>NW_024581137.1:22249805-22818626 GCF_017639235.1 Corvus kubaryi | reverse complement strand
GGGGAGCGGACCGGAGCGGGGCCGGCGACCGGCAGCGGCGCGGCGGCAGGTGTGAGCCCGTGCCGGCCGGGAGGCTCCGGCAGCGGCAGCGCCAAGCGCGGCCACCCGCCCTGCGCCTCCCTCCCGCCCGCCCTCCCGGGCCGGCACAGCCGGCCTCGGTAAATCGCCGCGGCGGGTGCCCCCGGCACGGCCCCGTCCCCCCCCGTCCCCCAGGAGCGACGCCGAAGGAGCGGGACCGACTCACTCATGGGAGCGCGGCGGGCGAGGCCGGCGACACCTCCGGCTTCCGAGGCGCCGGCGAAGTTAATTGCACTGAAGTTCAAGTTGTCTTTTCACCCATCAGGAGTGGGCGTTTAAAGGAAGGAGAGCGAGGAGGAGGAGGGGGAGGGGGGAGAGTCTCTCTCGCTCGCTCGCTCTCGCACACACACACAGGCACACGCATGCACGCACGCACATACACACACACACACGCACACGCACCCGCCCGCTCGACTCCGCTCCCGAGCTGCCTCAGCAAGGAGGAGCCCGGACGGAAAACACCAGGGCAGCAAGGTACCGGCGTGGGGCAGCCCTGCCTCTGCCTGCGTGTCTGTGCGGGTGTGCCTGCGTGTGTGTGTGTATATGTGTGTGAGTGTGTGTGTGTGCCCGCGCTCCCCCGCCCGCTGCCTCGCACGGCTCCTCCGGGCGGGGAGGTGCGCGCTGCCCCCGGGGAGGGGGCGGCGGTGCCGTCGGGGCAGCGCGGCCGCTGGAGGCCGGTCCGACTGGGGCCGGGGGACTCCGAGCCCTGCGCCGCCCGCTCGGCTCCGCGCCCGCTGCCTCCTGCCTGCACGGCGGCGGTGGGAGGGGGGGAGAACCGAGCGGCGGCTGGAGCGCAGCGGTGGCGTGTGTCTGTGTGTGTGTGCGCGGCGGCTCCTTCCCTCCAGCGGCTCCCGGCCACGCGGGGCGGTGGGGCTGACTTGGTGGAAGTGCCGGGGGACGGGGGTGTGCGTGTGTCCATCCCTGCCGCGACCCCCTACCCCCCGCAACTCGGGTCGAAACCCTCCACTGTCCCCGCATTGCCTTCCCCCGGCACCGCGCCCCCACCCCCCTCTCCCCCCTTCTCTCCATGCTTCCCCCGCTCCTTTATTTCCACAGTTGCCCCCGCGCCCTCTGGCCACCCCTCGCCGCTACTCCCAGAGGACCGGCAGCAGCCCCTTTCGGGCAGGCAGCCGCCCCACGGCCACCCGCGATTTGAAGTGGCTGAGGGAGAGAAGCTCGGCTACCGCGCTGGCGGCCTCCGCGGGTTGGGGATTCCCGGGTGCGGACAGGCATCCCCCGGAGGCCTCGGCCCGCCGGCAGCTCTGCTGCCCCGTCGGGCCGGGAGCGGGGCCGAGCCCCGCCGCGCATCACTCTGGGGCTCCTGCCCGGTGTTTCACCTGGCGCCACGTGCTCCTCCGTAACGCTGTTTGAGAATCGCCTTTATTCGTGAAACTTCTCCTAGGGGAAGTACTTTTCTCTCCTTTTTTTGTTTTTAAGACCTTCTTTCCCCTCTTCACTGATGCAGGATTTGGAAGTGGACTTCCTGGAGAATGACCCTGGCAATGAGTGCAGGTTTCCCTGAAAGCTGAGGCTGTTTCTTATTCCCTAGGAAACTGATGGGAGAGGGGACCTCGGATGTCGGCCCAATCTCCGTCTTTTATTTGTCTCGACTTTGAGGCAGATTTTCTCTTTCAGCTCTGGGAACTGACAGGTACAATTCCCATAGGCACCTTTGCATGAAACAAGACCAAGGCCAAGAAGTTGATACGTCATTGCTTTTGCTGGTTAGCCAGCAGTATGTCCTTCTATTAATTGCTATTAAAAGGTTAACCTTGTAGCTCAGTTATTGAATAATCATTAATCCATGGAGGATACACAAGCCCAAAGGTTAATAATAGGAATAGCAATTAATAATATTGACCTTGCCAGTGGGGAGAGTATTTTTGTCACAATTATTAAAAGGCACTACTATTTATACTAGGTACAGTGGTGCAAATTTGGACTCAATATGTTGAGTACTAATTTACTGCAACAACACTAGAAATTAAGCCACCCCTTTATCTCCATGTTATCAGTCTGCTGACTTTTTCTCTGTTTAAAATGTATCATCCCCTACTCTCTCATTTTAAATAGAAATGCTAGGTCTTTAATCAATTCTGACATTTCCACTAGAAAATAACATTGAGCTCACTTACACAGATAAAAATTTATTTGCCTGCAGCTGATTTGTTGTAGTGCTTTGGACCTATTCATTTCCCAGAGAGGACTTAGCTTTTTATGGTATTTTGATACCATGGGAATAAATAGGAAAATAAATAGGAAATCAGTACGGAGGGGACATTCTCACTTTTATAGGTCCAACTCTCCCCTCCCTGGAGTCGCCTCCTTGCAGGGCTGCTCTAACTGACTGACTGACTAACCTGCATCCTTCTATTGTCAAAGACCCATCTCCTTTATCTGTATCACATTTTTGACTGGCTGGTCAGTAAGCCCTAATAATAATCATGTTTCATGTCTCAGAAATCTAATAATCAAGTTACTCATTGCTACAAATTGCAGCTAAACTATTTGGGTTAGTCATGTTATCCCCACTTTAAAGGCAGGGAAACTGAAAAGGGAAAATTAACACATTTGCCTGAGGCTACACGTGGATTTAAGACCAGATCCAGAACTGGAACTGAATTTAGACCAAGCTCCGTCTTAAAGATCCTCAAATGCACTATGGAAAATCCTTCCTTAAAATAGAAATGTAACATAAACCTTATTTTTCATCAACTTTGTGTATTAGTCAAAATATACATGCTTTTTTTTAAGGTCACATTTTGTTTTTAAAAGATAAGATTTATCCAGCTTAAAAAAAAAGTGTGGTAATACTTTTCAACTACATTGGGCAGTTTACTTTGGAAACAAATATTTAATATCAGACTGTGAGCAGTAATGGGAATAGAATTGCTTGATATTAGGCTACTGTAAACAATATTAGCTGAATGTTATGGTATAGTTACAGACTAACAAAATATGATGGGAAGTCCAGCATTAGTATAGAAAAGGTGCTCTTGCTTACCTAGTGTGAATTGGTTTTCACAATAATGCTCCTTCAGTGCTTTTAGTGCCAAAATCCCTAATATGGGTCTAAACACTGAAAAACATATGGAACAACCATATACTGTGCTTGAGAGTTATGATTTATATCATTAAGCAGTGAGTTTTACCAAGTTGTGCCATTCATGTCACTGAAGCAAGACATATATTGCCTGTCCTTTAGCTGTGGCATGTCATCAAAGCTATATGGTATGACTGAGCACAGATGGCATGCCTAAAAAGCAGGTGTACAATATAACTTTCCTATTACCGACACGTAGATATTTCCTCTTCCTCAGTGTCCACCCCCAGATGTTTGCTTGCCCAACCTTCTACAGGAACTACAGAAAGTCCTGTTCATCCTGCTCATCCCTGATGCCTGGAACTGTGGAGTTGAAACCCTATACAGAATAAGTGTTCGCATTCTTTTTAAATTTTTTTTTTATTATTTATGCTGACAGCTCCATTCTGTGCATTTTTAGAGTCCTGATTTGAGGGAAGTGGGTGCAGATCTCATTCAAATAGTCATTCTCCAGTACCATTAGCATTACCTGCCAAAAATGAAAGTGGCATATGAATCACAATAAGCCACTCGTGAATTTGTGGATTTAGAACCTGCCAAGGAACAACAGATACACACGCGATTTCAAAGACCCGTCAGTTTTAGGGACTTCCAACAATGCATGAAAGTACAGTTGTCTGAAGATCATGTTATTGATGGCACATTCTATAAGGCCTACAGACATAACTGATTCCAGGGTAGGATGATACTAACTGAAAATATTTCTGTTCCAGTCTTTCTTTTACAAGTGAGGTAGTGAAAATGATGAATCTGCTAATCATAACTATGTCAGAGGCCCTTCCTGAGGTGCCTCTTATTGAAGTGCTACTGTGACATAATGATGTGTTGCTTTTGTGTGAGAAGAGCTTTAAAATCCTCTGGGAATTATCACAGTTGCTTTCCAGTTCCTTTCAGACATGTAAATACCTTTATGTTTAGACATGAGTACAGAGGGGTGGAAAGTGAAGTTCAGTGAGGAGTAGAGTGGGGTTAAAAGCATCCACACAGACCCAGGAACCAAATACATACATATGTGGGGTTTTTTTCTGTATCTGATATTACCTGGGTCTTGAAGTGAAGTGTTCATTATCAAGAAGCAACGCTGCGAAACCTGTGCCTACTTGAGAGTTATGTTGACCCATGGTTGACAGAGAAGGCCATCTTCAGCTTGAAATTACAGATGAGCATCAGAACTCTCAGTAGCACTCAGATACTTACGTTCTTCTCAAGTAATATGTACATTATCAAGTATGGCTTATCACCAGCTTTTAGTGTATGGATAATGCTATATCAGTGAAAACCCCTACATGCCACGTAGCATTCCTTATAATTGCTTGCTTTCTTCATGGTTTGCTTAAGCTGAGCATGTCAGAAACTGAAAATAACATTTGGGTCTTTTTTCCTTCTTAACGTACAAAAACTCCAGCCCACGTTTTGAAAACTATTTATATGTTATTGCTTGTGGAACATAGCAAAGACACCTGCATACTGGCATGGTCTATACATGGATGTCTCAGCAGCTTGATGAAATGTTAAGACTTGGTTTGAGTAACTGTGTTTTTCCAATCAGTTATAAATGTTATCTGTTGTAGATGAAAATGGTAGTCAACAGATACAACCATGCTGAAGTAGCCTTCTGTGTGTATTTTGAATGTGAGTACCCCAACCTTTTCTGATGTTTCATCTTGCTAGTGGCTCAGTGGAAGATAAATGACTTTTTCTGAATGTATCTTCAGTGCCTTTCTGCAGTCTTTTGGTTATTCTACTGCTTGTTGGTTACACACCAATCTCTTGAGCTCAGGCCTATATCACCTTGCTACTTGAATGTCTCTTCTGAAAATTTGTTTACTGAATTGGGCATCATGTCAATAATAACATATTCATCTGTCTGTCTCCAGACTGGCTTAAGTTCTCTCCAATCATTCCGTGAAGGCCCATGTTTCCAGGCCCTGATGCTACACCGTACCTCAGTCCATTTGGCTTCTCTCCAAGATGGTAACTGTTTTCTGCTCTGCATCTCTGTTACAGGAGATCTTTGGATGACCTAAAAAAGTAAAGTGCATCCTGTAGATTTCCTTGTAAAACTTTGCTTTTTGGAAAGGAAGATCAACTTTTTGCAGGTGCATCAGTGATGTCAGACTCACTTCTGTTTTGCCTGACTGCCGTCTGCATCTTCCATCAGTCTAAAAGTATAATTTTTTAAAGGATTGAAGGAGTTATATTAATATTTGTGTGAACCACTTTTCCTGCACATTGTCTGTTCTTTTCTCCTTCCACTTGGTGTCTGGTTTGTCTTGGCTGCTTTTAAAAATTCTGTTGCCTGTAGTGAGGGACTGCCAGATTAAACCACTGAAGAGAAACCAGGTGACTGTCTACTTTTATGAATATAGGTTGTGTATAATAAATTCCGGTTTTACATCTATGCAAATTAAATCATCATATGATTCTGACTACATGCATTTTTTATCAAATATGGCATATATTTCACAAATTATATTTAAGTTGTAGTCATGCTACAATTTTGAATACCTAACTAGGAGTTACAAGGTGTGCCACTAGATCTTAGTAAACAGGTCTACAAACCCAGAAGAAATAGGAGAAATTCAGCTTTTTTCTTGTATTCTTGGTAAGTCCAGTGAAAAAGCTTTTCCTGCTATAGGTGATAATATAAACTCCTCACCACTGTGCTGTTTAGAGACAAAAATACACTTGGTTTCTAGAAATGTAGAGATTTTGTAAGGGCCTAAACAGAACGTGCCCAGAATAAAGAGGTTTCAGAGAAACATGTCTTTGGTCTGGAGTTTACAGCATCTAGTTAGTGAGGCCTTTTATTAATGTTTCTGTCACAGAGTAGAAGACATCAGTCACAATGTCAAAATAAACATTTTACTTCTTCAGAATTACCTTTTCACCTCGGGAATATTGTGAAGCGAAATCAGAATTTAGCATAATTCTTCCTGTGGACAGACAGGGCAGTTTTAGTGTCAAGCCCTAAGCCTTGCAATGTGATTCCCAACCGTAGGTGCACCAGACTTTGAATAATCAGTCTGTCAGATGAGCTATGACAGGCATTATGCTGCGAAGGTAACCACTCAATGCTTTCAATGTTAACTGTCTTCAGTAACTGCTGCTGGCTTTTTCCTAAATAAAAAGATATTTTGGTGAGCACAAAGATGTCTCTTTCAATGCTTGTGTTTCGGTCACTAAGAGGATCTGGATGGTGTGAAATGTGGGAATCGGGTGGAATTTAAACATGTGAACAAACAGCTGTGATTCAGAAAACCTCTGCTAAGAAGTTGCCTAAACCTCAAAGCACTAGGTTTGCCTTAGAGTTAGTTCCTTTTCTACCTGGGACTCCTAAGTGGCCATTCAGGACTGTTCATGCCCACCCAAGTCCTCTCAACCCACAATATTCTTCTGCTCGAGTGTCTTGGTCAGCTTGGCCTCCTGGTTACTCCAGGAGTGTGCCCAGACTCCCTGACATGACTGCATTCTTGACAAAATGCAGCAGGGTCAGTGTGGTAATAGTGGGACTTATTCCCAGGACTATTTTTATTTTTACTCTTATTTTTGTTTTTGTTTTTAATTTTTTTTTAGGGAGATGTTGTATGTATTCCACAACAATTTAACGTAGTGAAGACAAAAATAATCCCAAGAAAACTCAGTGTGTGCCCCAGCCCTGGGAATAACCTAAACATAAGATTATGATCTAAGGAATCTTGAATTCTTTTGTGCTCAAGGGCACTGTTTCAGTAGAAGGGTCGAGACTGCTTCTTCTAAAATAACCATCAGCCTGGTGGTCAGGGTCCTCCCCGGGGTGAGAGGAGTTGTAAATTGGGGCCTTTCAGGGCAGCAGAGATGAATCCCATGATTGCATTAGTGCTCTAATCACAGAGTTGTTATATAGAGGGAGATGGGAAGCCAGCTTCTCCTCCAGCTATGTTTTAATAAAACATAAGTTTTGAAGGAAAGATCACAGGAACCTATTTTCATAAAAAGAATGAGGGTGTAGATATCGAGTGGATGGAGGCATCTCTCAGACAGCCCTGGGTAGAGCCCTGACTTTAGAGGTAACTCTCAGGTAGAGCCTTGGCTTTAGAAGGAGGCAGGATTGTAGATTTGGGACAAGCCTCATTTTTCCCCTTGTTAACTCCAGTTGTCTTATGTTGAGGTCAAGACATGCTGTGCTGGCTGTTTTCCAGGCCACCCAGGTGTCTCTCCTTGTACTCCAGAGGAAAGTTGTGCTTTCAAAACATGATTCTGGATACCTGGTCGGGAGCCATGGGACAAAAAATTCAGGGCTGGAACAGTGGAATCCTTTATAGGATTAGGCCCTAAACCATATAAATCAGTATCTAATTATTCCTAACAGATGATTTCATATTAAGAGCAATATTTGGTGTCTGCTGGGAACTGTTCTCTCAGGACAGTTTCTGGTCCATTTTTATTTTGCATCACAAAGGACAGCACAGGAAACTGTTGGATTGCATATTATTTATAATGAAAATTCTCACTGTAAGTGGTTGCCATTAGAAGCTCTAATGGCTAACATGGCTAGACACTCATATTGGTTTTGAGTCCTGTGGGACACAAGGTTAGAATTATATTTTTATGGAATTTATCTAAATTAAAATTGAAATAAACACTAAAATGTTGGCCTTTTCTAGGAAAAGTGTAATGATATTTAAAGATACTTATTTCTTCTTCAAAAATAATTTCATTTTGTCTACTTGAAAACTTCTGAAATCAGGGGATGATATATCCCTCCAGAAAAAGATAATGACAGCAGTCGCTTTCCTCTGCCATGGCATCACTGACTGCTTTTGCCACGTATAGGATGTATGGGCACAGTTCAGGCAGTCTGCTCCATGCGTGTTTTCTTCCCCAAACCTGCTTGATACAGCTGAAGAGTAGGTTACAAAGCTGCCCTGGAACCCTTCCACTTGTGATCTACATCCTACAAGATGGAATATTCTAAATATCTTGGGCTTTCCCTAGCTAACAAGCTGGTTATTCTGGCTATGCATGAAGATACAGATTTGGGTCTTAATTAACATCTGCAGTTTAATCAAACCATTTATGATCCTGAGAAATCTGAACTGTAGACTTTCTGGTTTTTCTGATGAGAGACAAATACCATGAACTAAAATAATGGTTTAGTATATAAAGCCTTTACACCAGCTCTGTGGCTGTGGTAACTTTTGTGGAAGCGTGAGAAGTCTGAAGATCATATTTTTCAATGTCTGATGAAGAATTTAAAGATAATAGATATGAGAATAAATACGCTAGGGACTTGACAAAAGATTTTTGGTGCTTAAGTTTAAACAGCATTCTATGTCATTTTACAGGGGCTAGCTCTCCTGTGGTGACAGTCCTGTAAATCTCCAGCTAGGCCCAGTTTTATTATAAAAGAAGTTGGCCCAAAAGAGAAAATATGGAATAAATTGCTGTGAAAGTGGATTGGCCTGTTTAGTCTGGTGACCTAGTGAAACAGTGGAGGACTTTATAATCTTCAGTGCAGACAGGTCTTCATTGCTGAAGGAAGCAGGAAGTGCTAAGAGGGCTGTAATTGCATATTCTTTAGTATGAAATATAATTGTTGCTTTCGCCAAACAGATCTCAGACAGATTTTAATAGTGTGCACACATTGAGAAGCCTCTAGAACACACCTTTTTACCCTAATTTCATCATATATATTGATATATTCTAATGTATTTACACCCTCTAAAAATGTAGTCCATGTAGAGCATTTCTGAATTGCAGGGCTCCTTACTCTTTTTTTTTTCTTTTTAGATTGACTATGATGATTCAGTAAGACAAAAGAAGACCCAGGAGATGTGTTTCTTTTGATACCTTGAAGTTTCTGTCCTAGAAAAAAGGCTTATGTTTGCCATGATTATAGTGGCCAGTCTTTACTGCACTGTCAGGGCCTTCCCATCTTCCAGTGTGCAGCATGTTTAAAAAAAACCCACAAAACTCTCAGTATTGTATTTTTTTTTCAAAAACTTCAAATTCGGAAACTGCATTTGTGATGTAGGATAATTTTCTTTGTTGAATCTGAAGGGATAAAATTTTGTGTTACACCAGTATCAATTTAAGTCTTGGTCAATACGAGGGAAAGCAATGTTGTGCAAAGCCTATCATAAATACTGAATGAGAAATCAGCAAAAGCAGACATGAGCTTCTAACACTGCTTCAGGTGGCTGAAATTCAGTTTTTCTCATTTCATGTTCTATAATCTTGTTCTAGTCATTGCTAAACAAATAGTTTTCTTAACTGGCATTAGGTGTATGGCTTCCTGTGAACCATGGTAACTGAGGCTTGAGATTTATGAACGATTGTTTAGTTTTCATCAAACTCCCTCAATCTGTAGATCTAAGCAAAATCACACCATATGTTGAAAATTAGTTCAGTAGTGACTGTCTTTCAGCAGCTGTGCTAAATTTGTATTGTTCTCCAGTGCTATGGACAGCTTTTTTCAAAACAATTGAGATCACAGATATATATTAAATTATTTTTATTACTGTTGAATATCACATTTTAAAAGCCTTGAAATCTTCTTTCTGTGAAAGGTGAAGCTAGGAAAACATTTGCTTTTTTTTCCCAAGATGCTCATGCTTTCAGTTTATTTGTAGAAAAGGTAAACCATGGATAGATGGATGCTCCATGATGACCAAATTCTAAAATAATCAGCTAAAACTGTAAAAGGTTTCAAGTTCTGCACCATAAAGCTCATGTAAAAAAAAAAAAAAATTTGTAGCATTCTCTTGTAAATTGGACATCGGCTTTAGAATATAAATAGTTAACTGATGGTAACTCATGTGAGTTCATCAATTCCTTTTATGTCATCTGCTGATCAGTCACTCCCTGTTAAAGGCTTCCATTGCTCAGGTGGCCTATGTGTGAAGTATCCCACTTTAGTCCTAGACAAGTATTCAATATAATTTATCAGATCAAGGAAATAGTAGGACAGTCTGCAATATCTGCTGATGATAGTAAAACAACTGAGGTTAAGGAAGAGATTTTACTAAAAAGAACATCTACAAAAAGAAGAAAAGGACCACTATGGTTTGTCATAGTTCATATGATTTGTCTCTTTTAAAACCACATGTCAAGGTAAGTTGTATCTGTGCAAGCAGGAAAATGAAATCGTGGTTTGCTACTGCTTGGCAATGTTCAGGCAGTGAGTCAAGTCAACAATACTGAGGTTGAGCAGAACACAAACCAAGGAGGCTGCCCATGCAAATGATACATCCTGGTTGCTTCCTCATGAACTCTTCCATGAAATCTTGCTGCACCCATCTTGATTGCATATGCTAATCCTGGCTTCTTAATTGACTCATAACAGATTTATCTGGATTTCCAACTTCCTCTTCTCTTTAGAATGTTAATTAAAAGTAAAAAGATTACATTTAAGATATTCATGACAGTAGCAGAGTTTTCTGCTAGAGGTGTTCAGAGCCAAATTTTGCTTTTATTTAGATGGGACTATTTAAAATCAATGAGCTTAAGTCTGTTTTGCACTTGGGACCTTTTGATACCCACATACTAAAAAGTGGCCATAGCAGCAATGGAAGACTTGATAAAGTTAATAGAGTATATTTTCTAAATTTTACCTCATACAGTAAGATTGAGAAAAAGCCCCCAGCTTTTATTATAAAATATATGTAACAGTCAAAAACCAGTTTGTTTGGATGAAAATGAGCTCAGAAGTGCTCATGTAGACTTGTATATTCTCCCTATCTTCCCCTAAATCATTCACTGTCACTATTAGACCTGCAGAAGTAGGAAAAAGAGGGCTTTGATATCCTCTGTATGGAATATGGAGATTTTGAGTCATGTCCCTAGCCTAAACAGATAATTGTCCTTTGGTATTTTCTAACCCAGATGCAGAGCTTGTTTATTTTTAGTCACTATTTAGGAACACTTTAAATAGTAGTTATGTTTTTTGTCATATGGGCAAAATAAAACTTAGTTAAAGTAGAATGAAAATTCTCTTTCTCCTTTTTAAAAAAAAAACAAACTTCATTCCTACTGTGGAATTGTACAGGGCTTTTTTTCCTCATTTTTGTTGTTGTTATTGTTTTTGTTTCTCCTTAAGGTATTTTGTAGTCATACTCTTGATTGGTAACCCACCATATTGTTGTTGGTAATTTGGGGTTTTTATGTTCAGTAGATTAAATCGTACTATCCTATTTGGGATCTTCCCACCATTACAGCTTTTGCCACCCATAACCTTACTTTATGATCAAAGGGGAAATAAAGGGAAAGCAGTAATGTTAATAGGCTTTCCCATGCAGTCTCTCAGGGAATGGTCTTTTTATAAGTCTCTTGAACTTGACCTCTTCAGAAGGCCCAAAGGTCCAACACACATTTTTAAAGTTGCATTTAAATTTTAATATTTTTATTCTGTGAAGCCATTTAAAACCTGGCCCTCAAAACACAAAGCATAAATCTTTCAGGACAGTCATACAGTAAAATTGATGTGTGCGGAAGAGAAATTCCGGAAAACCCCTACGGCTCTGTTGCTTTGCTTTTCATGTTATTTTATAGATACGTTCCCTACAACACCACCAAATAATCAAACAAAATCCAATGAATAATATTGTGATTTCATCACTCTGGCATTTGAACTTGCAAATACAATTTAGCAATGAATTAGGAGAGGAAAAGTTTTGCATTGCCCCACCCTCATTATAAAAATGTTCTTCTGAGCCAAGCATTTGAGGCATTAGAAAGATTTACAGTAATAATATAAGTAGCAATAATGAACTTGGGAACAAGGGAGTCTTGTAAGAGATTCTCAGAATGAGAGAGAGGTTTTGTAAGCAATTCTATCAACACTAAATAAATATTTAGGAAGATTGTCTTCTCTTAGTGAGTCTGTATAATAATTGTAGTGCTAATAGGAAGTATATGATTTGGATATGAGAAGATATGTATCTCTGAGTCCATTCAACTTGTTTGTGTGGGTGAATCTAGTTCTCATTAAAGGTACTGGTTTGACTGTCCTGATTGCTACAGTCTTCTTTCCATGAAAATGTCAGCTTTGTCCCCTGCTGTGCAAGGTTTCCAGCCATCCCAGTTCATCTGAGGGCAATCTCTTCTGTCTGCGGTCTCTTTTATTTTGGGATGGTCAACAAGGCAGCCAGGTGTGACAGGGCAATTTGATAATGTAGTTGGAAAGGAAAAAAGCGTATGTTAAATGATTGAACTTAACCTGTAGGTGGGAGTCACACCATTGCCCATCACCGTAATGTCTGTGTGCACATCCCACAAAATTAATGTTTAATTTTTCTTCTGCTTGTGAAAATTTCCTACCCTCCATTCCTAAATTCAAGTCTCTGATCATACCAATAAACAGAAGAAACTGGGGAACAGGGGAAGACAAGGCATGAGGGAGGCAGGCAAGTGTGGCTGCCTTACCTCCCTGCTCAGTGTCCTGCTAAGAAAGGAGCAGCCAGGATGGAGTGTGACCTCTTGTTCCCAGCACTCACCCTGGCTTCCTGAGAGCTGAGGATGTGGGCACACAAACAGGGAATCCCGTTGGAATTGCTGGAAAAAAACTCTCATTAACTTAATGAGATTTGGAACATTACAAGGGAACTCCAGCTGGAACCAGATCTGAACCTGAGTGCGAAACATTCCTGAATACACTACCACAAACTTGTTTCAAGGAGAATATGTGCTCAGACATACAAATGGCTAGATTCTGATCTTGGTAACGCCAGCATGAATTTCTTGACTCATACAAACTGCACTCAGAGGACTAGCCCTGAAGACTATAAAATGAAGATGCACACATGCCACAGGAGACTGCAAAAGGAGGGTGGAGCTACAAGGATTCAGCCACACACCTTGCTGGAACACCTTAAGACAGGTAGACCTGGCAGCAGCTGACTGAGACGAGGCTTTCATCCTGCATAATCACTACTTTCCATAATTTAATGCAGAGTCTGACTGGGTTCACACTTCACTGTGCTGCAGTCTAGCTACGCTCAGATCCTCACTACCAGACTTCTTGCCCTCTAACAAACACTCTCTGCTTTCATTTCTTTAAGATCAGTAGCTGAACTGCCATGACTGTTTGGCTTCTGGGGGAAAGAGAACTGCCTTGTGACTATCAGAAAGATAGATGGAGGAGAGAAGAAACAGATTCTCCCTTCAGCCTAGTGTGATACGGCAGCAGGCTGGGCTCAAAATAGACAGAGGAAGTGCTGAATGACCCAAGTGATGACAGGCTTGGTGGCATTCTCCTGCATGTACAGAAGACACTTGTTTTGTCCATATGTCTCCATACTGTAGCTGGGAAACTACTGTAGTGTTCTCCTGGAGTGATATTCAGACTGCAAGTTTAGTCTGAAGGAGAAAGCCAGTGTGTTTCCATCTAGTTTATAAACCGTTGAAAAATGTCAGTAGAATAGAGATCTCTACATTCACTGTGTTTTTTTCCGTCTGTAGAAGTACCAAAAGCTCTTGCTTCGATCAAAGTTAATGTGAGATTGAATTGGCCCTTTAGATAGAGCTTTGACTTGTCACCTATTTAAGAGTGTTTTCATTATTTTCTGATTAGTTACACAGCAATGCCAATTTTTACTTTTCTTTTATTAAGTAATTTAATACTCAGAGCTCACAGAAAACTTAACATGTCATCCATCTCTTTCAGTTTAAGTGATTAAAAGCAAACTCCGTTTCTTAAAGTAGATCCTTTTTTTTTCACACATTGCACATCCGAACTTGCAGTGAGACTAATACCAAACAAATAAAAAACTTTCTTTTTTGAAACTTTTGAACAAGTTAAAACACATCCAAAACTCCATTCGCAGTAATTGATACTAATTAAAATGCTGAAGCTGCATTAACAAGAAATGAAAAGGAGTATTTTGGGTCTTATCTTTTGCAACCTGAATGTTTTTCATGCTCAGCTTTTCATAAATGCGGAAATATCATACCTTGTATTATTTCCGTGGAAAATGCTATTGCTGTTTGGTATTTTATGGGGTGTGGTTTATAATTTTATTAACACCATCTGTTGTTTAAAAGATAATATAGAATGTTTAAAAATTACCAAAAATGCTGGTGTACACAGAATCAGGAACAACATTTGCAGTTTGCTCTTTGCCTGGCAATTCATCTGCACATAAAGCTGATTCATATTGAAGACAGTTGAATTTAACTCCTTATGGTTCATGGGATGCTTTAAATATCTCCATTGGCCTGTGTATTAAAACACTATTAATATCATGAACACATTTGGTATCTGAAACAGCCCTTGCTGCCAGATCTTAAAAATGCTAAAGGGTAAGTAGGGAAATGAAAGGCCATATTATGAAAGAGCTAAGAATCCTGAAGATCACCTTCAACCAAAATTACAGAATTACATGGTTTTAAAAGGGAAAGGCGAGCCAGCAAGATGGATGAGGAATGGATTTGTTTGCATGTCTTATGCTTCTGGTAGAAGTGCTTAGGCACATCTAAAGGCAAAAAAGAGTTTTTAATTACTGAATAAACCTTTTTTCCTGAAGCTGAATGGAAACACATCATCACGGGCAGGTGGTTTTACACATTTCTCTCCACCCACAGCCTGAGAGCAGAGCCAGTTAAAATACAAAGGCAGGAGAGGTCATAAATACAGGAGGTAGGAAATGCCTGAGTGAACTTGGAGACAAATCAGTGCTACCAGACCAGGAGAGATGTCTGTGGTTGGCCGGTGTCTTGGCCAGGTGGAGAGCTATTTCAGCTTTGCTTAAAAGACAAATCATCCAGGCCTTCTCAAATCTTTGTCTATTACCTAACTGCTTAGAATAAATAGCCAGTTGCATTTAGGGAGAAAGGAGAGACAAAACACTATTAGATAAGGGTTTGCCAGTCACAATATGATTCTTCTGGATTTGTGGGCCAGAGACAATTGTTCTTTTTGCTAGAGATATACAAAAAAGAAGATAATTTCCAGCATGATCCCACAAAATAAAATTTGTAACACTTTGGCTTCCAGCTACAGATTTCCTATCCAAAGAATATGCTGGGGAGGACAAGTCCTCCTGTTACCAAGGAATGGAAAATCCTTGTCAAGGAAAGGCGCATCAGCCTGTTACTGGCTGCCAACACAAATATTTTGGACTGAGAAAAACTACATTTCAAACTAACAAGAATCCAGGTGACAGATGTTTTATTTAAATCAATATCATAACCTTATCTATAAGGAAAAATGGACTAACATAGTTATTCTAGGGGAAAAAAGAAAGTATTCTAGCTACTCTTGTACTGAATTCATATTCTGGGAAAAAAAAACTCAATCCCCAAACAAGCAGACAAAAACCTCCTGCATGGGTGTATATACTTTATACTGGAATTAGGCTGGTTTTTATTTTAGATTAATTATTCCACTACTCACAATGCATGGTAATTATTCCCAAATAAAGTCTTTTTTTTTATTGCAATGAAGCATCCACAGGGAGCTATCACAGAGTAGTTATCCTGGAGTTGCTCTGCTGCTTAACTTTCCCTGAGTAGACAAGCCTTAAGAAATATCCAAAAGAAGATCGAGGAGGAAAAAAAAAAGTGTCTCTGCATGTGTTACAGCATCAAGTGAGTGAGTGCTAAAAGTTATATATTGTGATGTAGATGCTGTAAACCACACATTTATCCCAGGAAGGTACACTGTAATAGCAGCAGAAAAGGATTTTGTGGAAACGTGTAATAAGAATTTATGCCTTTTCTTTTTTCTTTAAAAATTACTTTCAAATATTTCAAATTGGGCTTTCATCTTCATTCAAAGCAGTTGCACTGTTTACTAAACAATTTTATGGTATTCCCTCTCTGGATCTGCTGGGAAGCTGTGATTAACAGTGATGTTCAGTCTTTTGGAATACAGTAGCCACGGCATGGTGTTGGGTCATAACTCCTTAAATGAGCTGAAATGCTCAACCTGTGGCCTGTGCCTCAACAACAAATTAAACTTGAGGATGAGAATGATGAATGGTTTACAAGTAAGTGGTGCACCTCCTACTATATTAATACTTTACTGAGGTGCACAGTACAGTCCAACACAGTACTCTTGCTTCATCTGGAGTGATGTATAGTTGTAACTGTATTCATTATATTTAGGTCATATTTTCATGCTCTTTGAACTTGTAAAAAAAAAGTCCATAAAAGCTATGTATAAGGCACAAGACTCCTGGAGTTTGTAGTTCTGGGCAGAAGTTTGACTATCCTGTCACTTTATGTCAATCTCAAGGTATCTTTAACTACTGATAACCCAGGGAGGATCATCATCTCCTCTGACTCCTGTCACTTCTTCATGAGAGAGGTACCCTTGCAGTATCCTGGATTGTATCAATCTCGTCCCTGAGAGATTGATGTCCATGGTTTGACATGCCACTGGACTTATCCCCACCCCCATAGTCACTGTGGTATCCCTGGTAATGCCATCCTAACACTTGATCCCATGTGAAGGTCCCACCAGTATGAACGCGCGCTGCAGTATGTGGCCACTCATTGAGTTGGAGAAGGCAGTGAGGAAGAACACAATGTTTAAGCCTAGAACAGAAAGTGCTAGTTCTTTTGGGAGCATCAAAACCAGTCGATCAGGCACCATATCTACTGTCCAAGGCCCCTTGACAAGCACTGGTGTTAACTCAATGCTTGGTGCACAGCACCTGGCTGGTGAGAGCTGCTACCTCTGAGCCCAGATCCAATATTCTCAGATGCTCTGGGTAATTATCACAAGCCAAGTAATGCTGCAGCGGTCTCCTAGGTAAGGAACAACTGACTCCCCACCTGTAATTTTGAGATAGGTGGAGGAGCACCACTGTGGTTTGCTTTGCTTTTTCTTTATTTTTCTTGGAGCTGGCAGTTCACTCATGCCAGGGCAAAGGCTGGTAGGCACTGTCTTCTGGAAGGTCACCAGGTAGCTCTCCCCAGCTCGGGGGAGAGCAGCTTGTTGTTTGCAAACCCAGTGGCCTTCCAAATCCAGGCAACTGTGGGGGGAGAGGGAGCTCTGCAAGGTCTCTGCCAAGCCTTGCCATGACCTTAGGTGCTGCCTCAGTAGACACAGCTCCGGAAAGAGGAGAGCCATGTGCAATGCCATCTGGACCCATGCTGGCGAGGTGACCCTCCCTCCGGCACTCTGGTTGCGGACACCTGTGCCTGAGTCTGCCTCCAGAGCACCAATCCCTGCTCCTCTTGAATCCCACCCCGGGAACTGCTCAGGCATCTCCCTCTGTCCGTCCTGTCTGCAGATAATGGTGACAAGCTGCTGTCTGTCCACCCCAGCTAGTCCAGGGCTCAGCAACACACACATTTGGGGTGTGGATCTCTGTGGTTCTTGTACGAGGATGGTGGAGATGTTTCTGCAACCTCCTGGGACCCTTGCCTGCCTCTGCAGCCCCCCAATGGATGTAGGCACCACCAGGGACTGGCTTGTCTTCTGCCACCACAGGCTCTCACAGCTCTCTACAACTGTCCCAGAAAATGGGGCGAAGCAGGGGAATTTGTCTGAATGTCCCTTTGATTTCAGCCAGTTTGGGTGACACCCTTAGCAAGTATTAACAAAAAATATTCTAATAAATAATCAGTAGTGAGAAGAATACTTCAAATAATTTAGGGATATTATCCTCAACATAAAAACACTTCTCCTAATTTCTTGTTTGGAGAAATGTGGAAAAAAAAAGACCCACCAAAAAAACTGTTGGGAGGGGTTGTTTGTTTTTGTGAGTCTTCTACTCTTCTTGTGTTTTCATCTTGCTCAGCAGGACTGCCAGACCTTTCTCTTCACGTTCTGATACTTCTTCTTTGTGATCTGGATGAAAACGGCAATTGCAGAAACATTTGAATTTTTTAAAAACATGCTACTGAACTTTTTTTAAAGAATTGTCAGTAATGTTTGGACTCAAATTTGAGAGCTGGCTCTTGAATCCTATGCTGGAGTGATAATATTTGTATTTTTTTTGGCACCAGATACATGTTCCTATTGCTTTCAACTATTTTCAGGCAGGAAAATAAAATATTTGTGCTGTTTCTGATAATCAGCCTGTTCCTGCACACTTTCTTAACTGTAATATTGCTGAGGATAGTATTGTTACCCTTTCAAACACCATGAGAAATGTCTCAGTTAATGCCTTTGTAATAAATGGGGCAGTCTGTCCACAAACATGGAGATATTCCCATATTGGCTTGCACTTAGTTTATGGTCTTCACAGTTTTTCTTCCTGCAATCCTGACCATTAGCGCTAGAAAAATGAGCTCTGCTACAATTCAGGCTAATTACTGTGTTTTAACACATTTTAAGTAAGAGTAGTGCTATTTAAAACCATGCCAGCAGGTCACACACTGCTGAAAATATAAATCTCTCTTTTACTTTGTAGCACTTGTATTACTGTCCACTCAAACCCTTCTCCACCGTGTCCTATATACCTCACCTTTTTATGAGCAGCCTGCCCTCAGTCCATCAGCCATTGTGACTGTAATAGTAAAAGTGTAAATTATTTAGCCATTAATTCTCTTGTCTTGTTTCCCCTCAGCTTCAGGGTTTCTCTGTCACATCTTTCCAAATCTAAAGCATCAGGAAGAAAAATTTAAGAAATGCTTTTCTTTGTTTTAAAACTTGTTTTGTTTTGCTCTGCTATAGATCAGGAAGTATATCATTCCAACACCTGAAAGGTCCAGGTAGTACAGAGACATGCAAGAGAATACCTGCTGTGGTTTTACTTTGCATGCCTGAAAGAAAGGTCTTTTCCTTCCAGCACATTCCCTGCATTTCTGTAGGAGGCTCATTTTCCCACTGCAACTTCTGTTGGGATTCATGTCCCCGACATTCTTTTACAGAGACATGCAAAGTGATCAGCCTGACATCTCTGGGTCTCCAGTTGCACCAGGGGAGTTGTGGTTAGTGTAGATGGAATGATCTTGGCCCCATGAAGATCAATATGAGGATTGCAACTGAGACCATATTACTTTTTTTTTTCCTTTAATTTCAGAGAACCTCATCGGTCTGAATTGTGTTTTGATCCTGAGATGAAACTGGCTAAGAAAACTCACCCTGGCTTTTCAAAGTTGTGAGTGACTGGACGGAAATGCTGGCCAGGAATCCCTTGGTGATGGACCTCACACGGTTCATATAATTCTTAAGTTCTCCTTGGCATTTAATTAAAAAAAAAAAAAACAAACAACCAAAACAAACAAACAACCTTAATTTAACTCTGATGTTTTTCCAAAACAGTGTGTTGCCATGTGAATCTACTGGCCCAATGAGAGTCACATAGGCTGCTTATGTAGCATAGCTGTGTGGAGACACCACAGTCCCTGTGGACTGTCAGCCACAGAGCTAAAAATGGGATTAACCCTGACATGGCATCTCATGTACAAAAAAGTATATTTGTTTTGGTGAAATGTCTGTGACCCCCTTTATGCCTTATTACTCGTGATGTTTCACCTCCTGATACCAAGGCGTATCAGAGTATAAAAATAAGTTTCTTTTGTGCACTGGATATAAACAAAATCAATTTAAATGTGGTGTTTCACTCTCACAGACACAACAAAATGTCCCTTATGGTTTAGCTTTGTCAGGTGTGTTAACTTTACCCAAGACCCATGGTGCTGACAACTGTATGATTCATAAAGAAACATACCATCATGAACCTCATGGAGTAGAATTTAGATGTGGCCTGAAATATAAGACAGAAATTGAATGTAATAATGTAAAGCATTTGATTTTCCCATGAAAGTGGCAGATACAAGGTCAGCAAGTGAAATACGAATATAGGCGCTAATATTGGTGCTTAAGTCAGGCTTCCAATCCAAAGTTTTTGTTCAGATGCTTGTGACTCATTTATAAATATTTACCAGGGTGGCAAAACTGGCACTGGGGAGCTCGGGAGGTTTCTCTAAACAAATATTTTATCAGAAGAATAGGTGTTCCCATCTTGAAGCTTTGTGAATTGATGTGGGAAATTTCTACTCTGAGTTGGAGTATCCTAATGCAGAACGTTTGTAGGGCTGCAAAACAACAAATGCAGAAATTGACAGTTTTGCTTTTAATTTACTTTGGTTTTTCTTTACGCCAAGCTTGGATCAAAACAGATTTCAAAGAAGAAAATAACCAGTTTTCAAATACTTAAGAATAATTTAAGCACAGTTCTACTTAAAGCCGTCTATCTTGAAAATGGTCCAGTCCACAGCTAACAAGGAGATGTCTGTACACTCCGCTCTCGGCTTTCCAACTAGTTGAGCCCAGAATTTTCAGGAAAAAATATATGTGTTATAATAAATCTCAGAAGCATAACTTCACTTGGAAACACATTTGAAAGAACTGCGTGTCTTCAGAAGTGTAGTCACATTAGTAGTAGTTCATTAAATGGTTCTAACTTTTTGAAGCGTGTTAAGTCTGCAGTATCTATTCATGTGAGGTAAAATTGCAGACTGAAAAACTTGTAGATGTCTGATAGTACAGAAGTTACTGTTGTTATAAATCAGTCTTTTCTGTGGGTAAATGATAGGGTGGAGAAGGGTGAGGGTGAAGCAAGTAACTATCTCTCCTCTCCATCTAATTTGAAGGAACATTAAAAGATGAATGAGAAAAGTGTTTTCTTAATTTAAATTTTACAGCAGCTCCACAGCTCTCTGATTTAGCTTTTTTTTTTTTTTTTAAATTTTCTGATAAAATGGGCCTCCACTGAAAGAATGCTATGTGTGTAAGATACTGCCTTTCCAGAGGCAGCATATTCCTAGACCGAAGAAGCAGGATTTCCAAGCAGCGTCAGATGCTGTTTGGGAGCAGAATCCTGGCTCTCTCTGCTCTACCTCCCATATGTTGGCTGCTCATGTTGTAGGACACTAATGAACTGTAATAGACCTTAATGATAAGGAAGTTCTGCTGAAACCAAAGGTATACACTGGGCAGCACCACTTCTCTCCACAGCAGGACAACAATCAGAAGTGATGTGCAAATGGCCACTGGCAGATGCTTGTTAGAGATTGATAACTTGTCCTTTTTTTTCCCCTTTTCTTATATTTTTTATTCCTTTTTTTTTTTTTTTTAACCAGCAGTCCTTGGTGGCTTACTGATTTAGATGACAAAATGTACATAGAATATGAATCCTTTAATTGTAGGGCTGCACCTCCACGATCCTCACTTTTAAAGAACAGCGCATGGCCAGTGTCTCAGAATATTAAAAAGATATTATTTATGTGTCTCTTTTTGGGAAGCTGTAAGAGTGTTATCTGATTTACCATGATAAGTGAAATTGCACCCAGGAATTGCCTAAACTTTTTTTTCCCCCCTCCCTTCACAACTGTATATTTTTTATTTAACTGCTGTGGATCATTTGGTGAAGTAGTAAGGTCATATTTACATTGCAGCACTGATATGTGGCCTCAGTCAAGGATCAGGACTAGATCACGGGGTATTTTTAGAAGTTGTTTTTGATTTGTTAAATTAATAGGAAAAGAGACTATTCTGACCCAGCAAGTTTACAAAGTCTACATCAGGATGCAGCAAGGTGCTGAGACAGATGAATAAGCAGTAAATGTGTCAAGAGGAAAAGGAGGCGGAGGAGAAAAGCACATTTTTTCCATAAGAAATAGTAATTTCCACTCTTTACCTGTTTGTTCACTGTTTCTTCTGGGATATAGATTCCAGGAAAGATTATTTGCAAGTGAATGAGTCCTCCATCCTGCAAGGACCTGTACAGGTGACTAAATCCATACATTTGCTTTAGAGGATTGAGGCTTCAGGGTTTTACACTTTTGTAACTTCAGCCTCATGTTTGATTCTGTCTTTTGATTACCTTCTTGTCTAATGTCATAATGACAAAATGGCAATCAGGCACTTCTGCTTTTATATTTACAGTAACTTTGAGTGATCATATGGGGACTCACACAGGAAAGCATAACTTACTTTGAACCTCCTACCCTTTCCTCATGCATGGCTTAAAATAAGTAGGCACAGTTATCAGACTCTTGTCAGGACTTGTAACTTGTCTGCAATAACAAGGTTAACCAGCAATAGCTGTCTGTGCTCTGTGGTTGCATGCCAGTAAAACACTGACAAATTGAAAACTGTAATGAGAATAAACACATTATGAATACACCGAGCACATTGACACTTTTACATTAGAAACTGTGGTCATGGTAACTTGCCTTGTCCTAACCAACCCCTGCTGTTTGAAATAGGGCCCCATTTTAAACTTATCATGTGCTCTAAAACAGTTGTAATAAACGTGCCCCGTGTGCCATAACCCTAGGTTTTCAAGACATGGTTTAAAATGATTTGCCTGCTTGGTGTATTCCTACTTCCCTCAGTAAACAAGACTGAAAGTTAATAACAAGAATGGTTTCATAAATGAAAACATAAATTGTCACAGAGCTGAATAGACTTATAATTTATAGGCAATCAGAATTTTCCAGCAATAATTGTTCTATTATTTTTGTTTAGGCTTCTTTTAGAATTTTATTTTTCCCCTGAAGATATGATTTGGCACGTGTAGATTAATAAAAGATTCACTGAAAATCATTTTTCAGCACTGAATTCTCTTAAAATGTGCTCAGTGGTGTTCTGTAAATCACACAGAAGATTCTACGGGCAGAAAAGTGCGACTTCCTGGTTTGGTGTATGGCACATATACAGGTGGTAAGGATGCAAAGGATGTGTTACTTCACCAGGATGTGTTACTTCACCAGGACTGAGAGCTGTAGGCCTGAATTTGGCTCTTTGCATTTAAAAGTGGCGTGAGCGGGGTGGTCTGGCTCCCCTGGGCCGTGAGCGCTGCTCGGGAGCGGTGGGCAGCCCTGGCACGGGAAGCGCAGCTCTCAGCAAGCAGGTGTGTCGCAGTCAGGAGCGAGCTGCCTTGGCAGTGCTGCGCGGGGAAGTTTGTGCCGTGACTGCCAGCGCTGGCTGGAGCAGTCATTATCTTTCCGCTTTATGTGAGCCTTCGCAATGACTGTTTAATTTCCCTCAGCTTCCTGCCCCTCTAACAGGTGAGGTTTGGCCAGTAGGGGATACGTGATGCAGGAGCGGAATGGCAAGATAGGAAGGAAACTTTGGACCCCTGGAGTAATTCAGGTAACCCAGGGTGATGCTGCCAGTGGCTGGAAAAGGAAGGAAATGCTTTTGTCTCCAAAACTGACTGTGTTGTGGAGGATCTGCTCCCAGCTGAGCCTTGGCATCCATGCAGGACCTGACAGGCTGCCTTGTGGGTGTCCTAGGCAGCCCAAGAACTACAGTAGCCTTTGTTGTCACTCAGATTTGGGGAGCAGGATGTCAAAAAGGCAAAGGAAGGAGGTGGGGCTTCAGACCTATTATCCCTCTTTATCAGCCTGTGGAGCTGGGCCAGTACCTGAGGGAACAGCGTGGCATGTGATTGCTCACCTCCCATGAAGAGAGGGTGCATGCCTTGAGACTGTAGCTGGGTGGTTTTACTATCCTGCCAAAAATTCAGAAATTTCCCTCTTTGTATCAGGATGAAACAAGTGTTCTAAGGCAACTCAAGCCAGTAATGTAAAGGATATTAGGACACTCACATGTAAGATAAAGACCCATGCTTCAAGCCCTGATTTTGCTTCATTCTAACATTTGAACCTGCCAGAGGCCATGTACAAAACATGCCCCCTTTTCACCATCTTAGCATTTTTTCAAGGGTGGGATTTTCCCCACCTCTCTGCACAAATATCACCTCCACCCTGTGCGAATTGCTCAGGCAGTCAGACAGAGGCCAAACAGAAGAGGTAAGATATAGCAGCCTGGATTAAGACAGCCTGAAGCTGCAGGCTTCAGCATCATGCCAGTTTTGCCATTGCCTCACTTCAACAAAGTTCCCTCCTGGAGAAGGATGGGAGTCAGCAGAGGGAACTCCACAGCAGGAGCATTCCACAACAGTAGACTCAATGCCATCTTAGTCTTGGTGGCAGGAGTGAAAGGTCACTAGCACTGAAGAGAGGGTGTGTGTTTGCAAGGGTGAATAGGCAAGGCCACCTGTCTGTAAATACTTTCTGAGGGCTGTAATCATGTTCTCTAACTTCAGCACCCTGAATTAACTGATGCAGGTGCCTACATCTTCCTGGGGGTTACACAGAGATATTAGGCTCTCAGATCAGTTTCCTGAAGGCAGGAGATACCCTCCTGTCACCTGCCTGGCCTGCAGCTGCTGCAGCAGAAGGGCACAGCTCTCCTGTACTGCCTGTGTCACACCTGTCAACCTTGGGCTGATATCTTGGCTACCTTAACTTATTCCAAGAACTTGATGCTTAATTTGGAAGAAAGCAATTGTATTCTGGGCTCCTACTTTTAATTACCTTGAATTGCAACTGGTCTGGGTGTCTGAAGTAAAGCATGCCTTTATATGACAATCTCCTCCGTTATTGGGGTCTGTGCAGATCAGCTGGAAGCCCTAATCTTGCAGTCCTGGTACCCTTGATAAGAGCATAAACTTAATTTGGAAAACTCACACAGGCGCTCTCATCAACATTGGGCTCTGCTGGCAGAGGTCAGATGGCAGGACTTTTACCATGTTTCCATTCAATCTCTTCTTACTCTCCTGTTTATTTTCTCATCTCTCCCTGGTGACTGATGACTAGACTCACCTGTGATTCTAGACAAAAGCTTACATTAATGCAATTTCTCAGATCACCTTCATATTTGGCTTCTTCAATAGAAATCTTCTATTTGCTTTTATCCCCAATCAACAGACTTTAATACTTTTCATTTCTGTAATTTACAGATTCAGATGGCATTGAACTGGCTCTTGGAAAATACTAAATGAAGTAGATAAAAGTGTTGAAGTAACAGTATTCATTTACTCATTTTTCGTTCCTAAGGTGTTAACTACAGAAATGATGCTCTGGAACAATTTTCTTTTGAGTGAGCTGAGGTTTGAGCTTTTACCCCAGGAACAACATTCCTAAGAAGACTAAATTGTTTTAACTACCAGTTCTGTCAGGTCATCTGCTGTATTGATGTGTTTGGCATACATGTAATCTTTGTTGCAGCTAAAGAAAGCCTTTTCAGTGATTCTCTGCTTTTCTACAGCGCTGCCTTTGGCTACTCTTAGTAGCTGCAGACACCAGCATCACATGGAGCTGTGCAATAATGCAGAGCTTCATGGAGGTTAATCTACTCTGCCAAATAGACTTTGGCTGAACTAGCCAATAGCCACCTTCTCCTATTCAGTTTTATATGATTTAGTCCAAAACCAACTGTCAGTCACAGTAGGGGCTGTGTTACTAAACTATCAGTGCACCGTCAAGGAAAAAATGCTTCAGGTGCATGGCAAAGTGGTACCCCCTCAGTGCTTTGCTATAATTACATGGATGTAACTAACGAGGGAAAAGGTGTTGTAAATCTTTTTCATCCAGTCTTTCACTGTTCTCTTGTCTTTCTCCAAACAATGGTCACAAAAGGCCTGGAACCCAGATCAAAATAACAAGTGTTAAAATTCAACATTTAGAAGAAATAAACACTAGTAAGCTGAAATGAAAATTGACCCTTTAAAATTTCCCCTTTAATTGATATTTTCACCCCAACATTTAGGATTATATTAGCATTTTGAAAAAAATTTTGATAAATATGGATGTGGGAAAGAAATACTGCAAAGGTATCTACCACATATACCTTAGTAAAACCATGTGCGTATTCATGTCAGAAGGAGAAATATATTACCTGGCAGCAAGGCAAAGAGCTTGGAGAAGATATGAGTGCTCTAATCTGAGTTCAACATTTTTTTAAATTTAAATATTGTTTTGTTCATGTTAGATTAGGTCTTAGAAGTTAGAAGGCTGAGAACAAGACCCTAATGAATATGCAAAGAATAAAATGACACTCTAAAGGAAAAAAAAATATTATTAGAGCTCAGCAATAAATGATTTTGAGATGGCACTAACATTCAACAGTTGTATTTCTGTTCCAGAAAAGGCTGAACTGTCATAATCTGAAACAGTGAAGCATCTTATTACTATATTGCATCATAGATAAGCCCTTCTCTGCTCCTCCTTTACTCAAAGCTGTGGCAAGCTTATAAAATTTTGTGCAATCTAAAAGGATTCAGTAAATCTGGGTTTATTTTCTGTTTTGAAAAATACAGAGAATCTTTCACTCTTCTAAAATTTCTCTAGAAAATAATGGAGGTTTTCCCACCACATCTTTTTGTAGCCAAACAAGTCCCAGCTACCTACCATGTGGGAGGAGAGAAACTAAAATGTAAACAGGCTAATACTACACCATGCCATCTGGTAGTGATGAAGCTGAAAGAAAGAGATGGTTGGAACGATGCTGATGAAAGGTTGCTTCAATTCAAGCAGAGTAGAGAAAGTTGTTCAAGTGAGTGAAATGGAGAAGCAGATAAGAAAATTATGCTGAAGCCTCCTAAGCTGCAGGAATCAAAATGAAATTTCCTTGAATAAGTGTTTTGTAACTGTGCTCTCTAGTCCAGGAAACTAAGCAGACTGAAAACAGAAAGTTGCAGTATTCAGGTAAAGGGCCAAAACCCCCTTTTGAGACTACACTTTCAATCAGGGCACTTTTAATGATTTTCTTTCTGCTAACATCTGATCATTTTGTCTTTCACAGACAATTTTTTAAGTATTCTAGCATAGACAGCATAATATGTATTTTGTGAAAGTAACAGAATTACAATACAGTGCAAGTTATACAAATAATTTAGGAACCAAAGCGCGACTGCCACATTACTGAAGGACCTGTGTCATTACCTACCATCTCTTCTCTTTTGCATGACTTTGAGCACTGGTTTTAAAAGTTATTCCTGCCAACCATTTAGACAGATACTGATTATTAGGCAATCTGCTTATTCTCTTGTTCCCTGCTTTACTTGTATGAAATGCACACTTTTCCATTTCTATTATTTAGCATTTTTTCATCAATCTTTTTTAACTCGGCAGAGACAGCTTTAGAAAGCAGCAGTAATATATAACTGGGATAAATTTATCTTTCAAAAGCTTACACTTGGTCTTGCATGTTTTCTTGTTATTAAGGTTAGATCTCACTCTCTTTCTCTTTTTGAAAGTATTGCATTTTTAGATATCCTGCCAATCTAGTTTTAACTTTAGGGTGTCAATTTTTACTTTTCACTCAAAATTCAATTCATTTATTCTCCATGAACTTGAAATCATCTTCATAATGCTTAGTTCCTTCTGGCTGTAAAAAAAAATAAATCTATGAATTGAATAAAGCATGATGCACTGCTTTATAATGCTTAACAATAGTGTTTTTCTGATAACACAATTAATCATTTCAGTCTTATTTATTTTAAATAAAATAAGCACTAAAATTGGTCTCCAAGAGCTCTGCTAGAGTTATACTTCAATCATAGACTTCTGAAGGATTACTTTTACTTGGATCGTTTCAGGGATCTGGTTTATTTCACAGCCCAACATCTAGTTGTGTTAGCATGACCAGGGGGAGGCAAACTTTGAAGTTGGGAGCTGGAAGAAGGAAATAGAAAGTTTCTTCCCTGCCAACTCCCCTGTATCATTTAATGACAACTTGCATCACTCCCTAATTTTTTCTGCACCTGAACCCTTTTACTCCAAAACAAGAGTTACTTTTCATAAAATGACCAGCTGAATTAACTAGGCAGGGCAGGTTAGGGCCTGGACTCTCTGTAGTGAGGATGAAGTCTCTACCATAAGCAATATGTGCTCCTTTACAACCCTCCCCACACATCCATCAGGTCAGATAAAGTTTTCCTGTGGTCACTGGGAACAAATCGCAAGATAGCCAGCTCATCACACTTTAAGTAATATTTTCTATATATCTTTTACCCATAAGAACAAGGAGGAAAGAAAGCCTTTGGTTTTGTGTTGTTTTGCAGTCTGGTTCTCAGAAAAGCATAGCTTAATCTGAGTCGTCAAGTATTGGTCATCAAGACTAATTTTGATATGGCCTCAGAGTTTCCATCTCTGAAAGATACTGATTTAATCACTATTTGCTCTTCACAAACATTTGGAGGAGAAATTTTACAGTAAAACCCCTAAGAGTGACCTAACCAATGACATGTACAGCAACAGTGATGAGCATCACAAAAGCCACCTCTGACACAGATGAAAATGTCTGCTTGTGGCTCATACTTTTTGCACACAGTGGACAGAAAGAGATGGATGTTACACTGCCTTTTTTTTCCAGGTTGTTTTTTTGTGAATTTTTTACATGACTTTGTATACGTAAAGTACTTTTACTGCAACTGTTTATGGGAAGCGCGGGAGAAAAAGAACTTTTCAGAAAGAAACAGCACCAAATTTATTCCCTGTGGAAGAAACTACAAACTTGTTGGCATTTAAAGAACCTATGGGATAGTTTTAAATGAAGCTGCAAAACTTAGAGAAACTTTAATTTAATCAAGTGCTGATGACACTTGAAACTTCTTGCAGCAACTAGGCAATCACATGAAAATGATGCTGCCTTTGTGTTTCTCAATGAAAGAACATGTAAATATGGACATAGTTCATTACTTTTAAAAGGAAGACTATAAATTACTTTTAACAACTAAGTAGTTCCTCACAAGTACAGAAAGTTCAGGTATTTTTTTTATTTGCTGCAAGTATTTCTGAGCCTACAATTTTTCAGCTTTTTTAAATCAATGGAGAAGCTAACAAACATGATTTTTTTTTTTAAAAAAAAGAAGTATTTCCTTGTGTTGTACCACTACCACAATTTTAATTTTAAACCAAATAGTTGTGAATATTTCCTTGCTATTACCTCCTTTTTTGTTTGATTCCTTCCTTATGTAAATGGTGGTAATTAAATGTTGCAATGGTATTACTTGCCACTGCAATGCTGAGAAATGCTGGTCTACATGACCTAATCATTTTCCAAACCTAGTGGTTGTGATTCACCTCAAAAAAATATTCAAAGAGTTTTCCCATAACACCTTTCATAAGCTAGCAGCATTATCCTGATAGCAGCAAAACCAGCTAGATCTGTTCTGGTTCCTATTATAGCAAACACATATGATATATATAGATACACTGTCTGACATTTCCAGCATAGTGTGATATAAGTGGGTCAACTGGATTCACGTTCTCCTGGCAGGTGAAGCGCATTGTGGTGAGTGATCTGCATTGGCTAACAACTGACAACACAGGGATGTGGGCATGGGGCATATCATGGAAAGAATATTGTTCACTTCCTACATGCCTCAAAGACAGTGGAAAAGACGTGTTAGGAACCTTATTTTCCCAGAGCAGGCTTTTGGGAATGTGAGTTCAACACCACCAAACACATGTCCAGCCCGAGTAACATAGGAGGCAGGTAGACATGAGAGTATAGATGCAGTCTGGTAAGACCAGGCTGTGACTGAGCTGTTACTGACAGTGCATCACTTCTTTTCCTCACAAAACTAACAAGCCCTTCTCTGATACATGCTGTTGCAAGCAGCTTTTTGATTCCTCGCAGGCTAAAATTATGCTGTGTGTCTTTTCCAGTGATTACAGTTCTTCAGGAACGATAACTGAAATTTGATCCTGAACGTATATATGTAAAATGTGGTTTATAATGATTTTACCCCAAGCTTCTTTAAAACTTTAATATGCTATATTAAGGTTGCAGTACTAACGACATTCCTGTTTTTCATTGCCTCTTTTCATTTTGGATGTCTGAAACTACAGCTTGATCCCTAGACTTCTGAGGTCAGTGAAGGTCTTTCCTTCGTATCAGAAAACTTTGGACCAGTTGTGTCAGTTCATCAAGAGAAAGACCCTATCCTTTGAATTTATTGGTGCTCAGTAAACAAGGTGAGTTTGCTGGGTCAGGGACAGACAGTTCATGTGAGTTCATAACTGTTCCCAACTACGCAGTGGAGACCTTGTTCAAATGGTGGTTCTATGAATGCGACAAATAGTAAGTGAAATTCAAACTCTGAAACTGTGCAATTAATTTCTGTTCTGGAGAACTAAGAGACTCCAAAAAAGAATGAGTTCTCAAGTACTGAGGTGACCAACATTTCTAAAATATACCAGCATGTAAGCTTTTGCTGAGTAAACTATAAACTCCCACGCTATTGCAGAATGACTGTCAGTTCCTGCCTCATAACATCTGAAAACCATTTTTTTTTCAAAAAGTTAATCAAAGTACACCACCAAGAATAAGTAATTCCAAGAAGCACCATCAACGAACTCCTTTGAACCCAGCTAAGCTGCTGCCCTACAACTTCAAACAAATGCACCACTTATGCCAGGCACTCTCTCGTTCCTCTTTGTCCATCACACCTCTCTGGAGCAACTGTCATATAGAAAAGGTATAGAAAAGTCTAGAGAAAGGCTGACACCAAAAATGTGACAATGTGCTAATACTGGTTTTTCTTTTACTAACAGTGGCTGGTACACAATTTGGCAGTCTTGTGTTTCTGGCTTGATTTTAGGTCACCTATGGATAAGGGCCATGGATATTACAATGAAATAGTAGTTTTGGCTTGTTTATAACATCTCTTTTTTTTTCTGGACTTTTTTTGATTAAATGAAAATCTCTCTGCCCACCAACAAGCTGTAGGAACTTTCAACGGGAAAGTAACTTTCTGTCAGTAGTTTTTTGCATTTCTTCTCTTAAAGATCCCCATGTTACGAAAAGAGCTGCAAACCCCACAGTTGCTTGCAAGGAAAGGAAATTGTAATTGATTCTTACAACAGAGAAACAATTCTTTGATACTTGCACTATTCACAAGTTCTTTAGTGAAACAACAGCACATCCCATGAAGCACACCCTAACATTGTCAAAGCTTTTTATAAAGTAAAATAGACTAAGGGTGAAGGATTCTTGTTAGGGGACAAGAATGTAACTCATACATTAATCAATGATTATGGATCAAAATTATTCTGGGTGATTAAGCAACTCTGAAGGTGTTTAAGTATACTGAAATTAAAAAAGCTAAGACAGTATAAATACCTTTGGCCTCAAGAAATCATAGATCACATGAATTTACCCTTGAATTCAGCCCAACCACTGCTTAAGGCACAGTACTGTGTAAAGCTACAAAGCCAGCTACTACAGGCTCTTGGTTTGTTTAATATTTTAATTAAGGGGATTCTGTCAAAGTATTTCTCACTATTAGGAGAATATTGTATAAAAAACAGCTAGAGATGGGTGAACTCATTTTACCTCATTACAAGCCCATTCAAAGACCACTTCAAATAATGAAATATTATTAGCTTTTTGTTCTTTTCAGAAGATGATGACATAGAATAATACCTAATGACAAAATAAGAGAAGTAAAGAGAAGAAAGCAGCATGGGAAAAGAAATATCAACACTGTGTGAAGAATAAATTCGATAATATGAGCAGAGGAAAGGAAATATTAGTAATAGTAAATACTAGTAAAGGAATACTAGTAATACCTTCTATTCATGGTCCAAAGACATATCTGGCAGATTAGGTAGCTGTGTGAGGGTTTTTTATCATAACCCACCTGCTAAGTTATGGTACAGTTCCAATTCCTACATGGGGAAAAAAAAAGGGTTTAAGTTACATCAAAGAAATGTCTGCAAATGTCTTCAAAACCTGTGGTCCACAAGAATAATGTAACATGTTCACAGACACTGAGTTTGCTCAAGACTAATGATAATCCTTTGTGAAATGCAAACTGAAATTTGTTTGCCTACCAAAACAAGGCCTTTTTCCTATCCCCCTTTCCATTCACAGATGCTGGCATGTGTTGGCTTGTTATTGTAGTTTATGAATGTTGGCCTTTATTTCTGTGAAATTAGTGTTATCAACTTCATTTGACAAAATGTAAAATTATATGTAAAGCTGACAGACTTGGAAAAAGTAATAGAAATTAAAAGGAGATAAACATAGCTTTAGGAATATGTGTTCTCTTAAACAGTTCTTTTACTCTGAAGGGCTACATAATTATACAAAGCCATATGTGTGTCTTTTTTTTTTTCCTTTAATAAATATTCCTGAAACTGGACAAGTGCTAATAGCACCACTCAGAAGAATGACATCTATCATCCAGAAAGTTCTCATTATAGCTTACTTTATCAGTTCAATGATGAAAAAAAATTAGCTATAAATCAGTATCTCTAACTAATGTTTTAGCTGAACTTAAAATAATGGTCTAAAGTCTGACCATAAGAATGTGGGATTAGGCTACACAGCCACACAAGATGTCACTTCTCCTCTACCTGGAGATCTACATGATAAATTATACTGTTCCCACATAGCACAGGACAGGTGGAATTTGAATGATACATCCCATAGCACATAAATCATATAATGTAAAGTAAACACTCTATAGGTTACGGGTTTTAGTATTCTGGAATCAGGATTTCTTATGCCAATTGGTAGCTCTTTATGTTCTTCATTGGTCTTTTAATAACAAGCTATTTGATCTTTCTGTCTAATTGCTCTCATGTTAATAATTATGCAGGATTAGGAAAGCTCTAATGCTCAACCGTGCATATGGGAGGATGTATAGTTATGACATCCCTGTAAAATCTTTGTGAGAAAGACATGACCCAGGGCAGTGAGGAAACTCTCCCGGCAGAGCTGACAAGCTGGGCACAGTGCCACGCTGATGTAGCTGCCCTGTGCCAGCTTGCTGTGCTGGCATGGGTGGTCGCCACCCCTCAGAGCCAGAAATCTGCCCCAGAACCCCTTGTCTGAGGGTGGCAGGGGACTTTCTAGCTCCAGTGCTTTTATGGGTTCCCTTTTAACTATATCAGAGTATGCCACAGTCTTTTGCTTATTTATATTTGCTGTCTCAGGCAGGGAAGCTGATTTCACAGGTGTCAGGCAAAGGCTCCATGGGGCTTTGCAGGACTCCCTGAGATTCACCAAGCAGGGACGAGAAGTGCATGTCTTTGTATCACACACAGAAATTACAGGAACATTTTTTCCTATTTACTGTGACTCTGATGGTTCAGCAATGGTGGAAACCAGTGGACATTTCATCTTGGAAAAGCTGGCTGAAGAATGCTGCCTTTCTGCTTATTCCAAGAGCTCCATGAGGCAATACAATGGATACAAATCTTTTTGAGGACAATCACCCTATTTTCATTTTCAAAGCATTGCTTCAAGCTGGGCTGCTTTAGCTACTGCTTTACTAAGCAGCTCCACAAAAACTTGCACAAGCATGATGGAGGGGCAGAGACTGATATCAGACCCACTTTGTTTCTAGCATAATATGTTGGAATAACAAGATCCTGTTGTTCTTGTTTAGCCACACTGGCTATTGCACAGGGCAAGCTGGAAATGGAGGAGGAAGGAGAAACTTAATTTCTTTGCCTTCTCCTTGACTGCATAGGAAGCTGAAGTTCCTGGTAGGAAGCTTCTGCTCCCTGCCCCGATTCTCATGGCCAGTGGCATGGCTGTACAGCAGGCATGGCTTTTAGACATAAAATCTTGTCCCCTGTGTGGAAGACTCTGTCCGTTTTAGCTGATTATGGAAGGAAGGATCTAAGGACAAAGAAAAGACCAAGGTGGACATAAGTGTCAAAATAGTTTGGGCAGTCAGCTTCTTCAGTCTTGCTCCTGTTTGCAGATAAGAGGTCTGGGGGAGACTCCTGTGTTAGCCCTGTGTGTGTGTAGGAAGCCATATTTACAGCCCTGTTCTTGAAAAACAGGTCTGACAGGGTACTGGCCTGCAATGCTGTGGAAGAGCATGAGGCATGATTTCCCCATTTCCCATTTCCTTATGCTTTTTGATTCACTAGGTAAAGAACAGGGCTGCAAGCAGCCTGTACTTGGGAGTGAGTTGGTTTCTGTTTCCTTCCCACGGGCTGCTCAGATGTTCATGTGCTGGCCCCACCGTGAGGAGAGACACACAGAAAGAGTGGAAGGAGCTCCAGGTGCTGCTCTTTCTGCCCCATTCCTCGTAGCCCCTCCATGTGCCCACTGCTTGTTACTGGTTAGAAAAAAATCTCAAGCAATCACACACACAGACAACCCCCTGCCCCCAACCCAGTCAAGTCTTTTCAACAGATTAAACCCTTTTTGATCGAGCCATTCTAGAGGTGGTGTTTGTACTGCACCCAGTTTTGGGCCCCTCACTTCAAAAAGGACATTTAGGTGCTGGAATGTGTCCAGAGAAGGGCAACAAGGCTCATGAAAGGTCTAGAAAACATGTCTTATGAGGAAGGGCAGAGGTAGCTGGGGTTGTGTAGCGTGGAGAATGCTCAGGGAGAACCTCATCCCTCTCTACAGCTCTCTGAAAGGAGGCTGTAGTGAGGTGGATGTCAGTCTCTTCTGTGACTGCAGTGAGAGGACCAGAGGAAATGGCCTTCAGCTGAGCCAGGGGAAATTCAGATTAGATTTTAGAAAAAAAAATTTTCACTGTTAAGGTGGTCAGGCACTGGAATATGCTGCCCGGGAAGGTTGTGCAGTCACCATTCCTGGAGCGGTTTAAGAGGCGTTTGGATCTGGCTCTGGGTGTGGTTTAGGGGCTAGCCCTGGTTTAGTGGTTTAGGAGTTACAGTGTTAGTGCTGGACAGATAGTTGGACTGAATGATCTTGAAGGTGTCTTCCAACCCTGATGATTCTATGGTTCTGTGATTTGTCAGTGTAGTCACTACTAACTCTCTATGAAAAAGACACTAATTTTTTCACACCTTTGTACTATTCAACATAAGACATATTTCACATAACAAACAATTTTCTTTTCCCCAGAATGCTATTTTCTAAGCTGATCTTTTCTTCCCTCCCTCCGCAGCAGCAGAAAGGGACGGTGCAAGGATGGGACTTGTGAGAGCCCTCTCCTGCCTCTTGTCTCAAGCAGGCTGTGACTGTTCCCTAATACGAGCCAAGTACTTCACCTGAGGACAACCATTACCTTTTCCCACCCCAGCAGAAGCACTTTCTGCCACCGTGCTCTGCCTGCCTCTCCATGTTGGATCTACAACAGCCAACGCGGAATCACACCAGCACCGCTCTTGCCAAAGACACGGTGAACCAGAACCACAGAAGCGTTTGGGCAATGCTCTCAGGCACATAGTGCGATTCTCGGGGATGTCCTGTGCAGAGCTAAGCGTTGGACTCGATGATCCGTGCGGCTCCCTTCCAGCTCAGGCTATTCTGTGACTCTGTGCTCATCCGCAGGGTGTGCGCGGCGGCGGCGGGCCCCGGGCAGTACACGGCTGGGCGCGGGGCGGGGAAGCCGGAGCGGGCACGGATCGTGGATCACCGCGTCTCCTCGGAAGGAGGAGCGCGGGCACGGGAGGGCCGCTGGCTGCCGTTCCCAGGGCGGGCCACGAGGTGGCTCCGCGCGGGTGACCCGGCGCCCGCAGAGCCCCCGGGGCCGCGCCGGCTGGGAAAGCAAAATCCGCGTTTCTCGTTCTGTCACATTTTACAGGAGCTTGCTCATCGCCGGCTCTGCCGGAGGACAGGCACACCCCTCCGGCAGAGCTGAGGGCTGTGCTTGGGAAAGAAGGCGGCAGCCTGAGCTGCCCAGGGAGGATTCAGGGCTGGGGTGAGGCTGGCAAGCGCCTGGCCCTGGGAGGTCACTGGCGGCTGCCGTCCTCCCCTCACCTGCCCCGTGAGAGCGGCCGAGGGGGCAGCTGGTTTCCACGACATGGGTGCTTGCAGCTTATTTGAAAAATAGAAATCTATCGGTAGGAGATGGGTGGGGGGACTCAGTAAGTAAAGGTGAAAGAGGCATTGCAAAGACTTCCAGCTTTAAAAGTTGGAACAGAACTTTTCGGGTTTTTTTTTCTTTCCCTGCTCCTTTGAGGTGGGCTATTTCGATGAAGAAAATTCTGCTCACATTACAAAAGGAGGATGTCAGGGGGTTTGACTGTCATTGAGGTTGAAATGAACTTTGTCACCCTGTTTAAATATTTAAGTCTCCTGACACAGGCAAATACATCACGAAGTGCTAAAAAATATATTTAAAAATACAGTTGCCTTTGAGATGAAGCATTCCTATTCCCACTGTATCAGTTCACTTTGCTCAAGCAACCCTGAAGTATAGAGAATGGCAAGAAGCTGTGGACTGGAGAGGAAGCTCCATTATCAGAACCTCTGCATTTGAAGGGGTAACATTTTGTTTTATGCTGTTTTAGCCACTCTGTTGATTTAACTGATTTCCAAGAGCTTAAACATCTTATCAATGCGCACGTGTATCAGTTTTCTTTCTGAATCCAGTCGTACTAATGTTCTATTCCCTTAAGTAGCTGTGGTTTTATTATAGTTTCATACCACTTTGCATACTGGTAATATTTAGGGGATTTTTTGTACTTTCTCTTAACAATCTTACCTTCCCTGCACGCATACAAGGTTTCCACTTTTACATCACTACTTTGGTTATATTAAAAGTGCTAATTTTACTTAGAAGTCAGAAAATGGTCTTCAAACCTCTTGCTCTGTAACACATCCTTGCTTTGGATGCAACAATGAAGAAGGTAGTGGGGTTTTTTTTTAGATTAACTGATAAAATCATTGTTTAGAGAAACTGTAATGTGGTTCAAGGCAGAAACCAGTTTTATGTTGGTGCATTTTGTCTGAGCTGATCTCAAAGGGCAATAGCTTCCTGGGCAATTGTGAATGTGCAAGGCTAAAGCTGGAGGCACTTGTGTGAAGTGGGAACCCTCAGTCATAATTTGAAGGCTTATCTCAAGGACAAACCATATGCACCATGTTGACAGCAAAGACAGTCTCTTTAGTTTCATCCCTTCATGTGGAGGTGGAGGGACTCACGATCAACACACTGTTTTCATCTCCTGTGGGCCACAAAAGTAACTCTCTGAGAGGCTGGAACTGGGGACTGCCATGAAAAAGACTTGAAGGAGCTGAAGGAGATCAGCTCATGGTGGAAATGATACCATAAAGGTAAAAGAGCCCAGCATGAACAACAAACCTACATTTTGCTGATGGTTTCTCCAGCTCTGGCCCCATGCCAGTTTGGTTTTTGTGGGCTTAGCTGATAACACAAACATCTTCCAACCTCCAAGCGTGTGAAGGATGCTACCAAATACTACAGCTGATGAGAAGTGAGGCATTTATACATTCTTATATATTGCTTTGTACATTTCTTGAAGGTAGAAAAATGTTCAAGATAGAGTGTTCAAAAACATTATGAGTAAATCCTTCCATATCCGAAGGAGAAGACCACTCAGGTCGTGTCCCTAACCTTAAACTTTTTAGTTGTTTTCAGAACAACTGAAAAGTCCAGAGCATATGAAGCACCTGCTGGGATAAATGGGGGCTGAAGGTTCTCCTAGGTATTGAAAAAATAATCATTCCAGTTTCCCTACTACAATTCTTTTTTGAGTCTGAAACTATATGAACTATATATCACATATTGACATTTATGTCCTTCAGCAGTGTGACATCACTTGTCACTAAATGTAAATTTCTCCAAGTTATACAAAAGTCAAGTGTCTGAAATCTGAGCTCCTAGTTACAAAGAAATATATTCTTACTGACTGACTCATAATTTTTTTGCTCTTATGTTCAAGCTTGTGGAAAATGAATATGCAACCAGGAATTAAGACAGAAGTTAAAACCTACATAAGAGGTTTTAAGCAAACTGTGCAAACTCTACAAATCTATGTCCAGATCCCATCTGCTCTCAGTCACAAAAGTATTCAGTGTATAAATAAGCCCTTCCAGTGAGCGCAGTGGGATTGGGATTCCTTCAGTGTGACACTGATGTGTTTGACCTGTGGTTGGCCTACAGGTGTGTGCCCATGTGTGAGCAGTGTGGACATGATCTGCATGATGCAGGATAAACACATTGCGCCGGTGTTTTAAGCAATTTAAAGAAAATTTTGGGGTATATTTTTAAAGCTTTAACTTTCGTGAGGAAAGCAATTAATGTTTTTAGTTTGTAACACTTGCAAAGACATTTCTTTGTCCATCCATCTGGCTTGCTTCGGTTTCAGGCTGTTTTGTTGTGAAAGTTGCTTTAGGGATACATGCTAGGATATATGTTGTGGGATATGTGGTGGGATATATGTTATGTTTGAGGTGGTGACTCTGTGGTCGTCCTGTGCATACCAGAAGTGAATTCCTTTCTAATTATGCACACCAGCTGCTGGCCAAGTCCTGTCTCCTGCACTGACACGTTTCTGCACTGGAGGAAACACTTTGTTCACATCTGGAGAGTAGCTGATGCAATGTACCATGATTGCAGAGGACAAATCCTAAGTATAATTCAGACTAGCTATATATGTGGATTTGAAAGTGCAGGCTAAATCTTAAGCATTACCTTGTCTTCAACAGGATGCCAGCAGAGGAAATGAAGTAACGGATTGATGTCTTGTCAGCAAAGAGGCTGTTCTTATGTAAACCAACTTTCTTGATATTAGCTGTTGTAAACTTGGGTGCTTGGCTTTACTTGTGAATTTTGGTCACCAAATATACACCGATTACTCTAAATTTAACCACAGAGGGAAGAGAGCATTTTTGAAAACAAGGATGAGTTGTGCAAGGAGAGAAGTGTTCAAAGGAAGCCTGAGTCTAGGCCCACCTGTAGTGATCTCAGAGGAGATGTGGGAAAGGGAGATATTGTTGTGTGGGTGATGACGATGTCTACAAACTCCTCTGATAAGGAATGTGATCACTTCTCTGTCTCTGCACGGATGATCAGAATTAAAACATAGGGAATATTTGGGAAAGGGCAGATGTGAGTAGCTCAGTTAAGAGGATAGGGGAAAAAGAACTAGGAAAACATGATGAGAGGTCTTCAAATAGGAAAGGGTAAAGGTAAAGTATTAAGTCAAATTATTTTGAGTCATGCATGGTTTGTTTGTTTTCTTGTCTTTTTTGGGACAGAAAGAAGGTAGAAAAGTAGGAATTCTGTGCTGAGATCATGAATCCTCATACGTAAAACAGCTGCAAGCTGGGAAGATGTTCTCAAGCCCTAGATTTGCAACTGCGATGTAGGCGCAGACAAAATGAAAATTGGTTTTTATTTTCAGCTTTGGTCACTGATGTTGATAAGAGTGAATGTATGTGAACATCTGTGTGTTTGGTGAGTATGTAAGTAAAATAACATACAATGAATTTACCTCAAGTTTTCATTAAAGTGTCACCTAGCTTTGCACAGCAAATGTACGTGTGAACAGACAGGGAACATAAAACCCTTAAGTTGTTTTACTTCATTGTTATCTAAATGTTTGCACTCAAACAGCATAGAACATTATTTATTGAACATTGGGTATATGGGGGGGGTTTATGACATATCTTCTTGTAAGTCAGTTGCCGAAATCGCAGCTGTGGGTGTTCCAGCTTCTGTCCAATTTCAATTCAAACTATTCCCACTATCATAACATTTTATATTTTTTACTTTAAAAAGGAAAAGATGAAAAAATTTGACAACACAATTTAAAGAATATATTTGGACTAAGTTACAGACCTAGAGTATTTGAACCATTGCTTGAACACCACTGAGAACGCAGAGCCTCCTTTTACATAATAGTGATTTTATCCTCAAAAACAAATTATGATGGTGGGATTTGGGTACTGTCCAGTATGATGATCTGGAAAAGAGTATCAGATAAGCTATTCCCCATTTGATTTGATCCTGAGACAGGTGAAATTCAGTCAGTTTGTTCAGTCAGTGACATGTGGATGTGATGAGATTTTTGGGGATGAACAGGGTGAGCAGATGTGCACATCTATATCTGTTTCAGAGTGCCTGAGCAAGTACAAAAAGTCCAAGATACCATTCTTACAGAAAAAAAAGTAAAAAGCCCATTTTTAAGAAAACCCAGCAGCAATGCAATCTGTTTGGACTTAGGAAAACTAAGTAAAGAGCATAGGACTGGCTTCATCCATAATCTGAGTCAAGGTTTTATCAGTGGGATTGTCTGATGGGGGGAAATGCATTTCACATTATGGACATAGGAGATCCTGTGTGCCTCCATGACACTGGTGACTTAGTGGCTTCACTTGGTCCTGAGATCTCTGTCTTGGTAGGAGTTTTGCCTTTCACCAGTACAAGATCAGTTTCTAAACCTGCCCCTTTCCTAAGGAAAACTAATTGTGTTCTTTATGTAGCTTTGTAATAAGTACTGACAGCCAGAAACTACTTTATACAGGAAAAGGGCATGAAAGTGAGGAAAATAACCCTATTGACTTTGGCTACCTGATCTTTTGTCACAAATGAGAAGTTTCACCAACAAAATCACAAAGGAAAAAGATATGGGCCTTTCACAAAATGAAGCCTGTATTTGGGTAAGAAAAGGCAGAAAAATTTCAGAAGTAGTTTGGCTTGATGCAGTCACAGTGACTACAAACATATAGATGAGGTGTGAGGTTCAGCACTGACTACAGTCAGTGCAAGCAAATCTCACACCACAGGGGATAAGAGGAGAAATAGGCCCAAAGAAATTCATGTCCTAGTTCAGCATGTTCCAGCCTTGACAGCTTCAGGGGCAGCATCCCATTTCAGGATTCCCACCTTGAAAGTTAGTATTTCTGCTGGATTTCTGGGTGCTGGGTAAGCAGATGGCCTGTTTTCTTCTTTCCCTTCCTCCTTCCTGTCCCGTCCCACACAAAGCAGGCTGTGGTGAGGTTACTCTCGCTTTCTTCTTTGCTGAAGCTTGGAAGCAGCTCCACCTCTGCCACCTCCTTCCACCCATTCTGAGCTGTTAGAGGTGTTGCTGCCTGACTTCCTCCCTCCCTCAAATATGACAGCAGGCTGTAGCGGTTGTGTATGGGCAGGGCTGTGTATCCTTCTTTCCTCCTCGTTCACCCCCCTTTCCTTGCAATAGTGCACTCACCTATTGGTCTGAGTTAGCCATGCCTTTCTACCTCCCAAACTACTCCCATTCTCTCTGAGGAAAAGTCAGGCTGACAAATGAGAATTGGGTACCTCCTGTAGACCAACTCTTGGGTCACTCTAACCGCACAAACATGATACTTATTAAACATATAAGGGAGAGGAATTTGCTAAGAGCCTAAAGTGATGTATTTAGAGACATGCTCAGCTCTCAGAATGAGAGCATTTCCTGGATTTTACAAGATATTCCCTTTTCTTAAAGCTAAGCATATGCTTCTGAGCTGGGTCCTGTCTTTAAATGGTCATATGCGAGAGGTGTGTCATCTCTAGCAATAAGAGGTGAAGATGGTTTTGGGGAAAATATCATTACTCTTTAATATTGAGTTATACTTATGGAATCCAGGTTTGGAGTAATCAGTTTGACATTCAGTGCCGTCTGCCTCTTTTGGCCCGACTTTTTGCTTCATTCACAAAGCTTGAAGGATGAGAGATATTAATGAAATTATAAATTCACTTTCCAAGGAAGTAAGATACAGTCTTAATTTACTGTTTTAGAAGTTTACCTCAATAAAAGAACATCAAAGGGCATATGCCTCTCGTTCATTTGGCTTTGTTATATGTTTTATAGCTTTATCTGATACTCAAAGACCTAAGCAACTTTACTGGGATCAATAAGAAGCACTGATCCATCCAGCAACCTTGCCCAGACTTCTCCCTTGTGGCAGGTCCAGAGCTTTAATACTCCAGGTGGATTGTGTCTGGCTCCAGGTAAATTTTGTCAATATTTTTCATCTGACACTGTATATGTATTTTTCATATACATGAAAAAGGTAGGTTCAGCAGTATTAAACAAGTCTGAGAATTTGATTTCATTTTATCAAGTTACTTGTCCAAACCAACCAACCAAAAAGTAATTTCCCTTAAACTCCTGAAAATAAATTGGAAGACATATTTTTACTTTTCATTGCAATACTTTAAAATAAATAGTATCATTTTCTGGTTTGAAAATACTATACCTGTTCAATTTTCCTTGAAATATATTTTTAAAAAGTAAATAAACTCACAATGAAATGTCCCCTTCAGATTAAGTTAAATGTTTTATGTAGTTAAAAATGTTTAAAAAGCTTATATTTGCTCAGTGTTCTTCACTTTTTCTGATTTTCCTGTGAATGGAAGCATCAATAACCACAAAACTTTAGTTACTGACTCTTAGATTTAACTTTATTCCTGCAAAAAGAGGCTGGTTTTCTGTCACTTATAAGTAGGGTCCTACAGCCAATATTAGTGCTTATTTTCCAGGAATTTAAACTCAGGCACATGTTTTTAAAGGACACATATCAGATTAAGGATACAGAAGGCAGAGTGCAGATGGCATGTACACCAGGCTTCCTTCAGTTTAGATAAGTCAAAAGACTTATTTTGACTTATCATATGAGTCATTCAAAATAGAGAAATACCTTCTGCTATTTCCTCTCTTGATTGCTTCTACACTTGTGAGTATTCTTTGGGATTCAGTCAGCCTTTTTTTGTGAACATCTCTGTTTATTCTGATCCTCCTACAGTGTCCCACACCAAGTAAGTTTTGACTCTCCTGATCAGCACTAGATCAAGGCACCAAGGGGGAGTTCATTGCTCTGAAGTCTAGACTGAAAAGGAAACTTCTTTTTTGGCAATTCAGATGTCCATACTGATCTTACAAGTAAGGCACAGGTACTTAGGATCATTCTTTTTTAAATTAGCTGAAAAAACAGACACACACAGCATCACAAAGCCACCATCATAGTGTCTGAAAAAATCAATCTAGAACTTGCAAATGGTGTGAGGGGTTAATCTTGGCTAGCAGCCAAATGTGCACCCTGCTGTACTCCACCTTCTCAGCTGGGCAGGGGGAGAAAATAAGAAGAAAACAAGAATGAGAAAGCTTGCGGGTTGAGGAAAGGACAGGGAGATCACTTGTCAATTACATTATTGGCAAAATAGGCTCATCTTGGGAAAATGAATTTAATTTATTGACAGTTTAAATAGATTTGGGTAGTGGGAAACAAGAACTCAAAAATGAAAACAGCTCCTTTGCTTCCCCCTTTCCCAGGCTTAACTTCACCCCTTCAGTCCTGACTCCTCTCATGGCACCACTGAGTGTTGCAGGGAGCATGGGGAATGCAGGTTACAGTTAATACATAACAGCTTCCCTCTGCTCCTCCTTCATCCTCACACTTTTCCCCTGCTCCAGTGTGAGTCCTCTCCATGGGCTGCAATCCTTCAGGAAGAAACCTGTTCCAGTGTGGGCTCTTCCTGGGTTCCTGTTCTTTCAAGAATACCTATCTGTTCTGGTATGGTCCTCTCCTCGGGCTGCTGAAGGACCTCCACCTCTGACATTGGTGTTTCCTCTGTTGTTTCTTACTCTTTTTTTCTCCCCCTCCTCCTCCTCCTCTGCCTGTCCAATGTTTTCTAACCTTTCCTAAACATGTTTTCAGAGACAGCCCAGATTTCCTGGTGGGCTCAGCTGTGTCCTGTGGTGTGCTCACTGGAGCTGCTGGGGAGCTCACTGGAGCTGGCTGTGTCCAGCATGGGGCAGCCCCCAGCCTTTTCTTACAGAGGTGACCCCTACAACCCTCCTGCCACCAAACCCTTGCCAAGCACAACCAATACCGTGGTTCATATGTGGGTTTGCCAAATAATCCTTTCCTCTTCCTTTCGTTTTCCCAGGAAGCTGTAGAGGTACTGCAATGAAGGGTGACAGTGCATGTGATGACTCCAGCAACATACAGAGGGATGAGAAGCAATGAGAGAGGCATTTTGTGTATGTGTCTGAGACTTAAAAGGCAGCTCCCCACTTCTGGGAAAGTTATAAGTTACTAAAATTAGCTCATGCTGAAAAATGCTTGCTCACTAATGGCAATAACAGCCATGTCACGTGTTCACTACAGAGATGCCCAAGGACACTCACCTGTAGTGTGTTAAAAAGGAAGAGACCAGAAATGTATTAGTGCTGTATAGATAAAATATTTAAATGGTTATAGCTAGATTGACTATAGAGATAGTGATCTGATATATATGCATGCACTGTACATTTTTATACTAGAGTTGCAGCATAAATGACCCCATTAAATCCTGTTACTTTCCTAATCCAATAAGCACTTAATCTCATTGCAAGTGTTGGAAATAATTATTCATTTATACACTTGTTTTTCCCACACATTTTATGTCAACAAAGAGTGTGCCTTTGACTAATTGGTTAAAACAGCTGGTGGATAAAGGAGTGAAATAGAATTGAGAATGTGCTATTCCTGGGAAGAAGACTATTGATAGCTTTTCTTTGGTCTGAGGTGTTATTGATTCTACAAGAAAAGTTGTATTATACACAAAGGAAAGGCTCTACTCAGTGTTAACAATCACCAGGACAAGGGTGAAAAGTAAAAAGCTTTGTACTTCTCAAGCTGCCTTACCCTGCTGCCTTACTTGACCCTAACTCATTGAATTTTACAGCTGTGAAGAGGTGGGAGGACTCCACCCTTTTTCAACATTCTGCACTTCTCTTACCTCTCAAATATCTGCCATACTGAGTTAGGTGAAGAACGTTATATAAAAGACAGATGTATGGGTTTTGCTGGTTGACAATTCTTTCCCAAAAGAGGAAATGCTCTTGAAGACCATTGCAAAGATAATCTTGTTCTTTTGTACTCCTGCAGGAGCTGTAGTAGATGGTGATTCTATTCTGGTTACCAAGGATCAGTATCATGATGAGATATTTTTCAGTTTGTTCAGCTCAATTCTGTCCCACTCTTCTTCACTCATCTTGCGAAACACATCACTTCCCTCATTAGAAGCAATTCATGTGCATGTCAGGACTTAGGCTGGGCTTACCATTCCACCCCAGCAGTGTTGTAGGACACTGGGGTGGAAGTGGATGCCATATCTCCCACTGGATGAGGGCCTTTCTCCAGACCAGCATGGTGCCACTTGTGGGAGAGGGTTGTGGCAGTCACAAGTTATGTGAGGGCAAGGAAGCCAACACCAAATGAATAGATGTTGCACAGTGGATTTTTTCATTCCAACTTGCCCCACTTCTGTCTGTGTTTATTACAGCTGTAGATGCAATTATTTGTCGCTGAAGACAAGTACTAGACTTTGTCAGAAGAACGGGAGAAAAAAGATGATGCTTTTGCTGTCACCGTTGTGGTCTGGAACATAATGCAAGTATTAAAATACCAGGTAAGAAAGGAAACATTTTAAAGCTTAAGAAACACTTTGGAGTAGACAAGCTTGGAGTTATTTTTAACACAGGTGTTTCTGTGAGGGTGCTATACTGTATGAGGAAACTTCACAGTTCTCCATGACACTCACAATAGGTGTAACACCTCTGCAGAATGATTGCTTAGTAACTTTGTCTGGAGTGTAATAAAATTAGGAAGACTTGTAAAATCTACTCCTGCTAAAGATATTTCCCTTTTCACAGTCTGTGTTTTTCACATAGGTGTTTATTTCAGTATTTGTACTAACAATCTTCTTACAAAAAAAGTAAATCAGATTTGAAATTTTAAGTTGTTTGCTGCTTCTCAAGTAGCTCCACTGCAAATGTTAAGAATAGGAAATGAAAGGGATATACCCATTGAAAAGAATGTGTCCCAAGGTGTGTTCATTAAGACAAAATAGCTGCAAGGAATCCTACAGCTTGCACATCCGTTCCATCATTTATAACCAGGAAATGTAAGGAGAGATCCAAACCTTGCCTATCTCGAAATACTGTAGGAATGGCCATGTTAGATATGCTATTGAGGAAGAGCACTATTTTAGCTTTCAAGCTCAATAATGATAATAGAAGAGAGACAATACTGAGAAATGTTGGTGAAAATTGCAGGAAATATTAGCACTGTTCTTCCACCTTTGAGTAGAAAAATTGTTCTTTTTGAGAGAATCTTTATATTGTCCCATCACCTTCAGATAATGTTTATAGAGTGAATGTTGGGAAAAATTGCAGGTTGTCCTCCTTATCTTTTTGCCTTCTGTCTATTGTAGCAAGGCATCTGAAAAGGGAAAAATCACGTGTTCTTTCCTGGAATCCATAACATGTTACAGACATGCTTCCTGAGGATCAGTGGTGTGACAGTATCTCCATCTGATTGTGCTGAAATCTGGGGACATGCTCTGCCGAATCACGTATTTTCCAAGCGCACAAGTATCCACTGCCAGAATACAGTGGTGTGACACTTGAAATGACACTGAAAACTGTTGAAAGACCCTGATCAGGCCTTAATATTGTGAAATGCCGGAAAATCTTATTTCTGTTCTTTGTAGATGTAACTGACTGGTTTCCAGCCAGAATAAGCAAATAGATGACCAGATTTGGGTCTTGGGTCAATGAGATGATTCCTCCAACCTCCTGGCAAATTAAGCTAAATTACGTTACTCATAATGTGGTCTGTGAATGTTTGTTCCTATTTTAGGAATTAAATGGCAATTTAAAATAATATGGCATTTTGGAGACTTATGGGCAACTATCATGTATCATCTGGCATCATTGTAGGCCGCATTTCTGTGTATACATATTTAGATCTGGAAAGGTGGAATGCTTGGGTTTGCATAGTAAATTTTTTTTTTGGGTGCAAATCTGCAGATTGCTTCAATCAGGACTTGTCAGTGCAAGCTACACAATTAAAAAAGTCAATTATTAAATATGTCTATCCTTGTGCAAGTATAAGAGACAGGAAGCAAATTATGAAAACCTAAATTGCATGTGAGGAAGAAAAACCCTTGACATTAGCCTATAAAAAGTGATTCCTCTCAGTGGCTATTAGAAGGACTAGGTATCAGAGCCCATATTAAAATGGAAAATGGAAAAAGTATGTGATTGATTGGTTAATCTGCTGAACAATAGTGACTCATGTTGATAAGGTTAGAATCCTGTGTGTGGCCTTATAAAACCAAGTCTGTGTTTGCAGCTCTGACCTTCCCCTACTGAGTGACCTTGAGCACGTAGCATTGCCCAGTGCTTGAGTTTTCCCCTTTAAATGGCAGTAATATTTCCTCACCTTTGTAAAACTCTATGAAAGTAGTTAATGAAAAGTTTTCACATGCTTTGGGTACTATTCTTACTACTGATGTATTACTGTGGCAGTTCCTGTAGGTTGTGAGAAAAGAAAATTCCTCTGCCAACATGCAGCCAGGAGAGAACTTGTAGCTGCTGAATGGTTTGAGGTCAGATTAGCAATAACTATAGATTTTCAGAAGTCTTAAAAGCTGCTTCTGGTAGCAGGAAGGACAATGAATATTCCAAGGAAAAAAAAAATTGTGACAAACTTTCCTTGTAATTGCCTTGCATCAGTCAGAATATCTGTGAAACACAAAGGTCAAGCAACTTATTTAAAAAAAAACCCTATGTGAATCTAAGATTAATCTTGACATTTTCAAAACCTCAGAAAATTATGGGAAGAGCTGCAACCCTGAGGATTGTGGTCCCTTAGGCTGACTGGAGGAAAGATTATACTAAACATTTTGAGACTTGAATGATCCATTTTGTATTAGAGAAGATTTACAAGATCCTCAGAGAACGCTTGAAACATCTGACTGAGAGAAAGCCTGTGGACTTTCTGCTTTCTTGGTAGGGATTCTCAAGGGCACCATTAAGGAATCAACTATTGTGATTGATGGAAAAATAAAGAAATCGAAGAAGAAATGAAGACAAACTACAATGTGGACTTTTTCCTGCAGTCCCATGATATCTTCAGCATTAAGTGATTTTGGCAGATAATTTCTACTATGAAGCATGTGGATAGCCAGAAGGCTATTAAGAGAGAATGATGCTATAATATAAGCACGGAGGATTCTTATAAAGTGTATCTTTCTTTCGTTCAAAGTACATGATGAAAAATGATGTGTCCAGAGTGCTAACAAATTATAATAAAGTATAAATTTTCCACATATATATATTTATATGCATATATATATATATAATGCTAAACCACCTTTTCTATCGTAAACTGGCATTCTCCCCCCACCCTGTGCTATTTATTTCCTATTTATAAAAATAATTCCAACTGTATCTTTTAGCTAATCCTAGCTAGCTCCATATGCAGGCTGACTATGCCTGAGGTGATAATATGTCTGGTCAGTAAGACCAGTGTGTGGTAGATGTAAAATGCTTAAATGGGAATGCAGGATTCTGATGGAATAAGACCCCATGTTTGCTTTGCACAGATGAAAATTATCTCATCATGTGCAAGATGATAGGGGATAAGGCTCCTCCTTTCTTCCTGGTACAAATTAAATTTGAGTGATGTAATGAGTATACACATGCAGCTAGGGATTTGTTCCCTCTCCCACCCATCTTTATAGTTTGCAGACTCACCTTACTAGTTTGACTTTCCCTGTTCTATGAATTATTTGTGAACAGATTAATTTATTTAATTACTTTTGTTAATTCATAATAGTGTTCATCAAATCTTCCTGAAGAATGGCTGTGACCCTTTGGATTACTACAGGGTTGTGCTCACTGTAGTGTTACTGGTCACCTCAGCAGCACGGGAGAGATACCAGTCTCTGTCTGAACAACTGCAAACATCATGTAAATATAAATCTTCCATTTCTATCTTAAGAGAGGTTTATGTGCCTGAAACATCTGGGGTTTTTTCCATGCTACCATAGTCTTCCTTTTCCCTGTTTGCTTTGTCAAGTTTCTGTGCTTTGACTGTGATCATTATGAGAATATATCACACCCCAAAGCATGTTCATTTTCCAATTTTCATTTTGCCCAGGGAAAGAATACAAGAGCAGTTTGCAGAGCTAGATGATACAGACTGGCATTCAAAATGCCATTTTGCTGGTGCTTATTTTAAACCTTGTTCTTCCTGGGCCAAATCGGACTGACTTCAGTCTGTAACGAGTTCCTTTCAAGGTGTATCTACTTGCATCTGTGCCAGTACTCTGGGCAGGAAGATTATGTGGTACTAGCTGCAGTAATGTCAATAGTGGTGCCAATAATTTTATCTGTGTTAAAGCCAATGCTGTGGCCTTGTATTTAAAAAGCAGAAACCAAACACAATTCTTCCTCATGGCAGAGATGATGTCAGGCACATTACTGAAGTGTTTAGAGTGCCATTTTATGAGTTTATTGGTACACATTTTTTTTCCTATCACTATTACAGAACACGTACTGAAGAAATACATGGATCAACACTCATGAAAAAATGCCAAATGCTTATTTGAATGTCCTAAATAGGAATAGTTCTGGATACTAGATAAATGCATATCTAAGACCTTATATTTACAGGTGAAGAGGGAATCTGGCTGAAGTCAAGCAAGATAATTTTTGTGCTGCCTTGTTTAGATTAACTTTGTCTGCTCTACTCTGTGTATCTAGGTTTCCAGTCAACTTCACACACAATGAACAGACATACAAATCTCAGGGAGAAATAGAAAAGATTTATTCTATTTGCTTTCACAGAAAGAAGATGTTAGTGTATGCAGAGTTGGGATAGGTTCCTATCGTGACAGAACAAAACTGGCTTTTCAGCTAGTGCCTTACCATGGCAATCTGCTTCAAAGGAACAACTGTCATTTTTGATGAGGATAGTGAGAATTACTGTCATCTGGAGAGATCACTATGCCTCTGGGTTGTACAGTATATTACAACAGAAGGATTTATTCTTTAAGATATGAATAATTATTCCACTACAAAATTTTATTGCTGGTTTAGAAAAGATGCAGTTTGTACCCTGCATGATTATAATGTAGCTCCTTAGCTAGCTCTCTTCAAATATAAACTTGTGATATGCTTTTTTTTTAAAATATATATATATGGCAGGGAGTCAGGCAGAAAAAGCAGCTAGTTAGTGGAAACCTTCACAGGGCAAGTGGATTTGGGGAGTGTGCGTGCACACCACATGCCTCCCCGCAGCCAAGAGCCAAAGAAGAAGCTCGCAGTCTCACAGACGCTGCGCAACTGAGTGAGTTATTATGGAGAGTTTCTCTGTGGCTGAGCCAGTAAGAGCTGGGTGCTAAACTTGTTTCCGCTTGAAGTTGCTCTTTGCATACTTGTTAAGGCAGAATGTTCTACCTTTTCACCTCTGCAATACTGGGTGTGAAACATGAGCCTCTAGGTGTTTCCTGGCTGGCAAGAACTCAATGGTAATAAAATTACTAGTAGAATAAATGTTTCTGAGGCAGTTATCCTCTCTCACCTGTTTGTAATTTTTTATTAATTATTACAAATGTGTTTAAGTACTCTACCTGATTTTAATCTGCTGTATTCCCAGGATTTACATATAAAGGTCTTTTTCCCACAGAATAATGAATAATCGCATATGTCAGGGTGCGGTGTTAAAATACTGAAGGTTGGTGATACACCTACTAGCAATCGCTCATTTTGTAAAAGGCTGGGTTCTATAAGTAGTTTGCTTTTTATGGCTTTGATCCAAAATTCTGTTGAAATCAGACTCTTATTGAGTTAAAAAGCTAGGGATCTGGTCCCAAATGTTCTTTTATGGGAAGTGTTTGTAGTGCCATTGTTAACAATATATGCAGCACTGGGCATGTGAACTGTATAAGTAGAAATTTTACTTTTCCCAAAGCCCTTGCTTACTTTTATGCATTCTTTGCTCAAGCAAACAGCAGGTGGCTTACATGAATAGTGGGGTTAATGAGACTACTTAAGTGAGCAAGAGTGGAAAAAAAAATCACAAACTGGTCCTCTATTTCAGAGAATTTAGGACTTGCCAGATAGAGCTGAGAACTGTAAAGGATTATTATATATTGAAAGAAAAGCTGACCGGGATAGAGGTGGCAGGGGGAGGAGGGTTTGTTGTTCCAAGAACAGCAGAGCTAATGAGATCTAATGCTTTTGTTTCTTAATCCCTGAACTGAATTAATCTCCCTCTCTTGCCATGTGACATCATCCCTTAGGTGCAGGGAAGCTGCAGGACAAGATGCAATGCTGCCTGGTCCGCCAAACACAGGGTGAGGGAGACAAACTTAGTTGTGCCTTCCCTTAGAAGAGACACTAACCTTGTCCCTGCTCTCCTTCCACTTACAATTCTCATGAGTAGTACAGAAATATAGCTATCTTTGATATTTTGGGTTGGATTGAAATAAGACAATGAGCTCAGAAGTTATTTGGCAGAAGAAAAGATAATAAAATTGTGTAGTCCATTTTCTTACCAACAAAAAATTGTACCCTGAACTCCACTTGGACAGGGTTGAACTTAACTTGTAGCTCTCCATTCAGATCCCATAACAACATGGCCTTTATGATTTTTTCTACACTTTACTTTCAGAATAATTTACCTCAAAAATAGTGAGCCCTAATGATATGATAAGGTATTTGTATTAGGAACTGGATCACATGGCTAATATTTGTGATTTCTCATTATGCCTTCTTTATGCCAATCAGCATGTTACCTTTGACTACTACCAAACTGGGAGGATGAAAATGAAATATTTTATACAGTTTTAAGTTTTATTCTCTTTCCTGATTTTCTCTTCCATTTCTATATTACTGATTTGACAAGACACAAACAACAGAAATACCAATTTGTGGCAAGAAGTAAATTTTACACTGTCTCTACAGTATTTGTAAAGGAAACTGTTTGTAAGTGACTGAAGTCTTGATGAAATTTGGTAAGACTGGATTTTGAATGTTGCTGGATCACAAACTGCAGCTACACAGCTCGGTGTCAGTGTTATCTGGGCAAGTGTCAAGTAGGATTTCACAGCACAATGGCTACTCAAAAAATTCCTAACACTCTTGCCTAGTGGACAAGATTTATAAATATGAACAGTTAGTGTTTGAAAGTTAAGGAAGTCACAAAGACCCAGTAACAAAGCAATCCAACAGAGGAATCTTCTTCTCACTTTTAAACTCAGACAGTGATTTCTCTCAAGCAAAAGTGACATCAAATGCTTTTTTAGATAAAAGACAGTAGAAGTAAGAAAGATCCTCCAGGAGAGGCTTTAAAGTGTCTTTCAAAATTAGCAAGCACCAAAAGCCCATAGGTCAAGAATCAAGTCCTCTCCTGTAATCCATATTCACTTAGAGAGCATTTCAAACTCAAGCTCCTGGAACTGACCTTCAAAAAGTCATTTCTTCATGAAATGTGTGTTATACTATTGCCACTATTCATCCACCTCTAAACACCTGGCATCAGGCAGAGTTCAAAGGAATCAAACAATGAACTGACCCCTTGAGGGAAAAAAAGTAACAGCAGTGCCAGGGCTGGTCAGAATGCTGGAAAATGGACAATGATTTGTGGAGCAGTGAGTATTGTGTGGTCAGTGATCTTGTCAATTACTAAGTTTGGAATAAATTGTGCTATAAAAATTAATATACTCATTGTACATATATTATGTGTAAACACAACCATTTTCTTGCTGATGAGCCTTGCATGTTGCTTGGAATTAGCTAATATAAGGATCAGTAGAAATTGTATCCCTAACAGTGCCTCCTTCAATTTTGTGCTTGAAAACAATTTCAATGATTTATGAAGTGGAAATATACAATAAAGGTAACTGGTAAAAATTACTGACTCATAAAAGTGAGCAGAGACAAAGAATGATTTCTGAATTTTATATTTTGTATCCTTGCCATGTGAATTGTTATTTCTTCTTACTGGAGGCTTTCCTGATGCACAGCAATGCAAGCCTCAAGTGACTTGAGTCTGGGGAAGTCCTGACACAGTTTTCTGAAAATCTCTTTCTGCTTTCCATTAACAATGATGACAGCTCTGATCTTCCCCACAAGATCACATTTAAGTATTCAGTGGCTATTAATAAAGACTTGATTGGATTCTAGTCACAATAGTTGTCATATATGCAAGGTTTGAAAGCTTTGGGTTAATAATGATTAAGATGTCAAAGGTCAGGAGACAAATTGAAAACAAAGAAAATTCACCACAGATGTAATTTTTTTTTCTGTAACTAAAAACTATAGTACAGTTATTGAGAAATCAGATTCATGAGTATGTAAAAAATCCCAAATGACCTGGAGGACAGAAATCAGGCTTTATTTGCTAAGAATCTAAGGATGGGATAATTTTGAGCTCCTGGCTGGGTAGGCTCTGGAGCATTTAGCCTTAGGACGACTGATGAATCAAAACCAGAGGAATGTATGGTATGTGCAGCTCTTGAAATGGGCACAAAGATTGCCATTTGTCTCATTGACTTTTAAGCTACAGTAACTTGGGAGGGCTCAGAAATATCACTTTACTACCATTGCAGCCATAAATTACGTTGGCTTTAGAAGATGTCTGTGACACTTTATGGCCTTGTAGACCTGTGGACTTACAGACCTATAGAAAAGGTGCTGTCTTGAGTAAGTACCCTTCTATGCCCCACCGCCATATGAAAACTGACTTCTGTGCTGAAGATTTATTTGCTAGCACAAAGATGATGGCCATCTCCTGCACTTTCTGCCTTCCATTTTCCAACAGAAAGATTTCACTCTGGATAATAGAGCTGTGTTAGGATGGTAGGACATGATCTGCTTACAGAGATAATATTGCAGAGTAGAGCTTTGCTGGTAGAGGCCTTGGTAAGCATCTGTGCAAGGAGACAAATTAAAACAGCCGGTTGTCTCCTCTCAGTCTTGACCATTTTGGATGAATACTGAGAAGGGTCTTTGACCAATAACTCCAAAGACTGGAGACTCAAATGTTCTCAGTCTCATTCTTAGCAAGAAAATCTTGAGCTACAGAAGAGAATGTAACTTGGAATATTAAAGTAGGTTGTTGGTCGCCATATCTGTCTTCCTCTAATGATACAGAAACATCTAGAAAATCCTGGAGCTAAGTCCTTTAAAATCATCAGGCATTAACATTTTTCTTTTTCCTGTCTCTGAAAAGTTGTTCATACCTTGGGGGAATTTGATGGGATTTGTGGGCATGACCCTGGTTTGTTAATAAGATGAGCACTTTTCGTTTTTCATGAAAAACTGGTGCTTAGTTATATTCCTCAAGAGGGATTTAGAGGAGAAATTTTTTTCAGTGATACAAACAGTATTTTGGTGCTTATGTTCCCCACTGAGTAATATGTCTGGATTCCCTATCATTTAATGAGAAATTAATGGCTCCAAAAAATCAGAGGAGTAAATGTCAAAATAGATAAAGCTAAATGGAGACTAATATTTTTTATGGACATCAGGTATTTTCCGATACAGTATGTGCATTAATGCAATCTCATGCAGTGTGGATTAGGTGATTAGGACAAACTGTGAAAAATAAAAAAGAATGTATATAGAAAAATAACCAGAACTGGATTTTTCTATAAAGGTTTAAATGCAGAGTAAAACTGCTGTGTCCAACAAAGTTGCTGAAGACTCATTTGGGTGTAAGTTGAATTGGAGTCTGTCTCTAAGAGTGACTTAACAGTGACTCAACATGCTGAATTGTTGCTCCAAATAGTAGTTATCAAAGGCATCTTGCCTTTGCGTAAATGACTAATATAATTAGCTTATAACATCACCATAGGCATTGGCAAAAGTAATCATCATTACTATCCATTGTGTTCACAACATCTGAACCATTCATTTCAAAGCCTGTGAAACTGAAACTTCTATCCATCTCAGGAGAACTTTGTTTTCATCCTCCACACATTTTCTGCAGGGGCCTGTTTTCCATGCCTCCCCATCCTCCTGCTCATTCTTCCTGCATACAAAATGTAATTAGCATTGTTCCTGCTTGCTTCATCTTTATTTTTTTTTTTCAAGGAGTGAGACGGAGATGGGGAAGAAAGTTTTTTTACAATAAAATTGAATACAAAAGTCCTTTGTACACAAAACCTTGTCTCTCTTGGTTAGCTCAATTAAACATGTGTAGAAAGGCTCACAAAGTTGGCCCTATCTTATTGTTAGTTTCATCCATACAATTCTGAAGTTATATGGGTGTAACCAAAGTGAGAATTTAGTCCATTGTATGCTTAAAAAGGAAAAGAAAGTACTGTGAGATTTTGATGTTTCACTTTTCTATCAAAATGATGTGCTTCCGTAGCCATGAAATAAGGACATGATTTGAATGAGTTGCCATCTCTGTGATACTGAGATAACTAATCTGAGATTGAATGCTGCTCCTTTTCACGAAAAATGAACATAATGATTAATAGTATTATGGCAGCACTATTATTTGGTATGTAATACTCTCTTTATATTATTAAATGTTTGTGAAATTGCAATTAAAAGCTTGCCTTGTTTGCTAATATGTTCTCTTCTTTAATTAAAGAACTCTTGCTGTGAACTTTTCCTTTTGTGAACATGCTTAGCAGTGGTGTTAAGGAAGGGTTTAATCCTTTTAGACAAAGAGACACCTGTTCAAAGGCCCCTAAAATGTTTAAGTCACAACTCATTTAAGACTAGATTGCTCAGCACCTTGTAGGATTAAGCATAGGCTTAAAGTACCTGCTTCAGGTTTTAGGAACATGTAGCGGAATAACTCGAGTAATAGCTGAAACCGTGCTTCTTCAAATATCCAGAGAGGAATTCAGGTCTATCAACTCTATCAGAGTTGACTGCTGCTCTAGTCCCCTTATCAACTTCATGGTCCTCCTCTGGTCTTGTTTCAACTGTTTCACGTCTTTTTCTGTTGGGGCACCAGACCTGTACACAGCATTCCAGATGGGGTCTCTGCAAGAGCAGAGTAGAGGGACAGAACCCCCTCCCTCAACATGCTGCCCACACTCCTTTTGATGCAGCCCAGGATTCCATTGGCTTTCTGGGATGCAAGCACACATTGCCTGCTTGTGTTGAGTCTTTCACCAACCACCACCCCCAAATACTTCTCTGCAGGGCTGCTCTCAATCACTTCTCCACTCAACCTGTAGGTGTGCCTGGGATTGCCCCGACCCAGGTGTAGAACCTTGCACTTGGCTGTGTTGAACTGTTTTAGACTTCAGGTAAGCTGCATGTGTGAAGCAGGTCCAGGTTGTCTCCTCCTGGACCTGCTTTTACAGCCATGTAAGCTCCTATATATTTTGTGCTCTTTCCAATGTCAGTTTTGGCTCCCTTCCCTTCTCTTTCACTGTCTCTTTGAGCCTTTCAGGAAAGGAAGATGTGGTGGATTTCTATGGCACAATGAGCCCACTTGGACTAGTCTCTTTCCCTGGTACTGATTAATCACCCACAGTAAACTCTTGAGAGTAAACTCTGCGTGTAACTTCCTGTCTTTCAGTATCTTCCGTAAGTTAGAAAGCAAACTTTATTTATTTGAGGGCAGGAGATGTCCTTCTTTCCATTATTTAAAGCACACGTGTTGTAATTAGAGAAACTGCCACTGAGGTGAGGATTCTTTTTTTAATAATGCAAACCCTCTACTTACTGGTTTGTTTATAATCTGCTAAGATTTTTTTTTTTAAAGGTCAAATAAAAAAGGCAAAAAAAGTTTTGAAAAGTTTTTGGAAGTTCAGAGAAATTACCAACAGATTGGTGCCCAATGAAAAATTCATTTCTACAGAGCTCTCAAGAAACCTCCAATCCTTTTTCCAACCTGCCTATTCTTGAACACCTACACTTTCAAGACTGGGTACTTTAAGCTGTGTTCCTGGGTAACAGACACCTAAAATAAAGACCTTATATCCATACTTGCAAAATATTCAAGATCCACAATCTGAATAATTTTGAAAAGAGCTCAACAGTGCTTTAAGCATCCCACAAAAACATGAGGATTTTTAAAACTGAATTTTTCTCTACAAACAGAATTGCTGCTTTAGGATGCTCAACTTCTCATTTTCTTGGGTTTGGCTTTGCATCCTTATTTCCTTTAAATAATAAAATAGTAAATAAAATATTTGTCATGCAGCCCAGTCCATGGGTGTGGCCTGATGGTAGTAAGCCAGGAAAGCCAAGACTGAAGGATCCCACCAGTTCGAGTCCTGCTTGGTGCTAAGAATTGCTGCATCTCTGCTCAAGGCCAGCAGCACATCCCTCCATCCCAAGACACCCAGCTGTCTATGTGGGCTGATGACAAGCAACTGAGCTTCGAGCAACCTGGGCTAACGTCACTGGGAGATTGGTTTAGCTCTCAGTTTAAGAGTCGGGAAGTGGCAGTTGAGATCAATATGCATAGAACAGGCGTATTTTTTGATCTCTTTTTTTTCTTGAGCTGAATATTTGAATACAAAATCTGATCCTACATATGAGCTCAACTGTGGAAGTGTCATGCAATAACATTTAAAAATAGTGACTGCCAAGAAACAAATTAGCACAGAGGAAAACCGTTTGGAAGTGTTTGGTGATGGTTTTCACCAGGCAGGCTATGCACAGCTTTTATATACAGTAGGTTAGCATTTCCAAAGGGCAAAGAGACATGAAGAATAAAAGATAATCTTTTGTAGCTTCCAGGCATGTGATCTTTGTGGATGCTCATTTGCAGTTGGAGAGCCCAAGCAGTGCTATCTTTCAGTCAGGTCTTGCTATACTCAGAGTTTTTCTTAAAGTGTCATGACAGAAAATTGACATTAAGAACATACCTATTTATGTGCTTTTTTAAAAAGAAGTAAATTAAAACCCCATTCCATATCACTCTTTTATTTTGACTTTCATATCAAGCTGTTTATGGCTCTGACAAACAATGCAGATACTTGAAACCTGCCCAGAACGTGTTTAAGAGCTGTACTGCTGTAGATTAATAGATTTGTAACATATTTTACTCAGATTTAGCTCTGCTCATATGGAATGATGTATTCTTCCCCAAGAACAATACAGATAAAAGCTGAAGATTACAGTTTGTGTTAGAGTGGGTATGCAGAGATAAGGGTATTTCTCTTTGTGGAAGATGAAACAAGTAGAAGAAGAGCCTAAGAACAACAAAGACGATCTTTCACAGCAGGGAATACATTTGATGACCTACAGTAAATATTATAAATGCCTGAAAGTGCTTTCATATACAAGTATTACTTTGTAGTAGGCACTTTGTAGTATGTATTTGCTATTCTCTTCCAATACAAATAAATATCAGGCTAGAGGAGAGTTATGGAACCATAAGATTAGGGGGATGATGAAAGTGTAGCGTTGTCATTAGTTACTGTCAAAGACCCCAGTGGTCTAGGGACACAGACTCCTCATTGATTTGCTAGCTACACTTACATTTAGGAATAATGTAAGCAAGTAATAGGTAGGTTAATTTGGGCAGCAAGTGTTAATTACTGAGTGTATGTTATAGTGGAATAGAATGTCATGGGACAAGTCAGTATAGTAGTTAAAAACACAAATGGGAATTCAAATGTAAAGTGAAAGTCTGAACTGCAGAAGGAGTTTCTACCTCTGGGGTCATAGAGGAAGTTCAGACTACAAGATCCTACCAATAATTCAGAAATATGTTACTGGTCTTGAAATATCTTTCTAGGGATCAGTTTGAAGACATTTCACCTTTGTCTTGAAAAAGGGGCAGTAAAAAATAGCTTTATCCTTTGGGAGCTCTTGGAGAGCAAATTCCCGAAGCAAATTCTTCAGTGGTTGTAGGGTAGGCATCTAGATGCTTCTCTTTGCATTGTGGGATATCATGAATCAATGAAAAGGAGACAGAAATGAGCCTTTTAGTGCCTCCAGCTGTAGGACATCACATGTCTCAGCTCTGTGATGAAGCAACCTTACTTCTGAATTCACTGAATAGATACTGTTCTCTGGCAAAATACTTCCAGCAATCTAGAAAGAGAGGGCAACATTTGAAGACTCATGAGGAGGTGAAGGACTGGATGAATCAGAGCCTTAATTAAAAAAAATCATCAAGAGTGCTTAAGGATTTGAAGCACTGTATTTTTAGGATTCCCAGCTCTGATAACCAGAAAATCATTATCAGGGCTCAGACCCAGTAGCTCTAGATACATGTTGAAATCCCAGCAAATGAGCCCACTGGGGAATTTAATCCTTTCTGTTTGCACATATATTTTAAAATGAAATCACCTATGACCTTTTTTTCCTGCATTTCAGAGTTTGCTGCTGTGCTCATCATATCTAGTCATGCTGCAGTGATGAGGGACCTTGTATTCAGTGTTTCAGTATGCACTCCATTTGGCTCCTGGGAATAAGCTGAGGCTTGGCTTTCTTTGAGGCTGGTAGGAGATGACAGGGTAACAAATGGGTTACAAACAGTGAGAGGAGGACAGGGTGAAACTGTGAGGAGTTAGGCATAAATGCCCATTTCTTTGGGCCATTGGTTCCTTTCAAGAGCCCACTCTGCTCCTCTGCCTTCTGAAGCAGCAGCAATATTGTAGTGGGCTGACACTGACTGCATGCCAGGCACACACCAAAGCCTCTCTATCACTTCTCTCCTCAGCTGGACAGGGAAGAGAAAATATAGCAAAAGGTTCATGGGTTGAGATGAGAATTGGGAGAGATCACTCACCAAATACCATCATGGGCAAGGCAGACTCAACTTAGGGATATTAACTGAATTTATTACTAACAAAATCAGAGCAGGAGAATGAGAAGTAAAATAAATCTTAAAAACACCTTTCCCCCACCCTTCCCTCCTTCCCAGCTCTACCTTCTGCCCCTCAGCAGTGCAGGGAGACAGGGAATAGGGGTTATGGTCATCACATGTTGTTCCTGCTGCTGCTCAGGAAGATGAGTCTCTCCCCTGCTTCAGCATGGGGTCCCTTACGTAGGGAGGAGGAAGTACATCTTCCACAAACTTCTCCCACATGAGTTCACCCCACAGGCAACAGTTCTCCATGAACTTGCAACATGGGTCATTTTTCCATGGGGCGCAGTACTTCAGGCACAGCCTGCTCCAGCATGGGTCCCCTATGGGGTCACAAGTCCTACCAAGAAACCTGCTCCAATATGGGCTCCTCTCTCCATGGGTCCTCAGGTCCCTGCCAGGAGCCTGCTCCAGCACGTGTCTCCCAAGGGTTTACAGCTTCTCTTCAGGCATCCAGCTGGTCTGGCACGGAGCTGCAGGTGGATCTGCATCCTTGTGGTCCTCTGTGGTAGATTCTTATCCATGGGCTGTAGAGGAACCTCAGCTCCAGTGCCTGGAGAACCTCCTCTCCCTCCTTCACTGACCTTGGTGTCTGCAGTGTTGTTCCTCTCACATATTCTCACTCTTGCAGCTTTTCTCTGGCTGCAGTTGCATCTGCGCAATAACTTTTTTTCCTCTTCTTAAATCTGTTATCACAGAGGTGCTCCCACCATTTCTGGTTGGCCCAGCCTTGGCTAATGTCATGTTCGTCCTGGAGCCAGCTGGCATGGGCTCTGTTGGACATGGAGGAAGCTTCTGGCAGCCTCTCACAGAAGCCACCCTGTAGCCGTCTGCTACCAAAACCTTTTTGCTTTATTCTTCCCCAAAAACAGGAGATGAAACAGCAGACTTTATTGGTTATACTACTTGACTTGAGCAGACTTTATTGGTTATACTACTAAAAGTCACCAGCCTACTGGGATGAATACATCTGTAGAGAAATGGGGAAGTGTCTGGGGGACTTTCCCAGTGACAGGAACAGAACCAAGGTCTCAGCGGAATTTTGGATATCTCTGTAGAATGTGTCACTCCAGACCCTCTGGGAAGGCACCTCCACAGAAGCCTGGAAGGAACACACTGTGAGATTGTATAATGTAGGTGTGATTATATGTTGGCCGTGAGCATAACAAAGATATCACAAATTAATCCATTCTTAGTTTTTCTCTGCTTAAGTTGGCATTGTATGAGAAAACAGAATACAATATTAGACCTGTAAGAAGCATTAAATTCTAGTTTATCTGTTCATTTTTTTTTAAATAAATGGCTTTATTCACAGTATAAGAATAACCATGGCTTTTGCTGATAGCCTGGAAAAAGCTTACAATTTATTTTCTAAATTTTAATGAAACCTAAATGGTCACCAGCCAAAAAATCTTCATATTAATAATATTTAATTTCTGGTTTAAAAGATGTATTTCTTTTTGAACCAGATCTGATCAATGCACACAGTGTCTTTTGCCAAAGATTTTTTAAATGCTTCACTTAAAATTGTCCAGATTTTTGATCAAATAATTTTGAAAAATGTATCTGGTTTGTTCTCACATCGGGGAAGGCTTTTTTCCGTTTTCTCACTTCTCTGTTTTTCCTGTCCTCTTGACGAATCCTGACTCGAGTGCTCCATTTAAAGGCTTTGAGCATCCCAGAGCGTGGGAAGCCTTCTGGGGCTGCCGATACGCAGCAGAGTGCACGACCCTGCGACTGCTCCCTTCTCTTCTCGCCCACTGTGCAGCACAGGCTCCCAGACTTCTCCTGAGAAGTGTTGAGGCCCTGCCAGTTCTAGTCTGGGAGCTGGGTCTGTTTAGTACCTCTGAATACTAACTAGGTTGTTTTTACCCAACAGTAATATGTGACAAATTAAACAATATAAATTTTATCTTGATCTTAATTAAGGCAACGGCAATATTCCCATTAACTTCAGTGGGACCAGGACTATATCAAATATTATTTAAACATTTATAATAGCATTAGATAATGGGGTTAGAATAATTAAGAGTCTATTGAAGAAATTTAGCTTGATGGTGGAAAGGCAAATTATGTCAAATGAACGGGAACTGTCGTTTATGGAGGCCTATTGAGATAGTCTTGTTTATTGAGGGAAGAGAATGAAGCTCATAGAAATCTTTCAGGGACGGAATCTGAAGGTCTTTTTGGGACTGAGAAAGAAGAGTGGGAATATTAAACAGATGTGTGAGGTGGGAACAGTGTTTTTCACCATCACACAGACTCAGCAATCAGGAGTATCTGAAAATTAATTTTCGATTGGCAAAATGAGATCCTAGAATCAGTGTAGGCTGTTTCAATTAGGTTTGTGCAGATAGACAAAATTAATGGGTCAAATAAGTAATTAATGGTGTTAATATATCAATCACTTTTCTAATAAAAGTGTCTGAAATGAGTCAGGGGAAAAAATCTAATAATTAATTTGAAAACTGCCATGATGCTTCAATTGATTTGGGGCTGGGGAAAAAAGGATAATAATTAGTAAGGATCAAAAAACAATATCACATTTAGTCCCCCAAATGGAGAGGAAAATTAAACAGAGGTGGGATTGAAATATCATTTTTTATCCTCTTAAGAAGATTGGGATTGTCAACTAGAGTAGAATCCTATTCTTTGTTTTAAAAGAGCTATGTATGCCCTGTCCTTCCTCACCTCTACTCATGTGCAAGGTCATGTCAACTCAATGAGGAAACAAGTGGCTCTGCATGTGTGTGTTCTAGACTTTCTCCTTAACCCAGAACTTGAAATGTTAAGAAGCTCTTTTCTCAGTTTGCTCCTACGATAATATTATGAACTAGTATAAAAGCCATAAATGTAATATTTTTTGTCCCCAAAAAAGCATGCTCATTTCAACACAAAATGAAGGTATTATTCTAAGTGATCTCTACTAGACTTCTCACTGGACAAGAAGTGAAAGAGAGGGGGTATTGCGTGAAAGTGTCTGTTACTCATAAAAATAGATTTTGTGTGAGTTTTTTAATTTTTGGAGGGAATTGTTGAAACTTGTGAGTGTGCTAATTTTTTGAATAAAATACACTTACTGAATACACTGGTGGAGGTGCAAAAAGCATGAATTCATAAGGGTTAAAAGAATATAAACCTGGGATTTTCATTGGGAAATTTTTTGACTGGCCACACAGTGCTGCTGAGCTTGGTTTGGTCAACCTCTCTGTTATTGAACAAAAATGTACTGCAATTGCTATGAAAAATAGTTCTCTACCATCATTCAGCCTTGATTTGCCCTTCCCTCTCACTGCCCAAATGAAAATCAACCAGCAAATGAGTAAAAACAAGCAAAATTCCTTTCAACGAAAAATCAAGATGGAACCACCTCTTCCCTGCAAGAAATTGTCTACTAAAACAATTCACGGAATTAGACCTGCTTTAGCTGGTACCCTAAAGCTGTGAATGAAAGGCAGGAGTTAAAAGTATTTGAAATAAAAGGAAAATCAAAACAAGTGCAAGCTAACTCAATGCTTTTGAAAATGGGACTCTTAAATAAGATGTGGACAAGTCAGTTATCTGCCATTACTTTAAAACTGTAGCATGGAAGCTGCCTCTTGGGAAGCTAAGATGTAAGTATTGGTGTACAAATGCTAAATACCTAGGAAGCATTAAAGGAGTGGAACTGACTAGATGACTGAGAATTCATACTGTGGTTGTTCAATGTGTTTCAGGGGATCCTAGTAACCCGAAAAAGATTTTCACCTAAGTAATGCTCTTTCCTTGCAGTAGGAATAGCTATTCTCTCTTTATTTTACTATGGGTTAAACTTACTCACCATACACCTTTCTTCTTCTTGGTAATGTCTGTTTTAATGACACATGCATCAGTGTTGCTGGTTGTGTTCTTTTCTGTACCAAAGTTTTCCTCATATTTATTCCAGGCCACTGCTGCTGGGCATGATGTGACAAGCATGCTGCTTTGAAAGGCTGTGGTGTACATAGAAGAGTGATTTCATTCAAACAAGAAGTTGTTGCTAGGTAGGCATTTTATTAGCACTCATGCAGAGTAGCAACTTGCTATAGTCTGCAATTTTTTCATCTTTAAGTACACTGAACAATGGGCCAGTAAGTTGGAAAACACATTTGGACTTCGAAGAAATGCACTAAGCAGGAAAAAAAAAAAAACCCCAAAATACAAAGGACAGTATTTTAAATAGCACATGGTAGTATAGTTTTGAATAATTTGTACTTTTTTAACCATATATTTCTCATATATAGATTCCTTATTCTCTTTGTTCTTTGTAAGTTTACTGGTACACCCTCTCTATCACTTTAGTTGCTCTTCTCTGTGTTGGGTTTTTATTTTTTTTCTAATTCTAGTCTGTCTCCTGTTCTATTCTGTCTTAAGATGCCCAGATGAGAACTGCAAACACATTTAAAACACGGGTGGAGCAAGGTGTCCCCAGTGGCAAAATGATTGTTTTGTTGTGACTGTCTTTCCTTATGACACCAACATTTCATGACTGGTGTTGCAAACTTAACTCAGAATTGCAAAGAGCTGTTACTGATGACTCCATTAGCATTTCCATTAAGGGAAACTGTTCTGAATACAGCATCAGGTAAGCAAAGTTTAGTTTATTCTTCTTTTGATGCAGGACTTCGAAGTGATCCACATGGAAGCTCACCTGCCCCTGAGTGTTGTCCACACTCACTCAATTAGTTTTGGAGTTCCTTATGGTCAATATGGCACTTGAACATCTGAAAGATGCCTTAGTATTATCCCTACACTGCATTGTCTAGATCATTGACAAAGATGTTGACCAGCTCTGGTTCTGACAGTGATCTCTAGGGGTTCCTGACTTTTATACTGATGTGCCTTGCTCATGCTTAGCTATGCATTTTATCACAAAACACTTATTAATTATATTTGCTATTTATTGTGTTTTATTCAATTTTAAGTGTATTTGAGGTGCAAATCCATGGCTCTTTCAGACTTCAAATGCTTTTTCTGTCTTTTATAATATTTACAAATAGCTGGATTTATTGGTTAATCTTAAGAAAGCATTGTCTCCTGTGAAAAGCTGTCCACTTCTCTCAGTCCCAATGCTAGCAGACAGACTATGGACAGACTTAAAACTTGCAAACAAAATTTGACTTTTGTGCAAATTGAAAATGCCAAGCATCTATCTCTCTCTGTCTCAGCCTGGGCATTTTGTGACATGCCCCTATCCTGGCAACAGAAGTAGTATCAGAGAGAGACTCATTTGATAGTGTCCCTGTTGCCTGGAGTTAGGAAAGCATCTTTCCAATTTGTTAATTTTGACTCATTTATTCTGCAATTATATAAAATATGCTCTTAGACCTGTTCCTCTTTAGAAAGTGTCAGTCTGTGAATGACATTTCCAGAGCATACCTCAATCCAGTGATTTATTGGGGCAATATATCATCCAAGTAAGGTCCTTTAACCATGTTTTGCTCACCATCCAAAGAGAAGAAAATCTGAGTCACTGTTCAGTTGTGTAATAAAGGTATGTTAGTAAGCAAGACGCTCTTGAAACACTAAGCATGTTTGCCTCCAGGTATGCTGGCATCCTTGCACCTTCTTTCACAAGCATGTTAGTGAGCTGAATAGGCCTCCATACCTGGTCGCTAAGGTCTTGGTCTCCTTGACAACTAAACTTTTCAAAGATTACATGAAAAATGTTTTCTTTACCCCTCGAGCTGTTTTAATGCTTTAAAATGTCAAGGAAAAGATCCTTGTATCCCAAGAGTAAGGAAGAGTTGGTAATGGAGAAGGAACAGAATATTTGAAAAACATATTTACAGAGTAATATAGCACCACAGGACAGCCCAGGCAGAATGCCCTCAAAAGGGACGATCTGAATTTAAACTTGTTAATAAAAATACATTACTTCAGAATAGATTGGGCTTTTGGTTGAAAAATGAGACCTTTCACCTTTAATTTGCCTCGCTAAGTTCAGCTAAGGTTGATAACAGCAGTGTATTCAAGGGAAGCTCGGTAGTCTCTTTTTTGTAAGTGGTTGCCAGTGCCTCAAATGGCCTTCATTTGAACCTGTATTTAGACAGATGACTAAGAAAGTGGTGGTGAGGAAAACAGCTAAGGGGAAATTTTTGCCTGGGGTTCAATATTTGCAAACTTGGGGGAAGCCTCTGTTGTCTATAACCCACAGGTCCATCTGTGGGAACCGTAGCCTCATCTCACTGTTCATTTTCCATACTGACTAGCCTATTGGTTTATCTCAGATTATGATTACAACTTTGTGACTTCATTTTTGCTAGTCTTCAAATGCTGAGAGTTCCAAAAGAAATTGCAGTTTTTTGTAGCTTTTTCAGATTAAGGGCCACGTTCTAAGACTAAGACATCTAGGAGTGGGAAGGCAGGGGGAGAGCGTAAAGTGCACGAATGATAGTGAATTTACTAATCTTCATCATTCTGTCTTTTTTGTTTGGTTGGTTGTTGTTGTTTGTTTTTTCAGTTAAAGTTTGTCTTGCTCTGTGTATGTGATGAAAGCTGGTGTAATTTCATTGGCAGTTGCAGTCAATTGTCTGGAAGATGACTGCTGTAATTTTTTGACTTATACATTGACTCCCTAATTTGCCCAAATACCATAATTCAGGCTAGTGGAGTGCCACCCACTGGGTAAACAGTGAACCCTTGTAGATCCTATTGCGCAAGACATATGATAGACTGACAGCAACTAATTCTGCTGTAAGAAGTTGATTTTCAATCGAGGTAAAATTTGTTGATGGTTCTTTCTTTTGCAAACCTTACTCTGATAAGGCACCTCAACTTGGTTGATGGCAAAATTCAATGTAGAATCACAGAATCATTAAGGTTGGAAATGACCAACCCAGCGCTGCCAGTCCACCACCAAACCATGTCCCTAACTTGCAGAGGGTGCACTCATTCCCCTTATCCAGATCATTGATAAAGATATTAAACAGGCCTGTCCCCAACACTGAGCCTGAGGAATGCCTCTTGTGATCCTCTGCCAGCTGGATGTAAATCTATTCACCATCACTCTCTGGGCATGGCCATCCAGGAAGTTTTTTACCCAGCAAAGTGTTTGCCTGTCCAGGCCATGAGAAGCCAGTTCTCCAGGAGAATGATATGGGAAACGGTATCAAAGGCTTTACTAGTCCAGGTAAACAACATCCACAGCCTTTCCCTCATCCACTGTGGGTCACCTTGTAATAGAAGGAGATCAGGTTAGTCAAGCAGGACCTGTCTTTCACAAACCCATGCTGTCTGGGCCTGATCCCCTGGTTGTCCTATGTGTGCTCTGTGATGGCGCTCAAGATCTGTTACCAAACCTCCCTGGCATTGATATAATGCTGGCAGGGGTGTAGCTCTCTGGATCCTACTTCCTGCACTTCTTGTAGATGGGTGTTGATTTGATAACCTCTAGTCAACTGGGATCTCCCCAGTGAGCCAGGACTGCTGATCAGTGATGAAAAGTGCTTGGTGAGGATTTTGGCCAGCTGCCTCAGTACCCTTGTGAGAGCCACCCATCTCTAAAAATATATGTGTCTGAATGGTGTAGCACGTCACTGACTGTTTTCCCAGGGATAAGGAGGTCTTCATTCTGCTCCTGTCCCTGTCTTCCAGCTCAGGTGGCTGGGTACCCAGAGAACAATAGGTTTTACTGTTAAAGACTCAGGCAAAGAAGGCATTAAGTACTTCAACCTTTTCCTCATCCTTTGTCATTCTGTTTCCCCCTGCACTCAAGGAAGGATATCCAGGAACTTTTTGAATATAGATTGAATCCTGGGTTTCTAAACAGTCTATACTGTGCTTTTTTTCAGTTCAAGTGTGATACTAGAGTCAAGTGATAGCTCTCAGTTCTGCTCATGCCTGTTAATGGTGAGACCTGTATTTCATGATTCACTATTCAAAACCAAAGTACATCACTTCTGTTTGAATTGATACAATCTGCGTATTGCCCCATCGTGCCCAGCAATTCTGGGTTCATCCACTGCTTTTTCCACAGATTGTGGTTCAGTTCAGAGTATCACTCTTGCATTTCTTTTGATTGGCATATTTGAGAGAGACTTGGAATCCCTCATAACAGGATGAAACAAACTGCAAATTTTATGTGATTGCTGGTGCCCCTCACTGGAGCCACAAGCTGATGAGACTAACTGTCTGTGAGACACTAAAGTATTTGTGATATGAATGATAGGAGAGTGCAGATACCATGCTCCACCTGTTAACCTCTGGTCTGAAGTAGTGATTTTTTGGCTCTAGAAGATATTTGCTATCTGAGTTAGAAGCTGGAGATACATGGGACTACTTCATTTAAAGGATTGCCAAGGAATTCCCATTTTGATGCCTTAAGTGGATAACCATGACTTTGTCAAATAAGGTTCTGGCCTCTTGAAGCTTTTTGTAGGTAGACTGAGCCCTGCTCTAAGCACAGTTGAGAGTTAATAGCCTCTGCACCTTACTAATTAACTATTTAAAGCTCTTGAACAAACATGCCTTTTCAGGGAGCATAAACTTATCTGACAGGCCACTGAGAGCAGATCTCTTTCTGCAGTTGGTACAGGTAAATCCTGTCCTATTCCTTGCCATTCTAATGCTCTAGCAACGTTCCAGCATTTTATTTACAACTTTGAGAGGAAGATGTTAGACTAGGATGTAGCAGCACGTCTGGATGACACCCACATTTATTTTGGGAACCCAGAAACAACACAGTTGGCATGTTCAACTTGTCCTTAAATGCCTCCACCATAATAACCTGTTTGCCAAGCTGGAAAAATGTAAATGTGATCAGACAGTTGTGGAATTTGTGGGATATGAAATTGCCCTTGGGGATGAACTGGGGAAGGTTCTTCATGAGATTGCTGCTGTGGTTGGCTGGGCTTCCCTGGGGGATATGTGGAGGATATTGTGTCTGTGGCTCAGAGTCCTTTGACAAATTTCACACACATTTACCCAAAATGCAGAGATCTCAATGGGATGAGTCAGAGCCTGGATAGCAGTCTCATTACTCCCTCTGTTTAGGACAGAGCACACTTTTTGTTTGTATAAACTCAACCAAACCCATAAAGAACCAAACAATGTTTTCTGTTGTTCATGGAATCTCTTGCTTTTTCAGTGTTTTCTGTGTCTTCCTCAGTGCTGTAGAAGATAATGACAAAATCTGGGGTGGGGTTTTCAGAGTTAAAATAAAAATTAATGTGTAGTAGCAGAGAGGCTATGCTCTCCTTGACAAGGAGTTACAGTCTCAACTTCAGTGTTCTGGAGCATTGCATAAAACCACCTGTAATAATTGAATTTTAGTGAGACTCTGGGACAAGCAAGGGGTAGAGGGCAAAGTGAGAATTATCTTTCCTTATGTTTTCTGTATTTCCATCCCTTCTGCACTATTCACTTGGTTGAATATTGCCTCACTTCATATTTCATTTGAAGCCTGTATGGCTTCAGGAGAGATAAGCACACACACATGTTGCCAAGTATCTTGTCTCCTCAGCAGGACTTCATTGAAAAACTTTCCCATTCACTATTTTCTAGGACATCACATTGCTGATAAGCCCCCAGCTTCTTCTCACTCCTCAGCCAGGATTTTCCACCTGTCCAGGAACCTTCAAACTGTGTAGTTGGGGGCATGAGAACATGCCCCCTTTCTTTTTTTTTTTTTTTTTTTTTTTTTTCTGTTTGGTAGCTTTGATATTCTGAGTGGATGACGTTTGAGAACCCATGAAGGAGGGGAAGTGCCACTCAAAATATGGCTGTATTGGGAGTTGCTCATGCTTCACATCAATTTACATCTGGTTTAAAGTCCTCTGAAAGGGTTATGGGGTTTATCTGATAGAGATATAGGGTAAAAATCTTCTACGTCTGAATCGTTGATTGATTGCATACAGTAGTACAACAAATAATTCTTATTATGAGTCATAATTCACCTATGGGGTTTCCCGTGAGGCTTGAGAATAGATCTATGTGGGTTGCTCGGTGTTCCTTTTTACCTCTGCTCAGGAAGGGGAAAAAATTCCCATCTATATCATTGTTTTCAGAGAGATATTTCTTGTATAGAGCTACTATTAAAGCCATGTTTCCAGTTTATAAAAACTGTCTGTTTTATATCACTGTGGCATGGAAAGCTATTACCTCTGTTCTGTGTATCCGTCTTTCTCAATATATGCTGTGCAGCAAGGGACCCTGCCCCAGCTACAGAAAACCTGTAAAACAAGGCATATTACTGCTTATCTACAGGCACTTCATGTCACAAGGAAATTCTCTGTCTGATTAACACCCAACTATTAACTCCTTCACTGCTACTGACACTGGAAACTGAGCTGGCTGTAGCAATTAAGTACTTCTGTGACTCTGCCACTCTGCACCTCAATAAAGACATTGTTCTCCTAGGAATTCTCTTCCGTATTAATTTGCTTGATACACCTTAAGCTTTTCATTAATTTAAGCATCTTTGTTGCCTTTTGGTGAAGTGATAATAAAATTACAGATGAAATGGTAGCAAAATCGTTCAGCTAAAACGTGATTATTGTTTCTTCTCTACCTTTAATCAATAACATTTATCTCTGAAATATAATCATATAATGGACTTTATCAGTAACTAGTGGATGGGCGGGGCTCCTTTTATGGTTAATGGGCGATCTAAGAGGTGTCAAAGGGAGAAAGTACCCACCAAAGACAGCATCTAAAGCCTGGGAATATACTTGTGTTCATCTCTTTTAGTCTGTCTTTTTCTCTAATTACCTCAGCGATCGTTTACTGTAGATTAGATTGTATCTTGTTGCCTTGTTGGAGGTACATTGGAGCTGCAACACTAAAAAAACCTCCAAGAGACATTTTCTCCGAGTCCCCACTTTCACTGTGAAAATGGACAGCGTAGTGTATTCCTCTTCTGGTGCTGGACAGTACAGCTTAATAGCATGTAGGAATAGCCAGCCTACTTTATGCCTTATTTTTAAATTTTCTTATAAGGACCAAAGCTGAAGGAAAGTGTAACTTCTTTTTACACAGTTGGTGCACTAGAAGGAAGAAGAAATGGAGAAATGTCTTCCTCATCTCCTCTTATAAACCGTTATGATCTCTTCCTTATAAACAAAATTCCATGGTAAAGCTTCAGGGGCAGCAACAGGTTTACTGTAAATAAGAGCTGGCTTACCGTTTCAGTCTATGTTTGTTTCAGAATGGGAAGGATGAATCAACAGCGCAGGTATAAGAAAAAGCCTACCTTACTGAAAAATTTCTATTTCCCCTTATGTCTTCTGAACAGGAAAGCCAGGAAATTGATACTCAGCATGACTGTGCTCCACAGCTCATTCTTCCACTGTCTTTGTGGCTGGTTGGAACATAAAAAAGTTTTTCTCCTCTCTGTTCTACCGAAGACTTAAAGCAACGCATTGGAGTTTTGACATGTTTGCCTGAGAGTAAAAGTTTTATTAAAATGCAAGGATTCATTCAGGACTGAAGTCCACAGGATCACAAGATTTTAGGTGCCTATAGACCTGCTTTACTATTTTGGTTTTGGTTTAAAGTGTTTGTAAGGGATTCAGACATTGTGAGGTTTGCCTCTTATGTTCAACTGTCTCAACAGTCTCTGAGAAGGCATTAACTGCTGGAAAAGATCCATATCTTGTGTCAGAATTCTCCATAAAATACAGCCCACAAAATTTCCTAAGGCTTTTTTATGTTAATAAACCCTGCAAGTTTTCAAAAGGAAGGTGAAATGGAAAAGGCAATTGCTGCTGAAATTCAACAACTACAGACAGAGATCTGTAGTCCCACTCCTGTTAGGTACATGCTGTGTCCACATGAAATTACCATCTTCTACCTTCAGAGGTCTGCTGAGTCAAAAGACTGTTTCTGAACCTAATTGCAAAAAATGCTCAAACCTGCCTGTGGAGCCATTGCACCTACACATAATAAACAGAAAGACAATTAACTTTTCATAGTTTAAGCATATTTCCCTCTTTCATCTGAGACCACCCCACCAAATGCTTCCGGTTCCCATTAAACAGCAAGAGGCACAGAGGTACTACAAGGTAATGCTGGGGAAGTCAGGGGAGTTTGGCATCTTCCTGGTTTTCTTGTTCCAGATCACATAGTGAACCAGTAGCTCAAACATGGAGTTGAACTCTAGTCCCTTGACCCTTACCTACTTGCTCTAAACAGCAGATAGTGGAAAAATGTCTCCAAATGAATGTAAAGGGAAACAAACCCAGGCAGTTTATTGTCTCTGCTCACATATGCCTGTGCAATACACAAACTTCATAACTGGAGAGTGGCCAGTGCAGATAGTTTTACCATAAAGAGACTATTAAGATAACAAGGGTATTGCTATTTTCTCCTGAAGTTTACCCAGAAATCATGGGCCTTTGTCTAGTGACTCAGCTACACTGTGAGTTTGTGTGGATAACATGAAAGATTTACACAAGCATCCTTTCTCCCACTCAAGCTCCCCTGCCTCTGATTCTGTCCCCAACTTGCTTCCTGCCTGCTGTTCACCCCTAGCCTGTGCCTTCTAATAGCTCTTCTCTCTCTGGCCCGCATCACACCTCTGACTCCCTATGGCTTCTGCCTCATTTTTTCCAAGTTTTCAAATAAAACATGTTTTCAGCCCTAAAACAAGTCCTCAGGTAACTGACTCTTTCTCTAGGATATTGACAATTTCAGTGCTTTGTGAGTTCATGAAAATATCGTATATACTTTCATAGTGTATGCATCTACCAGAGAGAGATTTCATGCAGAGGAAATGAGCATTTTCTCTGTCTTAAAAACGTTCTCGTGCAATGCCTAATCTCCATTAGCTTCAGTGGACAAAATATAAACCAATGGCAACAGATAAAAGTCATGCTTTAGCTTTGGCCTTACAAAGATAACTGTGATCACCTGCCTTGCTTGTGCAGCAGTCGTAGCAGTGAAGAAGTATCCCAAGGAGTTGTGCAGAGGGTAGAGAGGACAGATGAACCCTGTGATGCCTCCTGACTGCTGATGCATCCTTTTACACTAAGACACATCTCTGTAGGTCCGGGTGAGCAGCCCCATGGAAGGAGCTGCAGGTTATGTCCGCAGGGTAATGAAGAGGTTAAAGTGGTTCTTCAAGCTCAGGGAGTGTCCCATGAGGTGTCATATTAACACATCTGATACCTGTACATTAGTATGAGCAGGACAAGTAAAAACCTGCTTAGGAGAAATTAAATTAAACAGTTGAAGGAAACAGTCATTTTAATAAGGAGCTTCTATATACAAAGAAACCCATCCTGATACTTCATTATCTGTTTATTCTTTTCAGTCACTCAATTTTTTTTTATCCTTCATAATTGAAGAGGAGACAAAATTAAGTCTTTAAAAATAATCTGATGCCATAGTTTTGTGTAAACAATACTGGTGGAATACAGGACTGGACGTTTAAATTCCTGGTCTCTAATAATATTTTAGCTTTCTCTTAATTTGACTCAAAAGTATTTTAATAGTCATGGGGTGATATAGTAGTGGTTTTCTAAGGTAAGTATCAAGCTTTTGTGCAGATCTGTAGCTGTTTCAGAACTTAACGTATTGAAATAATACAAAAGGCCACTATTTCATCAAAACTCTTCCTGTGGTCATGTGTTACTGGACATGTAGTCCTATTGATGTGAGTGGTGCAAGATAAAAGACACAGAAGTTAAACAGAGTCCTCATGGGAGAGGATCTCATTTTCCACTGCCTTTACTGTCTGTGGGCATCCCCACTACTGCACGGGCGGTGTGCACAGCTCAGGGCTGGATGCTGCCTGTATGTAATCATTTCCCAGAGGATTAATGCTTAGCAGACTTGAAAAGCAGGGGAAAGTTAGGCCACAAACACATTGCTTTCTCCAAACCTGCCCTGTGCTTGTTTCAGAGGCTCGATGGTGAGCTGGGCTCTGAAGAAACACACGGGGAGACGCAGCATCAGGAGAGGATGACTGAGGAGAGACTTTGTGAAGTTTCCCCTTCTCTGAACTGGGACCATTAAGAAGTTATATCAGTTTGCCATGGCTGAAAGTCTGACCCACATGAACAGAAATGCAAATTGGACATGAGAAACCAAACTTAGCATACTTGTCTTCATGCATGAAGGAGCACCTGGCAATGGGCTGGAGGGAAAAGTCCTTGAAGCTGGTGAGAATCCTTCTGTCACTCTGCTGCCTCCTCAGTGGTGCTGCAGCAGAGGCACAGTGTACTTGGCCTTATGTTGCTCCAGCAGATTGGTTCAGGAAAAAGATTGTTCTATTTTGCGAAGTTAATATTCATCAAATGTTAATGAAAATACATAACAAATAATTATGACAAACATACCATCTGATTAAGATGAAAGAGGATGACAATTCTTGTGAATTTTTAATCTAAAAAAATAAAGAACATTACATTAATAAGACTTAATTATATTATTAAATATTTAAATTTACTTTCCATAGTAGATTTTATTTTTATTTAACATATTTTGTTTTTAAAGATTGCTAACATTTTTATGAGATTTGTTCATAAAACACATAAACAGATATGGTTTTGTGAGGCAAGAGGAATTTTAATGTCATGTATTCATTATATTGATCACAATTTCAATTTTATTTATCTTTAAAAAAAGATAATAGAATCCTTTCACAGTTTATTATAATTCACAGTATCTCCAGCTATAGATAAATATTTAATAGCATTACTAATGCATCATGCACACAGTATTTATTAATTAGAAAATATGAATTACTAGTTGTACATTTCAATAATTTGCATTTAAAATTAATGCTACATTTTTTCAGGAAACCATGATTAACTTTGGGAATCTGACTTCAGCTGTCCGAAGACAGGCAACCAAAAGTGCATACTGCTAAGCTAGCTGTCACCCCACAAGGCTGTGACCAACGCGCGAAGAGAACTCTTAATATGAGAGGATGCCACCTGACAGACACTAATGTGTGCCCAGCAACACTGGCTTCAGAGAAAAGGAGACAAAACCCCAAAGTTTCATCACTCCCTGATTTTCCTTGATAAAGCCAAAAAGCAGATTTGACAATGTGGTTCTGCCATGTAGCTCTAGGTAAAACTCACTCAGGTATCTTTGTCTATCCAGCAACTTTTGGGATCAGACTGCTCAGCTTTCCTTGGCAAGAGAGGGGGCTGAGGAAGGAAGGGCTGGGGGGCAGAGGCTGCAGAGGAGGGGGGCCAGAGCTGGCTGATGGAAAGTAGCTTTGCTGGTGCTGCAGGAAGCCAATGATAAACATTCAAGTTGAGTTTCTCCTACTGTGTCAAAATTATGTGAGGTAACCTGAGACTTGTTCCTCCAAGATACTTGTTTAATATACAAGCAAGGTATTTAGGTCAGGTGCTAGACTGTAACTTTACCTTCACTTCAAAAAGGCAGTATCTGCCAAATCTCCCTTTTCTGTGAAACCAGACTTTTTTTTCCCCAACTAAACTACTGTTTTTCTTTTGGTGGATTTATTATTTTCAGCTGAAGTTTCCAGAAAGTCAGCAACTTCCTGATTTGTTAATTTTAGAAAAAAAACCAACTACTTTTTCTAAAAGAAGAAAATTATGTCACCAAGAACAGTAAGGTGTCTTAAATACAAATAACCTTCCTGGAACTGTTTGTTAGGCAGACATAGACATGACAGACCAACCAGAGCCCTTCCTTAGGGGTATCAATCTGTTAGATTAATCTGTAGTATAAGTTTGCATTTTACCATGTTGTTAAGAAATAACACATATGAACTTGTCATTTAAGGCATGGATTGAGTATTTTTGAACCCCAGAGGTGGTTCAGTAAATGAAGAGCTTAGAAGTGGTACCAATGCTTCATACCTTTTACCAAAAGATTTAATAAGGCTTTATAAAGTTTGCATTTTTACAGTCTTTACAGACTTTACCTATCAAACACTGGACTGCATTTTCTGATAAAGCCACTTTACATGTATGCAAAGATTTTTATTTTACTTTGTTTTTTCCATGTGTTTACGGAATATTGTTGAATACAACCTAAATAGTTGTGCAACTACATTGAGCTGTTTGCAGCTATCACAGCTGTGCCACAGTGTATTTATAAGTGTGTGTGCATATTGCTCTGTGTATGTGTGTGCATACAGATACACCACAGCACTCTAATCTGCATGTGCGTGTGTACACTGGGCATTTACGGTCATATGCACTCACCTTTGTGAAAAACCACTAATAAAATTTTGCAGTAAAAATCCTGCATGTGATGGTCAACATACCACTCCCTCCCATAATTCTATAATTACAGTAATAAAAGAAAGAAAGAAAAAAAAGGCTTACACAGCCAGGAAGCAAAAGAGAAAAACCTCAGGCTGGTTACCACTTCACTTCTGTAGTGACTCTTTGTTCACACATACAAGTACACACATGCAGTTTCTGATAAAACGAGTTGTTTCTCAAAAGACAGAGAAAAAAAGAGAGGGCTGATGAAACCCTCAAGTTGTTCTTGATATTACACCTATACCTGTTGTCATTTTCAGGAAATCTGCTTTGTTTAGTTGATAAACTTGTTTTGACTTTTCAGTGGAAACACTTTGCTGGCACTACTTCCTTATCTGTAGGCCAAATTCTGACCTCGGTTTCATGTGACTCCCACTGCAGTTGATATAGGTTGGCTGTGTAAGACAGGATAGGGCCTTTATGTCTACAATTATAAGAGGATTGAAAGGTATTTTGTTGTTATTACTGCTTGCATTGATAGAACTGCAATCTGAAGATGTCTATTTTAGGCAATATTCAGCCCACAGATATGGTTAGCCTAAAATTCTCAGAAATATTGAAGTGCGTACGGAGAAAAACTGAAGAGGACGAATCAACAAAAGGCATTTCATTTTAGCTGAATACACTGCATGGCATCTTGATTTTATACTGGTGTGTGGAAGCATTGACTTGCAATGATTTTGGTGTAAATCACATGCTTTGATGTGCAGAAAGGTTATGGAGCATTTTATATGAAGTAATAATATTTAGTAATTCTATTGAACTAATTACCAGTTAATCTGACATTTAATGAAATAAGTAACACTAAACATGATGTGAGGGCAGCTTTTATGGACTTAAACTTTAATCAATTGAAGGGGAGTCAAAGGTGCCATTTTTGCTGATAGTGGTGAACAGTGGAAGATGGCATTTGCTAAAGAGTTTCCTGTCTTCATTATTCTAGATTGAATAATTGCTCCTAGGCAAACTGGGAAGAGCTGTTCATGTTCTTAGTGACAGAGGAAGATGTGAGATTGTAAAAAAGACAAATCCTCATTATTTTTGTTTGAGGCTATTTGTTATTGTTAAGTATATGCCTGTTTTACAGGGTTCTGGATTGGAGCACTTCTACAGGTAGGACTGCAGTTTGGCTTTATGTTAACCTAAAGATGAGAATCATACTTGATGCTGAATTCTTCTTCCCAGCATCTACTTTTGCCTCCCAATCTGATTTGAGTCAGGAGAGAGGCAGAAGCTCAGCAGGGCTCGGCAGGGAATTCAGGTAAGATTTAGGGCTGGTTTGGCTTAAAGGCAGTATGGATTCAACTGACTCAAGATGCTTGGCTCTTCAAATGCAAATCCAAAGACAGGATTGATCTATGACTCATATAAGGTCTCCTTGTTTTGCTTCTGAAGTAAATAGTTGCCTCAAGGGCTGGCTGATCCATGTAGGATTTTCCTTCTCTCAATTCCTCTTGACAGTATTTGATACTCTTGTGAAGCGTGCTATTTCTACAATGTGGTTCCAATGTCCCATGCTGCACAAAAGTCCCATTGATTTTTTTTTACAAATTTAAGTAATGAGATTCTGATTTTACACTCAGGATACATAAACATAGACTAGGGAATTTCTGACAAGAGCCAAAGGTGGAGCATGACCCAAATTTATAAAAAAAATTGCTCATGGTGTAGTATGAAAACAAAAATACACCACATGGAAGAAAAAGTAGTTGTGTCAGAGTCAGTCATTGATATTCTCTTATCATGTTCCTTATTCACAAGCTGGTGGAATTCAACTGGCTTACTCACATTTGATCCAGCATTGCTGTATAATTAATGATGAAGTGGGAGAAAGAAATTGGAAAAAAGATTTCAACATGAAAAAAGGAATAGATTTTTTTTCATTGTGGAAAGAGATTAATTTTCACTTACTTGGTTTTATGTTACAGATCACTGGCACAGCAGTATGGAGAAGCTTGTATGAAAACTGCCTGCACAAGCCCAGCCCAACTCACTGCTAAAAGTTATTAATTCTTTTAGAAATTTTTAGAAAGAAAATAAATAACTTGCTCAGACATATCCTTTCTGATGTTTGTGGAACATTCTATACCACAGATGTGGCCAGGAACAAACTATGAGTTACATCATTTAGGACTATTCCCAAATCAGGTTGGATTGGGCTTTAAATTGCATGAATTCCTTCAGCAAAAATTCTAAGGCCTGGCCAGACCAGAAGGACATACATTAATAATAGTGATAAGCTCATTTCTGCAGCCAGTTTGTAAATCTGGGTCCAACATTACCAGGCCAATAGTAATGTTGTGAATGAAGTTATTGTGCTGAATTTGTTCATGGAGCATGCTGTTCTTGTGCCATGCCATTCCTCCAGTTGACTCCATCAGCCGCCAGGCAAGAGGAGTTCGTGTCTGCAGGGAGTGAGATGCCAACCCTCCCTGACACTGGTTTAGAGATTGTGATAAAAGAGAAGGGAACAAATACCAAATGAGCACATGGGTTAATGGCTGCTATTTTAGTCTCTTGGGGCCATTGCCAGCTGCCATTAAGTCAAAGTAGCCCTCAGGCTCTACTTGGTTTCATGATGAATAATTTAGGCTTTCCTGGTGCAAAGCCACGTTGCATTGGCTTTGTGTGATAGATTCTACAGACCTCCACCGTGAGCACAGGAGTGTAAATATGTGGTGGCACATATGGGTGTGATGGATCAACCTCCTGTGTCCTGTTCAACAGCAACAGCAATAATCTTTATGGACTAGAGATTCTACACGTCCTCAGAGACAGCCTCCTTCAGATCTTGATAATACACACACAATAAGTTTTGTGAAACTTATTGCCTGTCAAAATCTTCTTTGGTATCCATTTATTTTAAGGAGTTAACAACGGGACTGGACATTTTCTACCCACTGAAAAAAGTAGTTAATATCTGAATAAATAACTGAAAATGACTTCTTACTGTTCAGGAAGTACAATCAATTTGAAATTAGGATTATGGAAACATCTGTGGAAATTCAAGTATCATCTCAATTTGGGCTCATTCAGATCCTGTATTTTTTCTACTTCCCAGGCAGTGCATTTAAAATCTAATCCTAATTGACACACATAGTTTAATTATAGCCAACAAAATAGTCTCCTAAAATTGTGTGCAGTAGCTGGGGGTCGGGTATGGAGGGAGGAGGCAAGGAGGAAACCAAACAAATGTTCACTGATTGTAAAAATGCTTGTTTTGTTAGTAATATATATCTTTAAAGACTTTAAACATACAATGAAATTTTCCTCTCATGAATCAAAGTGGCATAAAAAGTGTGAAGCAAGCACAGCACTCGTACTCTCCTCCTTACTCATTTCTTGGTAATTTAAAACAAAGAAACTGCACTGGAATTTAAAACTTTCCTTTTTGATTTCCTCATAACCTACCACATAAAATATACAATGCTGCTGCAGATAGAAACAAATAAATCATGGATGTCATGGACAGACCTTGGGAAGATTTTGAAATTTGAGTGGACCTCTGGAAAAGCTGGGGTGGTCTGCTGCTACACACTTTGTTGTACATCAGCAGAACTCTTTGGCACTACCAGATGGTTTGGAAGTCCTATGAGATTTTCAATACTTCTGACTTGATTTAGCACAACAGGTCTGAAAATGAAAACATCATTTGAGGCTGTTTCAGAATGCTGACATTCCCAGACCAGACCTCAGAGTGCAAAGTATCCCAGCTTAGGGATACTGTAGCCCTTTATGGGCAGCACTCAGGACCTTTTTGCCCAATGCAGGGTCTGGACTGGGGAGAGCAGATTCATAGTCTGTGGCTCTGTTACTTTACCCTGCAACCAAACTTCCTGCCTGTGCCCTTGAGTGCATTTGGAGTCCACAGTCCAGCTCCCCTGGTTTCCCAGAGCAGCGTCTCATGTCCACCAGCACCACCACAATATTTGCATAGTTCCTTAGAGTTCTGCTCTGGCCACTGGTAAGATATTTTTTCTGAGACATATTGGAAAGAAGTTTTTGGAATGATATAATGCGAATCAAGAAATGTCAGCCTAATACTCTGTTGAAAACAAAACTGTACCTGATTATTAACTTCCTCTAAGTCACACCGTTCCTGCTTTGTTCTGCTTTTGTTTGAGGCTCTGTTAATATATTTCAGGTCATAGAGAGTTCTCCATGTCAGATGAATTCTATAATGGCAAATGTCCTCAAACTGTGATCAGCACTACTTCTTGTGCATTTCCAGCTTTTTGCTGTTTTGTCATTTACATACATCTTTCTACTGCATATTCTGCCTGAAAAAGTTTTCTTTCACAAGGTTGTCCTAGTGGTCATGTAGCAATAAAAGTTGATGGATCTAGACTTCTTATTGATGTCTTTCCAAGAGGTGTCAAGATCAGCATTTTTCCTGTCCTAGCAGTAAACTGAAAGAGAATCCAGCAGCCTTGGCTTGACAAGGTCAGGTATTTTTTCACTTCATAGAAAGAAAAAGGACATTAAAATAAAAAATGGACTTCGTAACATTTTTTAATATGTCCCTTTCTGTCAAACACGACAATGGAAACAATGAATGGCAAAGATCTTTCTCCTTTCTTGATCAGATTTATTTCTGCGTTCAGCAGGAAAAGGTTAATTTTGTGGTCAGCAGTAGCTAATCTGAATTTACTATTTTTTTTTTTTAAGAGTGACTTGGGATATTAGGAGACATAATTTCTCTAAGAATGAGTGAAACTCAGCTCTAAATCCCACCAGTAGGGCTAAGAACATAATGTAGACAAAATTTGGACCAACAAATTAAACTAAAATAGGAAATTTATTTACAGAACTGGTCTTTTTCCTCAGCTGGTTCCCATATGCTCCTTTTGCACTGTATCCACTTGACTCAAAGTAAATTTTCCTACTATACAGTAAGCTCTGTGACAGTCATAGAAGACTGAGCTGAGATCTCTTTCACCTCATGTTCCACATCTCATTGTTGAAGTAGTTCTAAGAGCAGATGCTTTATTACTAATTCTGATGGAAGAGACAACAAGAATATTCAGATTTTCAGATCCCAAATGGATTTTAAAGTATAGATAGTGACTAAAATCACCTTTTGATTTCAGCTGAGCAAGTTTATTCCTGCACAAATATGGAGATTCACTTTTCTGAGATAGGCTTTGATTTTAAAGACTTCTTTGACTATGTTTGTATGGATAGCATTATCTTAATTTGGGGGTCAAACAACGCAGGTTTTTTCCTGAGCGCGTATTTTATTATGACTCCAAAGAGTAGGTATTACAGTAGCAGTGATATTTTGCTTTCCTTATCCTTCTGTCCTTACAGTGAATTGTAACAGATTCTTCTGGCAGTTTGTTAACAGCAAGACAACTTGGGACAGAGCTTACAATACTGTTTTCTGAATTCTCCTCTGTTACTTGGAAAAAACATTTCCCCTCATCATTTTTGCAGGTGCTGTGTTGAAAGAGAAGTAGGAAAAATGCCTGAAAGGGACCAACCATTGCTTTTGTGAACAAATACCAGCAGCTAAGCTAGATATTACTGCATGGAGAGGGAATAAAACTTGTAAATTGTACTACTTCTGCTTCATTCCTCCGCCTCAAGATTCTGGGGATGAACTGGGGTATTGAAGTTGACTTAAACTGCACTTAAATAAGTGCAGAGAGAGATCAATCATCTGCTGTTTTGTCTGATTTAGGAATACCCCAAGTTGGAAATCATTCCTATGTCTTCTAGAATGTCAGTGCTATGTGGCTACTTCACATCTATCAAGAGTAAGCTATGGGGGAAAATGTCACTTGCAATTCTGAAATATCTAATCTTAGAAGCTTCTGCCAGCTCAGAGGAGAGCAGCTGGTTTATTTTGTAGGACAGGTGAAAGTACATGATTCCTACCTTGTCTCTGTACAGAAATGTCTGAAACATCAGGAGTTTGGTCTCAGCTTTTTAAATCTTTACATATGTGATTTAACCAACTTAATGAAGCAAACCATTCCATCCTCCCTAATCAGAGTTGGTCAGCAGAAGAAAGGGAGACATTCCCCAGCACCTGAGAATCGAGTCAAGGTTGTCACTTTCAGACATCCTAGGGATAGACTCAGGGAAGGAATGTGGATACCAAAAGATACTTAATTGCCCATAGCAAGGGAACGTGACTCAAGGACTTGGGGCTATGAACACAGCCTTAGCCTTGCTACTCTAAGACCAGAATCGTTAAGGGGGCTGTGCAGTGACCATATCTTTCTCAAAGCTATCTTAAGAAGAGTCTTTTCTTCCCTACCCTTGTAACGAAGTGATTCCCTTTGGTGCTTCATCAACTTGTTGGCTCTTAAACCGACCCTTAGCTTTTTGCCCTAGATTTTTCTCAGCTTTTTTCAGTAAGTAACTATTCAGAAAAAGAGTAAAGCTGTAATTATTCTTAACTGTAAATCGTAGATGTGGTATTACATGCCCCAAGCATGACATGGGATAAAAACTGAGCTTGAAATATAGTCTGTAGCAAAATTGTGGAAAGCTAACAAAAAAATAATAAAATAAATTGCACAGCTACACACATGAGCAGTTAAAAATCATGTGAGACTTATGTATTCAGAACTGCAAATGCTTTTTCAACATACTAAAACACAAGTGGGTTAAATTTATCACCTTCCATTTTAATTTAAAAGATGTAGGAGAACATGTAGCTGAGGATTTTCTAAAAGAAGTAGCGATTTGAGCGTGTTGGGGGTGGTGGTGGAATTGCTTGTAGTTTTATTCATTTAGGCATATCTTATCACTCCTCCTTTTCTTCCTTCTTGGAGGGCAATGAGAGAACCCAGATGCCAAGCTGTGGAACATGTTCTTCTGACACTAGCATCTGGCTCCTTGGCAGAATCCTCCAACTGTCATGCTGACAGCTTTCCTGTTGTGTCCTCGTATATTTTTATATAAGAAAATTGCAGATGGGTTCTCTTCTCAAACTAATACGCTATTCTGTTGACCCTTATCATGCAGAAATGTGTTGGTTTTATCTGTTTGTGAATGAGACCTTGGCCAAATATACTTCAAAAAGGATACTTCTCTGTTCATCTCTGAATTTGTCTGCAAGCTGTCTGGGAAGATGCCAGAATCCTATTACACACCCTTTTTGTGCCTTTAAGCAGTAAGTCCTTCATTCTCTCTGCTGTACAAATAGATTGCACTTTTTGCAGCAAGCACACTGGTAAAATACAAGCATATTTATTTAATACTTTCAGTGGGAAAAAAAAAAAAGAAAAGAAAAATCTTGCTTGAAATGGGGTTTTGTTTGCTATGGGGTATTTTTTGTTGTTGTTGTTGTTGGTTTTGTTTGGTTGGTTTTTTTTTTGCTACTGGAGGTTTTTGTTTGTTTATTTTTAATTTGATATTACCTAGTATGCTGCTGCCTTGAAGGATTTTTTTCCCCCAGAGTTTTGTTAGAGATCACCAATCCAGAAGGCTTTATAATGTTACAGCAGTAGCATGGTGACTTCATTTGAAAAAAAAAAAAGAAAAATTTACAAAGCGCAAGGATTTCACTTATTAATATACTCCAGGACCTCCTGGTATTTTCTGAATGGAATTTTCATAGTCCCACACCGCTTTCAGATGTACGCTTAATTTATGTGGATCATCATGAGCAGTCCCAATGACTTTACAGTGAGGCACAATTGTACTTTATTTTAAGGCTGTGCTCAGATGGAGCCTGATGGATTCTCTACTTTAGGCTTGTCAAGATGACAACAGGAAAAACTAAAGGTTCCCATGTAGCTTCTTCCTCTTGCTCTTCACCCCCTTACAGGACTCCTCCTATGTATGATACATATATATGTAAATTTGTCTTTTAAAAAAACTTCAAAGACAGGGCCTCTTCCCCCAAATCTTAGGTCTCCTTTAAATACATAACTTTGCTAGTGAGAATAAGATAAAACACAGATAAGAAAATATTGCAAATACATAAACCACAATTGATCTTGGACTGTGCTCAGTAGAGACTGCAGCTCCATGGGTGTTGTCCACAAAGGCTCTTCAGGGCCCTTAAGCTGGGACCCATTGAGACTATTTAGCCATGATTCCTAAGCCCACTCAGACTCTGACCTTCCACCTCAGCTCAAGTAGCAGAAACCTGAATCCAAATGACTCCCTGATGGTAGTATGGAAGATTGCCAGCTCTGATGAAGCCAGATGGATTCCACTGAGCATGTTCTCTCTGTCCACACTGGGGGAACATCCTCAGAGTTTGACTGCTGTAAGCTTCTCTTAATTTATTCTCCTAGCAACAGATATTAAGACTTGATTGACACTGTTTTTTTGTTTGGTGCTTTTGCAATAAATAAAGCCACAATGAGTAATTTTATTGCTCTCCCACCTCAGTTGTTCAGTTTGCATAGCTATTCCAAGAAAAAAACCCCAAACCCTCAAGTCAGCATTAAAGGAAGAAGAGGTAAGTTTCTACAGGTTTCTTATTCCTATTATCACAAAGAAGAATCTTTATAAATTTCCAACAAATGCAAGTACACAGAAGCAAACAGGTTTGTGCATGACTGTTACATTAACTGATACATTGTCCCATTTCATTTTCTCATCTCAAAATTTGTCATAAATGACATTAGAACTATTCAGGAAAGATCATAAATATTGAGAATGATTTCTGCATTAAGCATTAACTTGGATGGGGCTGGGATTTCACTCCTGTTACCCAGTGCAAGTTATTTCCTGCTGTTTTCTTGTTTCTGGTTCAAACATTTTGATTCACTATTGGATTAATCATCTACTAAATACTGTCTCCAGGTGGTTTGGGTTTGCTGTTATTATCTCCATGGCCCCAAGGGACTATACCTTCCAAAAAAGTAAGGGGAGCCCAAGCACTGATATTATGCAAGAAACAGAGACAGAAGTACATCAGCAACTGTATCAGCATGCTTTCATTTGTACACATTCTAATCTGAACATACGTGCTTTCTGAAGCACTTGGCGTGCACCCTGAAGTCTCAAGTTGCTTGAGATTTCGTAAGCAGGTAAAAAATTATATTTGTTAAAGAGACACCAAGGATCAGGAAAAGAATGTGCTTTGTATTAATGGGTGGAGTACAGTTAAGATGAATGTCGCAGGCTAGGGTTATACTTCATATTCAGGTGACTGCTGTTGTGCCCAGTGCATAATTTTGTCCCATATTCAGATTAAATTTGAATGAGAATTATATGATGCTTTCAGGAATGGGGTTTGGGTTTTACTTCAGCCATGGGTTCTGTAGGCAAAGTACTAATTTTACATTATTGTCTTTCTGTAAAACAGGGAAACTATTTTATTTTTACAGAGAGGAAAGAGAAATTTACAAGGCAGCTTTACCTGTTGTGAGAGGCTTAACTACTACAATTATAAAGGCTTCAGTCAAAGCTTGGGATTTTACAAAGGCAAATTTGGGATACGTGGCAAAGTTAGTTAATAGATTGAGAAGTAGAATTCAAGGCTTGAGAACTCGAATCATTATCAGAAACTGAATTATTTCAATTCAAAGGGGTGATGATGTTGTTAAGTGGAAAAACTGTATGGAAGAGTATAGAATTATTTGGATTAACTAAGAGTTTACTGTTTGTAAACTCTTTACTCTCTAAGATGTTTGTTCATTTTCAAACTAACAGTCTCTATAGAAATCAAATTAAATTATTCTCAAGTCTTTCTGAATTAGCACAGAAAATAAATGTCTGAAGCTTGTTAATCATATAAATAATCATATAAACATAACCATATAAACCACCTGAGTGGAGCTAGTTCTTCTACATGCTGATGGTGGAGTGTCAAGGAAGGAGGTGAGGCTTACTAAGGACTGGATCAAGTATCAAATAAATATTTTGCATCAGTTTTCAGTGAAGGTGGTGATTAAAGAGGACCATAATAGATTACTCCTCTTCACTGTGCCTGTCCACCACAACCATTCTTTCTTTCCAAATTCAGCCAGAGGCTCTAGGAAAGTTGCCCTTCCTAGATACTTGTTAGTTGCTGGTTCCTCTGAGGCCAAGCAGATCAGGAGGTATTCTATCATTTGCTGGTTTTTCTTTCATATGTCTCTGTATTAAAGAAGACCTGGTTCTAGACGTTAAATTTTTTTTGTCTTGTTGAGCAATGGTTTTAAAGTTTTCAAATTTCCCAATCTCTTTTTGCATGAGCAGCATCAAGTTTTTTCATTACCCTATATGATGCACTTCATATCAAAAGCCTTCTGAAGCTGAAGATTTTCCAGAGCTGCATGATTGTTTTGAACAATTTCAACCTACAAAAACAAATGAGGATAGATCAATAAAAAATATATCTGAGCAAAAGCAAAAATTAGTGTTCTGTACTTCAAAACTGTAGAATTTGGACAACGTCCAGTTTTAATACTGACAGTCTGTAAGTGTTGGACCAAGAATTTTTTAATATGCATATTTACAAGTCCTATGCAAAGATTAGATTAGATTTCATAGACAATGACAATGGGCTGAACTTTATTGTTGATGAGAGTAATTATTTTTACACGAGAACTCTCAGAAGAATGATGAATGGACTACTATGAGTGCTTTCATGGTTGGTCTTGGGAATGATCCCATTTAACTTATTGGTTAGTGATATAGTAGATACAGGAGTGAGAAGTCAACGTGTAATGGTGAGTTGAACAGATAACATAAAATGGGGAAGGATCATCTCAACAAAGGATTGGACCATCAGGCAAGGAGAACCAGATGATTTTGTTGATACAAGTGATGAGATGAGATGAAATTTACCAGCACAGATTGCAAAGACAGGATCTTAAGGACCTTAGTCTTGAATATAACATGCATTTATCAGTTGAAGATAGTGGAAAAAAAAAATGAACATACTCTTTTATCTGGGTAATGACTATCAGTTGCCATGCAGAGCAACTGTGAAAGTCTATTGTAATCTATAGTCCATTAGAATTGTAAGATGTGCTATCATTTAGGCGTTTTCATGTTATTTCATTGTTTGTTGCATTGACAAGGTCTCATCTAATTTATGCAAAGTCTTGGTCACTTCTTTTCAAGGAAGATGACCTTAAAATGTAAGCAGAGAAGGATTGCTGGTATGTTTATAGGAATGGAGAATTAAGCTTGTGAAGACAGATTAAATAAAATGGATTGCTAAGCCTAGACAAACAAAGGTTGGGAGGGGATAGGATGATTCTTCAGAAGTGTGTTCAGAAATAAGTGTTAAAGACAAAGAACAGCTATTTAACTGAAAAGGTCTTTGTGGCATAAGAGCTATGGTTCTAAAATTGCTGTGAATAAATATAGAGTGGATATTAGCAGAAGGTTTCTCACTACTCTTGGAGTTATTTTTCCCGATACAATAGCAGTGTAAAGAACTGAAATTACTTGAATGTGATAAGTTTTAAAAGTCTGTGTGTTTAAACAGGCAAAGTTCTGGAGCAGGGAAACTGTGATACAAGTTTTTGGATATCCAGTAAGGTGGTGTAGCCAAGGGTGACTGACCTAAGACTGAACTGCCGTTTAAGGGCATCTTCCTCATAATGCAGACTGTATTTCCGAGTTCCTATTAGTTTCCCAAAGGGACCAGGAAGCAAATTCTTTGCTTCCTCCCTTCCTAGGAAGAGCTCATCATCTTTCCCTCCACTACCAGCATAGTCACGTTGGCAGGAATATGTTGCCTTTCTCTGAATTTTGGGGGTGATATTACTTGCTGAGATCACTGGGGTGATTTATTAAATCTCAGCAATCTGCTATTGGAGAGAGCTTCTCCTGTGCTGTTCTTGCAGGACTGCACATCTCTGTGAACTGGTGTTTGGTTACAAGTTTGTTAGAGCAAGCAAGGGAACTTTTGGTGGCTTGTGGAGCCTGGTGCCATGTGGCACAGAGGTTAAGTGACATCTTCCAAATGAAGCCTTGACTGTGAGGCTGTGTCTAACTGTACTGGATTTCTGCAGTCAGAGGGTGTTGCAGGTTTCATGTGCCTGCAATGATCTTAGTACAGCAGTGCTGCAGTTTGGCTGGTACTGGTAGTGCCTTGCTGTGTTGAATTTTTCTCCAGAACACTTGTATCAACATATCAGCAATGTGCAGTAGTTGCTTCTACGGACAGATTCAAACCAGCTACAATAATAGAGGACATGTATTTCTGGAAGGAAAAAGAACCCCAAGGCTTCAAAAGTATTTGTTAATTTATTATAACCTTCTTCCTTTGGCTTTAAAGGGAAATTATAAGATGTCATTAGGTTTTTTTTTTCTTTTCTTTTGGTAGTGAAAACCAAAAATGAAGTAATTGGGGTTTCACACATGCTGGAAAAACCGCTAATGGTACATGCAAACTTTTCATGGTATATTTATTTTTCTGTCTTTGATTTTCAACATAATTTTTACCCGAAGACAGTTAGATTTTCACAGCTCAGAACTGGCCATTTTCAGTGTGAATCATTTGTAAATTAGTGGTTTTACAATAGATCTGAGAAAAATCTAAATTTCAAACTGAATTTTGACTTCTCGCAGACTCAAAAGGAGATTGTTGAACTATGAGAAACAAATCTGCCACACAGATTCACTCATCCACATGTAGATTGAAACCAGAGGATTTTGTGTATCAATGGTATAAACTCATCATGGTCTGCTTGGTAATATTTAGCAGAAATGTTTGAAATCACTTATTCAAATTGTAAAAAGACATCACACTAACAGAAATGGAGGTCTTTAGATGGACTGAAGCTCTGCTCTGAAGTTGCAGTAATGTGGAAAGAATTGTTCATACCTACATGATTATGTTAAAGAAGACACAATTCATTTCTGGTCACTTATCACTGTCACCCTGCCTCATAAATTCTATATCCATGTCTTGTAAGTGCCTTGCCTAATGAAGCCCACTGGAAACTTGCAACTCTTACTGGCTTCAGTAGTTCTTCTTTAAGTGTTCCAGTATAGCAGTCTTCTAGACTTGCACAGTGTTTTAGTGGTTCCAAACACTGAAGGTTCTGTTTTGTAACGGTTGGGGCGTTATAAGGTATAAAGCACACTAGATGCAGATAAATAATTTTCAACCCCTTAGAAACTCCATTTAATGTGTCAAATTAGCCTGTATCAAGGATAATAGCATTGTTTTACATATATGTGTGGGTCTGTCCAGCTGTGTGATAATAAACCAAAACATAAACCTTGTAAATAAGAAATCAGTAGCACCAAGTCAAATTATCTTGCAAGAGGTTAATGAAAGTGGATGTGTTTGGAGATAAAAAGTATTTTTTTCCAGAAAAAAAACTTCTAAAATTCATTAAATTTTATCACCTTAGATCAATAATCATATGCTCTCTTCAAAGTGTCTTAGCCTGAAGCTATGTCTTAGTAATATATTACTGAATTCTCTTGTCTTTATTTTTAATGATGAATACACGGTAGAGACCACTGTGGTAAAGATGAAAATTGAATTAGTTTTAAGATTTCCTGATATATGAAATATTTACCAGTAGAAAAATCTTCCAAGAAATGGTTACATATCCAAGTGCTGTAAAAAGTTTGGTGAAATAAACCACAAATGCACATTATCAATTATTAAAATGTATATATTATTTTATATACATATATTAAGTCCTAGTTTTGCTTGAATAATAAAGTAGTGGTTGGATTTAAGAACTTTGCTCTTTTCTCTGGGCTTTGAATTAGGTCAGACTCCAGAAGCTTGTTTGTGGATGCAATTGGGAATAACTTCAAAAGGAACATAGACTGACATTCTTAAAACTTACAGGTGCTTGTCAGCTCTGAAAGTACCTGGACTTACTGGGTATCTAACTTTGAAATACTGAGTTTATAATTGCACCTAATTTTTATGGCATGAGTAAGTGTGTAGATGCACCTTGCTTAGGCCTTTATTTCGAGAAGGGTCAAGGAGCCAGAACAGGTAGAATTTCATGGTGTTTTTAGCAGTACAGCCCAAATCCTTTTCTGTCAGTATTTATTTCAGCAGTTCTGTGCTTAGCTTGTTGTCTTCTGTGAATTCTATTCAGAGGTGCCAAATTTCTCTCTATGCAAACAAGACAAGCCAGGCTGCATAACTTTCTAACACAGTGTCTAAAAGTTAGGTATTGGAATATTTGCAACACTTAGCATTTGTCAAATCACTTTGCAGATCTAGCCCCAGTTCTATATGAATTTTCATGGCAATATTTCTTGTTATTGCAGGTTGGATGGACTAAAAATATCAGTGTATGCACTCCTCTGGACCAAATCACTACTAGGTATTGAAATCAGTGGGTTTCACGAACTCACGGATCAGCAATTTTAGGCCGGCCTTATTTTCAGGAGAGAAAATGAACACTTTTTCAGTAATTGCAGGACATTATGCTGGCTTCAATGAAAGTGTTAATCGGCAGTGTGATGCATACTTAAAATTAGACCTAATTAATTATTTGGTAGCACAGATAAGTAAAGTAGAATGAGAGGTGAAATTTTGCTGCTAACAACTTTCCACTTCAAGACGTTCTTGGGAACAGGAATTGAGCAGATACGGGAACACACAGCTGGGTAGCCACCGCACAGCACTTCACAGGTAACTCATATTGACTCATGGAGTGTTTATGTAGAACAAAAATATTTTTTCTTGACATGTTTGTGTAAGTGTTTTTTAAACCTCAGGTTGCCTCCTGCTTTCATTTGCCCCACTTTACCTGCAAGCATTTCTTTCTGTAGAATTCTTCTTTCCCAGAACAGAGACAGAGTAGGACCAAGACAGTAATGCAAAAGCTGAGGCAGAATGAATAAGCAGATGGGGGGCTGCAAAGGGCACTGAGGAAAGAGGAGTGTGCAGTGAAGTCTTGAGCTCAGTGATAAAGTGGGCAGACTTGCTGCTCACAATTGAGAGTGCTTTAGAGAGAAGTAATCTTGAATGTGGCATAGTTCTAGTACAACAGACAGGATTTAGGTACTCATAGACCTTCTATTGCATTAACTTAGATTAAAGCTCACATCTAAGCTCAACTTTCCTGGCTGCTCACAGTTAGAATTTGGCTCGCCCTCTTCACGGCTTATCCAGATGGGGAAAGTCACCTTTGGTCCAGGACTGACTTTGTTCTGAACTCTGCCCATGAAGGAAGAATTTATTTGGCAGGTAGTGGGTCAGGCTTGAGTTTGCTCACCTGTGAGTCATCTAAGATGGTATATGAACTCAGGCACTTGAAATCTGTGATCAGAAAAGGGAACATAGGTGCACAGAGTCATGGGGTTGAAAAACTGAGTGTGTACACCAGACTGGTGTCCCTCCAAATCAGGGAGTTGGCTAGGTTTTGATACTCAAGTGATAATGGCTGAATCACTCTATCAGACAACCAAGCACTTTTATAGGATGGTTTGGCAGAAGAGAAGATGTTACTGTTAACCCTTAAGCAGGCTGTTGAAGTTTTAGAGGCTGTTGTGGAAAGGCAAATAGAAAGCATGAGTCATGCAGTAAGAAAAATCAAAGAATAGATTTATGATCATGAAGAGATCTGACAGTGGCTCTGCTTAGAAAATGAGAGCTGAAAGAAGGTTGATGTAATCTGTGCAACTCACATTTGGCTTGAGATCCCCAAATGCACCATGGAGTAGCAAAAGGGGATTTTATTGCCTGACCTAACAATAGGGTTGTTGTCCAAAGGGCAGGCTGCTGCACACACACACACACTCCTCCCCAGCTTCCCATATTTCCCTTGCCTCAACTATAGCAATGCCACAGCTGAAGAGTGAGTCACGTCAATAAATTCACTGTATTTTTTTGTTAGTCTTCTGTCAGATCAGTGAGCTGAACTGAATCAGCACTGGATACAAGTGAAATATCAGCAAGGTATGCTTTGGAAAAGGAGAGAGGCAGCAATGTGCCGTTAAATTGAATTTAAGTCCTGAAGTGAGACTGCATCCTTAGATTGATGGAACCAATGGGATCAGATTAGCAGCTGGTTTAAAGTCATATAGCTTTACTGTTTTTAGTAGCTCTACTCTAGTTTACATCTGTTGATCTAGATTGTTTTAGAGGTATAAATTCACAAGCTGGTAGACAACTAGTTTATCTTCCTCTTTTCTTCCTGTTTTTCAGCAGAAAATTCTGATTTATCTGCTCTTTAGGAAAAGCCTTTAATAAAAAAGTAAAAAGGAAATTCTGCTATAAATGCATTAAAAGCTTGAACTCAAGCAAAAGAATATCTTGGTAGCTAATTTTATGGGGTTATTTTGCAATTTTCTCCATCCAGAGACAGTTTTAAGACTTTGGACTTTTCATGCATGCATGTTTATGCATGTATGTCTGTGACCAAGCACTCCTGTTGCAAAAAATACCACATATTAGCACTCAAGTGATTCTTTCACTAATCTTACAGCAACATATTTCCCAGAAAAGATGAAGTGAGAATTCCAAGATAGGAAGCAAGAAACTTATAATTGCAAAAATGCTTAGAAAGCTACAGGCAATATTTTTTACTTTAATTTGTTAATAATGAAAGCCACAGACATTACCTACTCTTGTTGTTGAGGACTCTCCTGTCTATGACAAGATTTTATGGTTTGAGAGTACAGAAGTAAGATGAACAGACAGGTAGAAATTTCTATGGGGTTTCTTTTCTGGGTTAAGAGAAGGGACATCTCCGACCTCAGCATATTCATAACATGTAGGGTTCAGGCATGTGAATCTCTGCTGCTTTTATGGGGCAGCTTTATTAAGATCAATGTTTTTTGTGACCAAATTAGAAGGGACCTAGAGCAAACTTCTGAGCAGTTATTAACACAAGTCCACATTTACTGAAAGAACTGGGCACCTTCACGTGCACTGCAATAGCTGGGAGTTACACAATATCTATATCATTTTTCACAGCTTTGTCATTAGCTGGTAATGATTTGATTATTTTGCAGATGAATCACAGTATAAATCTCTTTCACAAACACTACCTCCAAGTATTAATCAAAACCATTAAGGCAAAGCAGTCAGTGCAAATTAAAAAATTTGCATGCCTAAATTAAAAATTACAGTAATACATCATAAATAAATCTTTTAAATTCTCTATGGTCTGTATGAGCATCCCCTTTTTGTGACTCTAATGAGCCCATGAATACAGCTCCTTTTTTCCCCCCCCATCTTTTTAATCAGGCTGTAATCAAATTTTATAGGTAGAATTCAGGTCTTTCACTTTGAAGTCCATGTTGGATTTTATTTGAGAAAGAAATTATTTTTTCTCTTCATCTTTCTGAAACCCAGCAAGAGTGAAAGACACAGACTCAAAGACAAGTGTGAAAGACAGGAGTTCAAACCCATCACATATAATTTGCAGTGTCTTTGGCTATAGTAAAGTAAATATTTGCAAAGGGTGATATATCTTATGCAAATAACTTTGAACTATGAAGAAAATGACTGAGTTGTGTTTTAGGTACTATTTAATTTTAGAACTATTAACACCTTATTTCCAGCATGGAAAAGATTAGAGGAACTCTCATTAATATAAGCCACTACTGAGATATAGAACACACTCTGCTTCCCTGTACATAAATTCAGATGTGTTGAAGAACAGCTCAGCAACCTTGCATTTTTTGGCTAATTACTGTCCTTCTCTTGAAAAGCAGTATTCAGAATAGAGAAGTTTGCTGGCCTGTTGCTGCAATTTTATTTAAGTTGATGAGGTTGGCCTGTTATAAGAATTTTGTTCATCCCCTTGCCTCTGGCAAAGGACATTTTGGGAAAAAATTTGTTGCAATCAGCAAGTACAGATTTCAAGGCGTTTGCCAGTTGACAATTTTCAGAACCACGACCTCACCTGCGCAGAGTTTGCTGTGACCACGTCCAGCATCAGCCATTGTTTTGTCTGTGATCTTTTGGCTTTGCTGCCTCACAGCAGTCTGATGGCTGAACAACCCACTTGGAAAAGGGACCTTTTTACTGACTCTGACTGGAATGACCCCAAGAAGGAACTATAGGATCCAAGAACTTCCCCCTTCAGTGGTTTCCTTTCAAGGTCACTGGCTTTTCTTTTCCTTGAGGGTACACAGTAAAAAGTTAAGCATACAAATGTAATCCTAGGAAGAAAAAAAAAAAGATTAATAAAAGCAGAGTAAAACTAATAAAAATTTGCTTCTTGATCTGACTAGATTTGCCCATAAAGTACACAACACATTAAAAAATCCAACAAAACAAACCTTGCATGTCTTACCTTCCCCTGCTAATAAATCTCCATGTGCAGAGACATGGGATTAGTTATTTATCAATTGCTTGCTCTGCTGTTTGGGGGGCTGAAGACAGAAAGATTTTTACAATAATTAGTAGCTTACCTTTCAGAGGTACATACCTAAGAATGTGCTTCAAGACAAGTCTGAACATGCGCTCTAGCCGACTTCTGCATTGGTGCTTTAAATGGTTCATTTCTTTTGTTGCATTCCACTGTTCTTACAGAGTTCAACATTAGATTTTCAAATTAAGAGGGAACCCCGAATTCTGCAGAATTGCATTTCAGGATGTTTTGCTTCATGGATGATTTGATGTAGCCTTCCAGTCCACAGACAAATCTAGTTCCTGACTATTAACTTCTACTTAGATTTAGGAACTGAAAATCAAGATTCAATATTTTGGGCTAGTGCTTTTAAGTCTGGTGAAATTTTAGATCTGGTGTCATTTTTTTATTAGATAATAATTAGTGGTGTGTAATTTGGCAATTCTACAATACTTTTCATTTCTACTTTCAAGATAGTTTTCAAAGCATTACATTTCAGACAATATTATCAAATTATAATAATATGTTTTTACCTGTTTTACATAGGAAATTCAGATATAGGAACAGTTGGCAACTGTTCAGCATATGAGGTCCATTAAAAGATGTGAGCTTAGGATCTGATGGTGCTCATTGACCCTTTGGACAAATTAAAACAAACAAAAAAACCCCCATAATACTGTGAATCCACTAGATATGAAAATAAATCACTTTCAAATTCACAACTCAATCACATTGTTGAAACAAGAATGCGAGAAACCTTTTCTAATTTAAAAAATCACATTAAATCCATCCCTTCAATTATGTTTGATAAGGACCATTCAAGTCTGTATAGGTGGAGGATCAGATTCTGCCTCTTTATATCTATCTGTAATTGCAATGTCACTAGCAACTTATTTGTCTTTTATTTTAGATTTCCTTGGACTCATTTGGGATTCTAGCAAAAGAGCCTTAGAACTTAGAAAACAACAATTCCAAGATTGTTGCTTTATCAAGGCTCAAAGAAAAGAAAGCTTCCAACTCTTCCATTGTGAGATTGGCTAGGGCTTGTATCAGGAAGTATACAAAGCAAAATATATTTTGTCTCTACAAAAATGTGGAAATATATACTACCATAACAGCTGTGACCTCACATTCCCACACCAAGATCACAGCGGAAGGAACTTGCTGTGACGTTGACCTAATATTCAGGATTTTATCAACAGTGAAAATTATCTGAAATTTTCTTATTATGAGGGTATTTGGGGCGATAAACTTCTCCAGACCTCCAGCTAAAGGTCTCTAAACCATTTTAAGAGACAATAGAATCTTAGAGATGCACACATTCCCCTCAACATATATTTACATAACTTTTCCCTGCTATAATCTTCTGCTTCTTATTTCTAATTGTAGGGTTTTGCTGGTTTTTTTCTTTTCTTTCTGTAGTGGAGACTTAATGTAAAGCCACTGCATGAGAGAGCAATGGTTTTTCTATTTATAAAGTCTCCTAGAAAGCAAGTTCTTCTTAAAGCATTTAAGAATGAAGAACATTGTGACTTTATTACATATTATTTCTGCATATAAAATTCTGTGCTCCAAAGTTTTTTCTTTCTACTAATCAGTCTATGTGTGTAGTAATCATAGAATCATAGAATGTTTCAGGCTGGAAGGAACCTTAAAGATCATCAAGTTATCCCCCTACCATGGGCTCGGGCACCTTCCATTAGACCACATTGCTCAAAGCCCCATCCAGCCTGGCCTTGAACAGTTCCAGGGATGAGGCATCCACAGCTTCTCTGGGCAACTGTTCCAGTGTCTCACATATAGAAGTTCATATATATCATTCTTAGCATCAGGTTTACACTCACACATTCATTATTCTAGGATCTCTTAGGGTTAAAGAAGGAAGGAGTGCATTTACTCAGGTATAAACTGGCATAATAGAGCAATTTCAAGATTTGTAGAAATATTTAAGCATTATGTGCTCTATGTAGATTGAAAAGCATTTGAGTTCGCCGTTGTCTACTCTGCTGTCCTGATTGGGAATCTGGTAAGATTGCCCCATTGTAACTCACTCAGATCTCCTTCCTGTGCAATTGCAGGCACATAGTAGCATGCCCAGAGCTAGTATTTGAAAAGTGCTACTGAATCCACAGGCACAGCAAAAAGGCCAAATGATACTGAAAATCAGGAACACGCATACCTCTAAATCATTAGTCACTCTACCCAACAAATTTTTTTGAATTAACATTTTAGTGGTTAAGTGGGGAATTTCCTTTTATTTATCTCTTTAATAAATAGTATTTTACTCAATGCCTGCACTAAGCAGCAATGAGGTATTTTCTAAAAAAAAATCTGCTGAAATAGAAAGGCGGTGAGGAGTCTCAAGCCAACCTGACGATGCATGTTGATATTTTGTTTTTAACTATCCAATAAGATTGCTCATATTAACAGGTCACTCAGACTTTTCCAGGCTCTCTTTGTACTGGTGGGACAGGCAAATGCACCAGATAGGCTTTTTAAGTAACTGCACAGATAAAGTCTGGACAGTTTTAGTATATATGACTTGCCAGCTCAAGCAGAGAGACTGACAGTGTGGAAACAGCTTGTCAGAGCTCAGGTCATGGTTAAAAACTGCTAATGTTAATGCTGACAGCCTGTAAAGTCCCTGCTATCCATGATACCTTTAGTCAAGTTATAAAACACTCTGGAGGATTCTATTTCTTTCTCCTTCACTATTCTATCCATTTCTGTCATTACTGAAAATATTTAACTAATCTGTGAATATCCCTTCCTTTATCTGCATGATTCAAGCTGAAGCCTGTCACTGGTACTCAGGACTGCAGCATCCAGTGCCTTTGTAAAGAGGAAGATGTGCTTGCAGATAGCCGAGAATGGCTATTGCCCACATGACATCCTGCTCCATGAGGCTCCCTGGGCTGCATAAGAATGCTCTCTGATTTAGCTGAGATTTACTACAAATGAGGTCATGGAGAGGGGCAGGCAGGTGATGACCTCAGTGGACACTAGGAAATAAGCATTATTGCTCAGTTCTGGTGAGAAATCATGAAATTGCAAGAGCTTTATTATCCTCCTGCTGAGCTTCTTTTCACACGGGTCCACGGAAGGTGGTTGGACTCAGAGGCCTGGGTACTGAGGGTATATCTGTTATACAGGGTTGTCCCTCCTTGCTGTGAGACATGCTTTATATCCTGCATAAAGTCCAGCACTCTGTCTATGAAACAAAACTTCTTAAACCAAGTTGTCTTGTTATCCTTTTAATCTGGGATCAAGCCTTTCTTCCCTGTGTATTTATCAAATGCACTCTGTTATCACTAAGTAGTCCCTTGCCACTAGAGAACCAATGTGCCTGCTCCTGCCATACACCAGATCTAAAAGCTCTATGTTAGAAATATCTGCCATAGGAAAGATCAGTGGGAAAGGTCCAGTCTGGTGATAAATCTATGCATAGCACATCTGGGTAATTAAGGAAGACTGGGAACCTTTTTTGCTTTGTTCTGCAAGAATTTGAGAAGTTACCTGCAAATTAATGGAATAGACTCTCAGCCAAGGACAGGGGAATAGAGCATTGAAATAGCGTTATTTACTACAGAAGTCGCAGAGACTAAAAATGGCAGGATACAAATAAGAATGAAGGTAGAAATTGAATACAATAGAAATTAAGTGTAGATCAACAGAAATAAAAGGATCAGGGCATAGATTTCAAGATCAAAGATCCCCCCCAGTTATTCTGGGATTTCCCCCTGCCAAATCAAATGCAGTAGTGCAAGTACTAAAGAAATAAAAAGCTCACAAGGTAACTCCATGTTGTCAAAGACGTCTCACTGTCAAAAAAACAGGGTGTGTAAGAGCAAAAGAGGAGTTTAGACCATTTAAATGGTTCAAGCTGAACCTTTGCTTGAAACAGAGCATACTAAAAAGAAGACAGCTATTCCTTTGAAAAGATCACAGAATTACAGGATAGTTGAGGTTGGAAGAGACTTCCACAGATCATTTAGTCCAGCCTCTCCTGTTCTTAGCAGTCAAGTTTATCTCTTAATAGCTGTGAAAAGAACTGTACCACAAATATCAGGTGAGTACTGGGTAGAAAGTCTAAAATACCCTCAGTTCATATATCTACTTTAGAAAGCTCTCTGAAAACACCTTACATGGCCAACTGGCTCATCAGGGTGCTTAGATTTCAGGATAAAGGAGCTTGCTCCGCAAAATAAATTTCCCAAATTTCGATACTTTGTCATTAGTTGCCATCAATGAAAACAAACTAGGACTTACTGCACTGACCTGCTTGAAGCGTTATACCAGTATCTCCTGCAGCAGTCAGCTTCGGTTCGGTCTTATAGCAAAATTGAACAGGCTCTTATGCTCATCATATATTTTTTAAAAAATTCAGTTAGGTAGAAATTATCCACTTTAGAAGATGTCTGTATTTTTAAACTTTTTTTACCCCTTTGTCCTTGTTTTCCATTATAGGTAAGCTATAGGTAAGTATAAGACTTGTGTCATAGAAAAAGATGATACTGAAATAATTGTTTACACATGGCAAGTAAAATGTTAATTATTAGAGTACTGTCCCATGTTGACTTTCTCATCTATGCAAATGTCAAATAAATCACTGAAGCTTGTCAAGTAACTTCCTATTCTGGCAAACTTTTAAAACTCTTTTACTTTTAGAATGCTTGGTAACACACAGATGTTTGAATGTGAAGTCTCTTTTTTTTTCTTTCTGAGTTTGTCAGTATGCCTTGCTTCTCTTTTTTACTAGTCTGACATGCTCTCTGTTATTCTAGATAGTGCGCATTTTTCACTCTGACTTCTAGTGCCTTTCTTTCTAATCCTTTTCTTGAAAAGTTTGTAGTCCTCTTCCCAATTCTGAGATTTCAACAGATTTCATAAGATGCAAGGTAGCTCCTAGTACATTCACAGCAGAAGAAATTGCTAGGAATCTGACATGTAATGTAAACAGGAATGAATCTTGTATGAGCCCTGCAAATTTTGGTCTTTGATGAAATACAGTTTGTTGTGTGTTCTCTTATCATAACTAGATACAACATTTGGACTGAAAGAGTCCTAACTAACAGCATTGGCTTTTCTTTAAGTTTCTTCTTTTTTTTTTTCTTTTTTTTTGTAATTGACAAGGTTGCTGTACCATCAGCTCTGTTTCCTGGTGTAACAAATATCTCTGCTATAGTATGAAAGTGTGGCACATGTAGCACCACTTCCTTGGCTGAAACACCTTAATTCTGTGCCATTGCAGTGGAGCCACACTGATTTATACCAACTGAAAACTTGGCCCACCTTGTATACCAAACCAGATAAGGGACTTTTAGCCTTATGTGGGTAACACTTCTATCCACTTCTCTATGATCTTTGAGTAATCCTGACTGCAGGATTTTGCCCTCAGGCAAAACTAATGGGATGAGCATAGCTCAGAGAGTTCAGAGGAGCATGTTGCCTATGAGGTGAAATACTGTGGCACTAGGAGAAAATAACAGAAGCAAAATTTCCTGACATAATTTCCTTGGATAGCCATGAAGAAGCTTCACATGAAACCAAAAGTATGTCTGGCATAACATTCTCTATTGGGGCAAATATGTACACTTATGTGCACTACTAGAGAATTTATCACAGTGAGTACAAATAAAGTTGTCAAAGTTTGTGGTATCTGACAAGATAAAAGGAACAGTCAAAGTAACAATATGTGTAGGGCCAAATGTTCATGCAATTTATGTATCTAATTTGATTCTATAAGACAGAATCTGGCACTGCAAGCAACTTACTTGCTAAGGAGAGATGACATACTTCCTATGAAAGGTCTGCATGATATTATTATTTTACTCAATGCTTACTAGAAATTTTTTTTTAAAAATCCTTTCAGTAGGCTCCTCATAGTAAAGTCTGTTGCTCTGTAGTAAAGTCTGTTGCTCTGTATTTAGATCACATTTGGATTGCAATTATGGTTTTTCTTCTCTTTTTCTCTTTTTTTAAAATTTTTTTCTTTTTTTTTTTCCCCCTTCTCCTTTCTTTTTCTTCTGTGGATTCTCAGCTGTAGGTGACATTATTGTGATGGCTGCATTTCAAAGACCTCACCTGCTCTGTCATCTCTGAATTTATGTTACACTTCATGGTATCAGCTCTAACGATCTTATTTTCTCGCTCTCTCTTTCCTTTGCACCTCGACTCACTTCCTGACACTTGACACAATAAAACCCTTTTTCATTTAGAAACCGTATTTAACCCCTTTTCACCAATAGCTTTTTACTCCAAAAAAAGTATATCAGTGGGATACTACAATTTTGGGGATTCAAATTTTTTTTATTACAAATAAATATATTTACATACTCTCTTGTTTCTACCTAGCCACTCTTTATAAGAGTTACCTGTGCATATCTCTCATTAAAAATTCATAAATGAAATGTGGGCTCCTTTAACTTTTTTTTTCCATCAGTCTTTTATAATCAGGCTTCGTTTCCTGGCAGTTAAGACAATAAAAGAAAACAGCCACAGTGATGAAGACAAACTTAACTCTTTCAGGAAGATCCTTTCAACCAATGAAAATCTTCAATGTTTATGACTTGGCACATTTTATTAAATGTTATGGCTTCATTTACATAAACATTAAATGGTATTGTTGGAAAAAAAATTAGTTTAAAGAGCCCTTGCCTTTATCTATACCTTATAAGCAAAGAAACACAACTTGATTATCAGAAATTCTAATGAATGAGAGAAGAACTTATTTTAAAAATATGATAACTTTTCCAACATGTAACCAGTATCTGTAAGAAAAAAATATATGTAGAAACATGATAATAACTATCCAGAGATGTTGCATAAAATAAAATCCGTACTTATTAATTTCATTTCCCTTTTGCTGAAGATGTCATTAGCAGACAAAATTGTCATTCTTTTAAACTAGTTAAAATTTCTAACTACTTACTGAATATTCTGAATGATCAATATTTAGCCTATTTGTTATTCATGTGTTATTCAATTTAGCTATGTGTAGTTCTTTATTGGTAGAAGAGCAATTCTGAATTGAATTCACATAAATATGTATTTTTGAATAGGAAAAGATTATGCAGCAAAGATTCAAGCATGTTGGGTTTGGGCTTTTTGGTTTTTGGTTGGGTTTTTTTCAGGTTGGGGGGGAGGGGGAAGGTTTATGTTTTTGTTGTGCCCAACCTATATTATTTTCTATTTCTTGAATGCACCCATTTCTGTGTTTCTGACCGAGAAAGGATCATAAATATATTTAAGTAAGTTAAATACAGACTTTACAAATATGGGTACAAAGAGATATGTAAAATGCTGTGTCTTCAGTGAACAGATGGACCAAGAAGTTGTTGTGAATCTGGCTAGGAACTATGGTGAATGATATTTCATTAGCCCATATCAGTTACAGATCTGTTGAACAAAATAAGACTCCAGACATTTTCTGAATTACTTTCTTATATAGGTCAAATCACAGTTGTAAGAGCAAATGTTCACAAATGGCCACTGATCTGGGTGGCCCAGATTTTAAAAGCCCAGCTGGAAGCCTTTTGGGTCTGGTTGAATTGTAGAGTACTTTTTTCTGAGACCTAAACCCAAGGATATCTCAAAATTGATCTTCAGAATAAAAATCATAATTTAGGAAATGCCTGTTACTAAAAGTCCTGTTTTTCCATCATATACTTTCTTTAGTATCATATGGACATTTCGTCCTCTGGAAAGGTGATTCTTTCTTATTGTGCCAGAAAAAGTGAGTAAGTGATTGTTTGGTCTGCCATAGACCTCTTTGCAACCTTAAACAGTTCACTTGACGTGCCTTTGTCACCATTCATCACCTATACAATAATAACAGCTAGCTCTGTATTGTGCAAAATAAGTGTGGCAGTATTTCACATCAGTCAATTTCATTTTGAGCAAAAAACAGATACAAAAACTATGCATATCTATAATCTAGGGCAATATGGCCTGAATCTTGAGTGCTACTGTGATACAAGTAATTAACATTTTCTTCCTGGAATGAAGGCTGTCAACACATTTTTTAATAGATTCCATGAATTAAGTCATGGTTTCAAACAATTTGGTCTGAAGTTGTGCATTAAAACTGTAGTGAGCCATTAAAAAGATGACTTACCAACTGTCAAAAGCAAAATAAGAATTAAGAAGGTGAAGAGAGAGAGTGTTGTGTGACAGCCACCATAGATTTTCCAGACTGAATGCTCAGATGCCTCTCTACATATGGGTCTGCTGGAAACCTTCAGTGCAGGTACAGAAGTCACACCTGTGTCTGTAGCAAAAAACCCTAATTTCCTCTTCAGTCTTTTCTTACCACTTATGTAAAAGATTTGAGCAAAAAGATTCAGCCTGATGCTAAGTGCTAATTGCAATTTTGTAATAGACATTGGAAATAACAGTAATGAAATAATGTATTTTTTTAAAATTGAATGCAGTAAGCCTAAATTTTTTTGGTGAGCGAAACTATTTTGATGTTAACGTCTTCCTAGGTAGACAATTAAATTCCATTTTCAACCATAATCTGAAATTTATCACCTTCTAACTTTTTTCGTAGAATTAACTCCCACTGCCTGTTCAGTGATTCATAGACACCGCCGTATGAAGCTGTCAGACTGTAGATACTGGAGGGCGAGGGAAAAGAATATATTGCCCTTCATACAGAATGAGGGAATTTATCACACAGTCTTTTTGCAGCTGGGTACAACTTCCTGTGAGCACTACAGTAGCTCAACAAGCAAGCCGGCATTGTCTTGTGTGAAAATCAATAATGCCTCACATGGGTGTTAGCAATGCCTGTAAAGTAAGAGAGGTATTCAGCCATAACTACTAAATGCTACTGAAGGAAACCCTCACTTTCAAAGCTACAGGAAATCATTATTCTGAAGTGATCATTTTCTCTTACTCGTTTTGTGACTCCTGTTCATCTTTGCCCCCTGTGATGCTGATAAGTAAGTGACAGGGCACCACAGTAGCCTTTTAACATGAGGTATGGAAGGCTGAAAGTAATTCAAAAGGCTATTTTTTTTGTTGCAGTAAATAGCCTGTCTGAACCAGATACAGGCTTCTGATGTAACGCTGTTTGTCTTCAAGCACCTTCAACAGAGCAAATCTGCTTTTGTTTTGACATTTTGCTGTCAAATTTCCTGAATGCATAATTACAGATATATTATAGAAATACGAGTGCTACAGTCAGGTCTGCTTCCCAGTCATAGATAGATAATTCCATGAATAACAAATCCATTATCACCCTTTCTACTGACAGCAACAATAAGAAAATCATTGTATCAACAAAGGAAACAAATGATGCTAACATGTACAAAAAGAATGTTGCATTGACCCAGTATACAGATAGCCATACAGACAAATATGCCCTTATACTATGGATTTTTTAATTTTTGGAGTGGAACAGGAATAACTCTCTAGCAAGGATGAAAGCCACAGACCTACCTACTTGTTTTTACAAAACATCTATATGTCAAGTTCTCAATGGGAACAAAACAAAATAATTAAGCTGTGGTTTGCAAGATCCACTGTGCACTTTGTATTTGTGGAGAGCACTGTACACTTCATATCTGTGACAACATAGCTTCAATCCTCATGTGTTAAAACACTGTCTCTTCACATTGAACACTTATTGGTTGCAACCTTTATTAGAGTTTAATGCAAGATACTAAAGTTTGCAAATCAGTTTACTGAGGTGTGGGCTAGACTGACTGGCTGCAAAGTGTTCTGAAGGGCCATATATTCCTCATGGAACAACTAATAGGTGTCTCAGTCCTCCCAGGTTATTCCACGTGACTTTGTTGCATGCTGGGGTCAGGTCTTTGCTTATCTGAGTGCCCTATACCGCTCTGACAATGACACTCATAACAAGCCACCTTGCCTAAATGCTAGAGCTGAGGTGGGATCTCCTTATATGATTGCAGTGTACAGTGGTCATGCCTGAAATTGTGTCATATGTGCCATATATAAATCCTATACCAGGTAATTCTCCAGCTGGGCTATAATATGCCAACTAAAACATTAGAGGGATATAATTACCAGATGTTTATTTATTGTTCCATCCTATGAAAAAACAGTTTTCCTTTGGTCCTATCACAGTAATCAAAAGAAAAGAAAATTCATATCGCAACAGAAAAATACTTCTTTTCCACTTCTAGCTTCAGTATCTTCCTTCTATTCCTAAATCTTTCAAATACCCAATTTTAATCCCACATCCACTTGGGGTATAAAGACCTCTACTCCTATGCAGATAACAGATGGAAATCAAACCAAGAGGGGATACTTTCTCAAACAGTATATATTTAAATTGTGCAGCTCCTTGGCACAGGACAATGTGGATGTTAAAATATTTCATTAATTCAGAATACAACTGGACAAATGCATCAAATAAGTACCCATTGAAGTTTTTCTAGTGTTAAGACATTTCTGAGCTGGGAGGGAAAGTAGTGTTGCAGTTTTGTCTTTTTCTTAGACCCTTTCCAGAATATCTGTACACAGACTTGTCAGAAACAGAGTGTTTCTGATACAGATGTTCTTATGTATCGCTGGGCTAGTGTCCAGTAAAGGCTTCATGAGCCAAGGTTAAAAAAGAGAATTGAGGTCTTCAGGATGACTGGAGTAAAGGAGAATGCATTAGTGTTACTCTCATCACAGCAGAAATTCTATTCCATTCCTCAAATTAAAAAAAATAAAAAAAGATCTTATACTTTTTTAGAGCATCCATATGAATAGTAACCTGGTACTGATTAACCAAGCCTTGCAATATTGTGAATCATTATCTCTCTGTATCTGAATTACAAGGGATGGAAGTTAAAAAGTCTGTGTTGGAACAGTGGTTTCAGCATAACTGTATAACCCTAACTATACAAACTCTTTCATAACTACGACCATGCTGTGTTTTACGATGTAGGAAAATAGTATTTTCTTCAGAATGGTGCTCATTTTCCCTAAAAAATGTGGTGATTTATCTGCCCTCACCAAAAAAAGCACCAGACTACCTACTGCGAAGTAGCAAAACATTTCTTGAGAGCTTTCCATGTGATTCTTCATGCAGAGGGGAACTCATACATAGATTTCTGTCACTACCACTCCAGGAGAAACCCAGCACAGTTCTAGAAAATTGACTTTTGACATCCTAAACACCTGCGACTGATTACCTGCAGCACTAGACAGATTTTGAGGGCTGAGTCTGAAAGCAATGTACTAATACATTTACTTGAAGGAAAAATGTAGGAGGAGGAATGTGTATTCAGTGATCTTGTAAACCTTCAGTGTCCTGAGGCACAGGCCATCACATGACTGTATATTTGCTGGTGGCAATTTGTTTGTATTTATTCAGGGAGACACTGACATTCACTAGTGTTCTGTCCATGTTACTCAGCTACTCTGAAAATGGTGCTAGCACAGCTGAAGTGAAAAGAACCATGGGGAACATCTGTCTTGATCCTAAGCCGTGCAACTGCATTACTTTCTGAACGGAAATCGGAGCACTGTACACAGAAATTCCCAGGGCCTATGAAGCAGAAGAGGGCATGGCTGCAGAGCAGAATACCTTGGGGTGACCAGCTACAGTGCCTGGGACCTATCAAAAACACTCCTGTGCTCTAGATGAGATTATAACCAGGAAAAGTGCTATAAGTGAAACGCTACAGCACAGTGAACCTGCATAACCTACTGGGAGTGTCACGAGAACACATGACCAATCTCCATTTTTTATACTAATGCAGCAAATCCTGTTATGTAATATCTCCATATCAATTGGCATGCACTGCTCATGGAGAGGATCTCTTCTCAAAGAGATGTGAGGGAAGACTGACTCCCTTTGGTTGCTGGGAATAAAGACTGGATTTGTGTCCTTCTGTAAGTGTGTTCCTCAACTGCATACAAGCAGTCAGCCTGCAGGATCCTAGCAATGAACGAGTCCATTGCTTGTACATCATTCCCAGTAAGATAAGTGCTGCTTTGTTAAACCAGGGAAAGTCCTACTCAAGAAATTGTACTTTGCTGTACTTTAGTGAGATTTATCACCTGTAAACTTCAACGTTTGTATACATACAGCCCATGACAGATGTGTGTACATATGTACTATGTATGTGTGCCAGTTGTAAACATCTGTCTAAATGAGTGTGTTGACAATGAATTACTCAAGTAAACTTGACTCTTTTTTTTAGTGTGAATTAACAGCTTCTTGACTTGTTACTACATCAACTGCTAATTAGTTCCTGAGTGTAGTTCAAGGTGTTGGCATTCATTACAAAGCTTTCTGTGGTTGTTTGGATCTTTATCTGCCTCAAAGGCAGAATCTTTAGGCAAAAATTGTTCTTCAGGATATACAGAGCAGGGAAAGGAAAGGTGGGCTGTAAGGTCAGGAATTGGGGTTAAAGGCAGCACATCACCTAGATTTGGCTCCAATAACGTAAGGAGTGCTTTAAGTTAGGTGATGACTTTAACCATCAGGACTAAGAGCAAGACTAATGGTTGGAATAAAGATAGGGAAATCAGAACTGGGAATTTCAGGAGATTACTGAACTCCAGTCAAAAGAAGCACGTAGCATGTATCCCTTGATTCTGAAAAAAAGGGCAAGTACATAATTCTAGGTGTCTGGAGAGACAAAAGTGTCTAAATAAACAAAGGTGTAAGAACAATTACCCTTAACAAATATTACCAAACAAGCAGTAATAATTTGAAGTGATGACAAATGCAATGTATCTACTTGGAAACAGTGAAAAAGCTGTTTCAGTGAAATTAATAAATCTGTAAGTTTTTCCTTTATAGCATTCATGAATTCAGGTTAGAATTTGAAAAGTAAGATAAATACAGGGAATCTAAATGAAAAAGACAATATAAGGCAGTATCATCTTTTATGAAGGATAAGAATATCTGGGTTTTATTAGAAAATGGACTTCTAACAAGAAGATGTAGCAAAATGTATCTCTCCTGAAGTTTTCCAACTAATTCCACATATGAACTCATAAAGCAATTCAATTTTGTATAGTCTTTAACACTTAGCTTTCAATGAGATTTTAAAATCTTGATTTTATTTAGGTCGGTTAATAAAATAAAGTTTGTTTCAGAAACACGTGATTAAGAAAACACTTTGGAAGCAAAACTCAGCTTACTTTTTCTAACCTACTTAACTTACTACTAATGCTATACTAATCCACCTAGGCAGGTATGAAGGCTCACACCATTCACACATAAAATACTGGGCTATGTTGTCCTTACAAAAAAAAAAAGTATCCAGCTGAGATAACCAGTGGATAGAGGGAAAAAGTGTAGGGTTCTTCTAGCTATTTCAAGATAGCAACAGCCTAATGTGTCATATGCTTTCAGAGTAAAAGATGCTCTAAAAGCCTTGTCTGAACTGACTATAGTTTGTCTCCCTATTTTTCTTCCTCTTGACTTTCAGGAAAGAAAACATTTCTTTAAATACCCTGATCATAAGCCAAGAGAAACCAACACTTCTGCTCATTTCCTGTCTCTCTGTTTCCTTTTCTAGGCTTGATCTGCCTATCACTCTAAAAGCCTTCCTTTTAGGGTTTTATTACTGAATGCGATTGCGTTTCTTTGATTTGCAGAAAAGTTCTACTACATTTTGTTAAGTATACCACCAGATTTCTTTGTTTGGCAGGGTTTTATTTTTCACAAGTTACTAATTTCCAAGAGTTCAGCCTGAGCAGGACAATTGATGGCTACTGTTAATATGCTGCACATATTAACTACACAAGAAACTTCTCTACAGAAGGTTTGAAAAAAACCTCCCAAACAGTGGCATGGTGTCGCAGCTAGATTGGTTGACAATATAGGAATATTTGCATGGAGCACTGTGGAGTTGTGTATGTGCCACAATTTTCTTACCATAGAATTTCATAGATGATGGGTGCTTCTTTTCACTCATAGTGGTAGAAAAGTGTTGACATCTATTTTCAAGCCTGGCATAACTTTTCATGGCAGTATTTCATGGAACTACCAGTGGAGAGCTTCTCTTTGCTGCTCTTCATCATCTTTCCCTCTTCCACTTCTATGTTTTTTAACAGAGTAATCACAATAGAAAGTCCAAGGTCTGAATTTTGGTGGTGGTGCTAGGTGCTCTGCAGATAACAGTAGGATGCTCATCAAAAAACAGTGAAGGATAAATGAGACTGGTTAAGGGGGATTTCTATCCCTTTCTTTTGAGGTAGCGAGATTTAGCCACAAAGTATTAAAATTTTAATCTATGTGTGAAACTAAGAGACTAATATAATTTCTGACCTGTGCATTTCCCTTTAAACAAAAAACAAAAACAGGACTGCTTCATCTTGATATCAGAAATACTCTGATGTTAATTAATTCATTATTCTGTGAATGACTAATGATGTAAATATATGTTTTGCAAGCACATACACCATATTATGTTACATATGTAAAGTTTTCAGTGGGTAAAAGGATAAGGAAACTTTGTATACTGTTCTATGGTACCTGCTATGTTGCTTTTTTACACATCATTGAAAGAGAAGATATTTTCTCACAATGTCTGTGCATAATCACAAAAAATCAACGCCTCCACGTTTCTTGTTTAATATCTTCATTTCTGTGGTTACCTCTGTATTGTGTGTAGATTAACCCACAGTCAGCCCATTGATGCCAAGCTGCCTGGCTGCCCACCTGCCCTTGGTCCCGGGTATGCTTCTCCTCAGTTTTCTGTGGTCCTGAGGGACATTTTCAGAGCCGTGTGGCCGAGGTGTTTTGGAGGACCACTCTCCTCCCTTTCCCAAGGTAAACCCCTGCCTGAGGATGCTGTCACCTGCACCACAGAGCGGAGTCAGTTACTTCACAGCCCTGAAAGCATAAAATGCTCATAAAAATGCCTCATAAAAATGCTTACATTGGAAATTTATTCAGCTGCTAGTATAGTCACCCTATGTATTGGGACGGATTGCCTGCACACTCACTGCCAGAAGACTCTCCAGATGGTCCAAGGGGGCAGTCTCCAAGTGTGACTGACCACAGCCAGAGGCAACAATGGGCAGCCGTGCAGACAGACCCCTGTTCTCTGGCCTTGGGGGTTGGTGGAATCTCCTCACCCTCCTCACCCTTGCCTGCCCCCTGCCCTGTGTTGCCAGATTGTTCTGCCTGGCAACACCTTCCCTGGCAGGTGTCTGCACCAGCCGATGATGGATCACAGCAGCAGGGCCAGCTGGGCTGGCGGCTGTTTCCTCACTTGCTGGTGGCCAACCACAAGCCTCTGGTGTGGGGGGTCAGCCTGGGCCTGGCATCCAGCTTTTCCCAAAATCCAGCGGAGGTGTGCTCAGGTGCATCGCTTCTGAACTGGCAAGAGGCCCACCTGCCTCCAAAACCAAGGATGTGCTGAAAGAGAAGAACAATTACTGATGGCTGGGATACAACCTTGCATTGTATCATCCAACCCACTTTCCTAATCTTCCCTCTTTTAAAGCTCTGAGTGGCCATGCTGGCACAATTTCACACAACCAGCAGCTTATCTTCTGACTTGGTGCTCTTGCAGGTACCTTGCCTCCTAATTCACACTTTTTTCCTCCAAAAAAGCTCCATGAGGGTATTCTATCTCTCCCCTGAGGACTCTGGTGGGCTCTGCTGTTCTAAGGCCAAGTTGCAAAGCTTTCTTCTAGAGAATGTTCAGGTAGGGAGCGATGAAGCGTGACTGTGGGATATGTTGGTTGTCCCCTCTCCAGTGGGAAAGGCCACTGTGTTCAATCAAGGATTCAGGCAGGCTAAGCCTGTGGGGCAGGTACTTGTTCTGCTGTTTTATTGCATGCTGCCAGATACAGGTATAGACAGTTCTTTGGAAAGTGGAGAAGGCTAATAGCCTAGGGGTCTGGATTCATGTTCTCTCCTTCCTTCCCACATTTTCCTGATAAATGTAAGAGCTGGTAGATAATGGTGAGAGGCAGACAGTTACTTACGGCTAACAGCCTGAGGGATTCACAAGTGGGGCACAACTCGAGGGTTACCTGAGATTTCTCAGGGGTGCTAGAGAGGCTTGTTGAATAATCAGCATGTCTGAAGCAACTCGTGGCTGGGTCGAGCAGCATAGACACAGACAGGCTCCCTTCACCTTGGGGGACTTTCACTCTGCTTATGTCTAAGGCTGATCTTGGCTCTCAAGAGAAAGTTGACAGAACAGTGTAGGCAGGTCCCCTGGATATACTCAGTGGATTTACTTACGGTCTGTGCAGCTGGTATGGAGTGTGTGGGGCTTATCCTTATAGATCTGCTTTCTTATTTACTTTCCCATTACTTCAGCTATCAGGACAAAACCTACAAATGTGGTTGTGTGTAAATAGTATCCAAACAGACATGGGTAAATCTTTTAGTAGAGATAAATGGTATTTTCTAGGTGTTCTGTCAAATTCGTAGATTTTCACCAAGCCACTGTACTACTAAATCATTATCAGTGTCCCCTCTTCTCATCTCCTTGCTATCAAGGCATGTCATGAGAATACAAATAAGACTTACCAGTAGGTCAGGGTATCCTTTTCTATTTCTCTAGCCAATTGATATTTTTTCTTTAATTCACTACAAATCATAATCAGTCACAGAATATTTATGCAGCAATGAATAAAAAGGTATGTTCAGTAGTTCATACTGATTCATGCATGATAGGATCCATTTGTTTCATGCTCTAAAAATTCCATATTAATAACTAAAAACTGTTTCCATTTTTAGATTTTTTTTTTAGTTACATAACAGACATTTTCAGTCTTTAAATATTGTTTGAAATCTACCTCCCTTTACAAATGCCAATCAAACTCCATTTTTTTTAAAGAAGCAAAGCAATTGCAGCTGGAAAATTGTTTCATCAAAGGTAATTAAGGTAATATGTTGAGGTAAAGGCAAAAATCTCTAAATGTGAAGCTGAAGAGGTAACAGTATGAGTAAAAATATGGCTATCCACCGTTTTGTATAATGACCTTTTAAATGCAAGGCTAACTTTCATTCAATACAGATAATGAGGCTTTAGTGCCCAGTAAACCTAAGGTTTTCCAAGCTTGAATAAGAATAGGAAAGTTGGAGCAACTCAAAGTAAGTAGTAAAATTTGTTTCACGGATTTGGTTTCTGGGAAGATTTATATCCTGCCTTCATTTAGGCTACAAATAACAGGAAAGAATCTATTAGAACTGGGATAAACAATGAATAATAAGGAAAATAAGGAAAAAAATAGGCTTCTAAAAGGAATCAGATTAACTTTGCTGCATGTATCCTTCTACTCTATTTTATCACCACTGGAAGGAAATAAAACAGGCAATTTCTGCTAAACTACCCCATATTGCCAGCCTCAAGACTTCAGAACAACAAATCTGGCTTTTGAGCAATGAGATCAGCTTAAAAAGTTGCATGATTTTTAAAAGCAATGTATCTGCTTTTGTGTAAGTGTGTATACTTTAAGACTAACCTTCCAGAATTTGAGATTTTATCATCCCCAAGCTTTTTCTTTTTTTCCCCTTTTTGTTTTTTCCTCCCCCCCCCCACAAGATAAGAGGGCTAATTACTGTGAAACTTACAATAAAATCACAAATATTGTCAATATCATATCTCCCACATGACTCAGTTAATAAATGCAAACTAATGGAACATAAAATAAATTCCCAGGACAAGACCAAACCTTGTTTTTCTGCTGTGTTACCACATGGGGTAAATGGTGGGTGGGGATGTAGGAGGGTGCACAATAAAATACAAAATAAACACAAAGTTATTAAACTTGAAAGAGAAAAAAAAGCCCTAAACAGATCTGTATTTACTGAGCCTTGAAAAATGACTATGGCTTAAGGACAGGAGCAGCACTGGTGGTAGCTCTTGCCTGCTGCAAAACATGTAGCAGGGCAAATTGAAAAATGGTTTGAAAACCTTATTTGTCTACTGCCCATCAGCAAAGGCAGGCAGCTGATAGAGGGGCTTGTGGTAGTTCCATCCAAGGTGGGCAGGGTGAACTGATCAAGGTTTTCCTCTCTAAATCAAAGGATTGATAAGTATGTTTTATTGTGGGTACTCATACCAAGTCAATGGCAAACTTAGCTGTATGCAGGATGGTATTAACAAAGTACTGTTTTTGCCTAGAAGTTACCTAAAACAGAAAGTCTATTTCCTTTCCCATCAAAATTACGTGGGTATGCGATAGTAGAATCACAAAAGCCAAACCTGAGCAGCTTTTTTGTTAGTGCAGAGGTTCTGTAGGTTTTCCCAAACTTGTGTTGTCTTGTGCAGAATGACTTCACTGCTCAGCAACAGGCACATGAAATGAAATCAGTCACTGCAGCTACTTGCAAGTAGCCACACACTTGGCTGTGCTGTAGTGCTTTTTTAGCAAGATAGAAAATACCACAGAACTTTAGGAGGAATGGTTACACCTGATTAAACTATTTAAAATCTCTGGAGTTACATCTATTTTTATGGCATTAAATTGACTTACCTGTTAACTTGGGGAGTATTCAAAATCCTACTAAAATTTTATTGTATTTAAACTATAGAGGCATTGAGAACGGCACAGTGAATTATGAAACAGTGCAGAGACATACCATTCCTCATTAAAAAGCCTTTACCACAATTAGATAGATCTCAGAAGCATTTTTCTATTTGTATTGCTGTTCAAATGCCATTTTTACTATTCAAATGTTTTGAAAATTGATTTTAATTTCTATTACCTTTTCACTGTCATTTCTCTGGGCTAAGGGACTACTAACAAGAGAGAAGAAGCAGACAGCAATAGGACAAGGCTATCTTGGCATGAAAGGCTACTGAGTTCTCCAGAAATAATCGTTGCAATTTCCACTGTTCAGGTTGCATTTTTTGAAAGGAAAAGAGAGTCATCTTCTCCCTTTTTCTCACAAACTTGATGGGAGAACTTATCCACGTTTGGTGATGTTTTGACTGGCAGTGAAAGTCTTAAAGAAAGTAGAAATTGTCTTTTGAAAATACAACGAGGTTTTTGTTGGATAGTGATTTACTTGGTATTACCAGGTGATATAATTAATATGAACAATTATTGGGGAAAATGAAAGACTGATTCCATAGCCTTGTGTGCACTTTGTCCACTCACCTGTCATGTACAGATGCTTTTTATCAGGCTATAGTTTTTCTCAGAACTTTCATTAAGAAAAATTCTGAAAACTCAAATATTTATGAAATATTAAACTATTTTCTGAGTATCTTGACTGACCCTGTGTATGATGGCTACATGTATTTCCTCAGGCTTTTCAGGTAATCATTTTAGCCGGAAAAGAATTTGATATAATTCACAGATCAGAGCAAGTCTGCTTTTATTTGCTGTTTGGTGCTGTCGGTTTTCAGTTTGATACCACAGATCTGAATTCTCTCTTGGACAAGGCAGTCAAGATTTCCCTTTGCTCATGTGGTCTAGAGTCCCAACAACAAAGCCAGACTTAGGAATTTCCCCAAATAAATCCTCAGTCCTAGGTCAAAATCTGCAAATCAACTTTTTAATGTTGGCCAGTATAGAGGCAATAATTTTTATAAAACTATCCTTTTCAGATGTAAAGACATAGATATCTTTTTAAATTACTTGTTTTTCAGTGTTAGTCAGAGACACTTGCTTATTTGCACATATATAGAGAAATATCTACACCCTGAAGTAGGCAGATGTAAAGATCTGATTTGCATGCATATATCATACATTTGCAAGAATGTATGAGGCATCCATGTCTAAAACAGAAAATCTGGCTTAAGGTATTTTTTGAGTCTGAGAAAATTTTAGTTATTTCACAGATGATTAGCAGAGAAACCTACCATGACTTTTGACTTTGCTGTCACTGATTTAACTTAGGAAGTTTTTGGTTAGAAGTAATCAGGTAAGAAGGATACTTTACACCCAAATTTGAAGATAAAATCCTTGGGTGGCTATATGCAGGTGGCTAACAGCAGTTTTTCAGCCTGTATTAGGAAAGTCTTTTCTGTGTATGTAATCATAAGATAATTTGGTAATGGAAGCAAAAAGCTAAGAGGCAAAAGACTGTGTAGGCATTGTTAAATAATATGTGTGATATGGGACAGAAGGCTGCTGACATTCAGATCAAGGTGACTTTCAGGTGGAAACTGTCCTTCTGCTATGTACTGAAAGCAATATAGGTGTGATGGTAAACCTCTCCTCATAATATTATTAGATTTGAGTACTTTTAGAAAGCATTTACTTGAAAAAAGTATCCAATCACTTAAAAAGAAATAAACCTATAGCATTAAAAAGTGAAATATTTATTGAAACCATTTAGTAGGCAGAATGTTGTATGTATTTGGGAAATACGCTGGATTTGTTGGTGAGTATACAGGGATATTAGAGAAGAATGAAGACTGCTCGATTCCCAAACAGCAGATTAAAATAATTCCTGACATTAGTTTACCTATTTTGTTGTTGTTGATGTTAAACTACAAGTTTATTTTAAGATCTCTTCCTCTGAAGTTACTGAAGAATATCTTTGACCTTTTCTCAAAGCTAATGGATTTTTATCTTGTAGTTGCAAGTGTCTAAATGTGTTCTCTTTGTCCTTAATTAAATTTAATTGTGGTGAAAAGTTGGTTGTATTGATGGGCACATGGTTTCAATTTAGATTTGGATTCCTCAGTGTTTTCTTTCCAAGTGAACAGTAACTTAAATTGTACAAAATATAAGTAGTAATCCCAGTTGCACAAATTTCAAAACATGTATTTGTCATCCACTATGGTATGTTTCGTTTCTGTTAACACAGGAAATCTCACACAAACAAGTGCACTGATAACTGTGATAAACAAGTTGGTGTAGTGCTTATTTTTTACTGCTTGCAGATTTCAGGACTGCAAAGTATATCTCCATTAAAATGAAAGGGAGAAGAAAGAAAAGTAGAAATGGCATGTTTTACTTAAACGACGACAAAATAATGTGCACTTCATCCCTGCATGATCAGAACCAAAACCATAAAAGAGTAAGAGGCGTCATTTTTTTTTACTGGAACTTGAATTAACAAGAACAGGAGTCAACCCCAAGCCTTGGTTTTTGAATTCAGACCTCAGATACTCATTCAGCAAGGAGCAACATCCTGAGTTTGTAGCGACTGACCATCAGCTGTCAAAGCTGGAATTTCCCACTTTCTCCCACAAGGTTTGTGGGTACTTTCAACCAGAAATATCTTGAGAATCATTCCAAGAAGAAAATTATGGGAACTACCTTCCCAGGTGTTATGACTGTATGAAGTGCACCTGCAAGCATACCACACCTATGGCACACTTCATACCTTGCCTCTTTTTGTCGATCGTCTTCCCCCAGGGACAGTGTGAGAGACTTTCATTTTCTCATACTTTCTGCTGTTGGTTAATTAGTAAGTTCATATCAGGAGTTCTTCTCTTTAGCCGAGAGAAACTTGATCTAGATCAACTTAAATCCATGAGATATTCCTTAGTTTTTGGCCTTATTTTATATTCCTTATTATTTTCAAGTATTTAGGAGAGTGATAAAAACTGTTAGACAAGACTAGCAGTGATTCTACAAGAAGATTCTCCTCAGCCTCCCTGCCCTCTAAGAGAAAGTACCATGAAATTTATATCCCTGCAGTGAGAAAATTAAGGAAAATATCAACTAGATTATAAGTTTACATTTAAACTGTAACATTAAACAGAAAGTTCAGTGAAACACAGAGTAAAAAAAATAGGTCAGAAGGTGGAGAAAGGTAAGAGAAGTGAGCTAAACAGTTCAATTTTTTTTCACCCAGTTTTGTTTTTACCAAAAGATGACAATTCACAAACTACAGAATATTCTGCTTAGAAACTTCCCTGATTAAAAATTTTCAAAGAATATATGCATTTTAAAACCACAAAGTTATTAAGGATGTAGAAACGACATTTTAGAGTAAAATGCCACTTTAGTTTAGAGTAACTTCTATGTTATCTTCTTTCTTTCTCCTTTTCTTTTTTCTTTTCTTTTCTTTTCTTTTCTTTTCTTTTCTTTTCTTTTCTTTTCTTTTCTTTTTTTCTTTTCTTTTCTTTTCTTTTCTTTTCTTTTCTTTTCTTTTCTCTTCTTTCTTCTGCTAAACACAGTATTTTGACTAATATGAAGTGGTTTTTGTGTCTTAGGTCATGAAAAGTTAATGAACAAACTTCTTTGTTCTGGTTTACAATAGGAATATTTCTCAAAACTGGAAAAATTCTGCAAGTTAGGTATGCAGGTTTCTTTGCAAAACCAAATAAAAAATAGCATGCTACTCTCAAAAGACACCATTTTTATAGCTGGGAAAAACTGAGCTCTTTGTTAGGAAACTTCATTAACATCTCTACAGATTTTAGAATTTTTGTGTAACATTTATAAGAAACAACCCTTGGTTATATGTACCAAAATTACTTGAATATGTTCTCATCTCCTAATCACTGGAAAAACATTGTTCCCTCTCACATGCTGTTCAAGTATGGCTTTAGAAATTCTCTTGAGCCTCTTCACATCGTTCTGCTGTCTCTCCTTTTTCAGTTGCAATAATCAGATGCCTGTTTTGGCCAGGACTGTCCAAAATTTTTGGTTTATGCCACATTTAAAGATTTTCCTTGAATCACTATTATATATTAAATTTAGAGAGAGGACACGACATTTTTCCCTGAGTTTAAAATTTCAGTAGAGTTATGAAAATAAACACACAGCAAAAGGCAGAACATTGCAATATAACCCAACATAAATGGCTACAGCAGAATTAAAATGTAAGCTTGATCTCTGAGTCCCAACCTCTCCTCTTTTTTTTTTAAAATGATCAATGTATATTATAAATACAAGTTAATCATCTTTTAAAGATGTCCATGCATATGGATTATTTAAGGCTTGCCTACTATCTCTTCCCATAGTCTAGTGAGGTCTGAGAATGGAGCAAGGCTGATGCTTACCTGCTTTGTAAAACAGATTGCAAAACACAGACACATCCCAGGACAGAGGTGAGCTGTGCTCACTGCAGAAACTTTTCAAGACTGTCCATTTACAAGATGCATGTTAAGAGATAGCCTTGAACCCACTGAACTAAGAGCTTAAACTAACAGCAAAAAAGGAAGATAGGCAGTAAGATAAAGACTTCTTTTTCCATTTTATATCTTAGAAGCTGAGTCATAGAAAGACACATTAATTTGTCCAAGGTTATAAGGATGCTTAGTGCCCTACCTTAAGCTGATCAACACTCAGTTTATTGCTTTACTCTTCTCTAATACACAACATTAACTTAGTACGAAAGAAGTATTTTTTCCCATATCAGAAAAAAATCTTTCACTGAATACTTCTGAGCTAAACTGTTTATGAATGGATTTAGTTTCTCTTGCTGAGAAACTCTAGAAACATAGATGTTATCAAATAAACTGAGTCTGACAGAAGCAGTGTCTACTGATACAAAAGTCTTAGAACCTGTAAAAAGCAGAATATTGGCCTTAGTAACAGCACCTTCAGGACTTTTACCATTAAACTATTTCTAAAGAGAAAGACCTAGAAGCATACTTACTCTTGTGAACCTGTATAACATACACAGATGTCCTAGACAAATTCAGTTGATGTGATATATTGTGACCTTTGGCTGCTGGTGGAGAGTAGCATGCTTAGCAAATGGAGCATGAAGAAAATGGAGCTCTGGGAGACAGCACCTGGTGGGTCTATGGACATAACTGGGCCTGTGATGCAGAGAAAGCTGTCTGGGGAGCATGTGAGAAAAGAAAGGATTTATACACTGTTTGATGGAAGAAACTATTTTTGTGTATTATATATATATATATGAAAATACAAAATAGATACATCATATATCTATATAAAATACGGGGAGCTAAGAAACTGGGCAGGAGAACTGGATGTAGGCTATATTAATTATAATTTTTTTTACCTGTACAAATGCCGTATCAGTTTTCTTAATTTGTTTATGCCAACAAAAGCATGACCAGAAAATAATGAAATCACTGAAAAAAAAATCTGCCTGTATGAAAAGATCATAGTCCTAGTCCATAATTTTGGCTCTCTATGCAATAATTAGCTAAGTAGGTTTTACACAGTATGGTAAGTTGCATATGGCTCAAATATAATAGTTCATCTCAGTAGTGCAATTACAAAATGCTGATAGATATGTGAACTTTTCACCTAAAAGTAAAGCCTCTTTTCCAAGTTCTGAGTTCATTGTTTCCCTGTTCTTCCTGAGACACTCCTCCTAGTGCCCTAGTTAGCTTGCCAGAGCTTGCAAAGAACAAGGATGTGGGAATAATGAATTCTTCTTTTCATATATTATTCTTGATGAATAGTAAATTATTCTAATAAAATTTACTATTCTATTCATTTATTACTGGAGAATAATTAGCTGAGAATGGCTTCTAAGAAGTTTTTCCAAAATTAGACTTTAATGGTTTTACTATGTTTATCTTCACCTGTATGAAAATATCTTTGTAGCTCTCCTCACTTAACTGTTCCCACCTCCTCCCCCACTCAGACATGTATCTGTTTCCCAAAGCTACTGTATTGTTAAAAAATTTTAATCTCTTCTTCCAAAGACCCAGCCTCTTCCTTCACACAGCTGAACTCCCATTTCAGACAGAAACCCTTCTCCTTTTCAGATGCATCTTCTCTCTGCTAATGAAACGTGTATGTGAGTGGGGGAAAGACCTGAACTAGGATCAAAGAATAGGTGTGTCTGGATGAGAATAGAAGGTTATAGGTAAATGAAAGGAGGTGATTATGGAAAGATATGAGTAAGGAAGAGATGCAATATCTGCACAGGTGTTATATCCAGCTGGGATTTTAAAGTTAATGGGAGTACAGAAGTGTGCTCATTTTACCTCATGGTCTCAGTATTGCTATCTTGATTTTGACCAGTGCTTTTTTTGGGACTGCAGTGTTTGCCTTTACTAGATTTCACTCTGCCATTTGAATTCTATACTTCTTTTCCTGGTATTTAAAGTCTCTCATTTTGAGGAAAAGAATATTCCCATGGGAAACCTCCAGATGTCCTTTCTCCTTGTCAAGGCAGGACAAACTGGACTGTGTTTTCTTGTTTTGCTTTAGAGCTGCTGTGGAGGAGGGCTGCTTTTCTGCATGCAGTTACCTAGCCAGACTGAATATTCATCTATCTCTAAATAATTTCCATATGTGACTGAATTCTATATTTATCCAGAATCAATGTTTCATCTTCTCTAAATTCCTTTCCTTCCTTTTATGGAAAGAAGGAACTTCCCATCCCTCTCTTCTTTATAGAACTAATACAGATTCTATGAAAGATTTAACATATACATTTCACTGTGGATATTATGCCAAATAATACAATGAAAACTTAATGCTACCTTATATCCAGTCTGTCTTCTTTTCCAAAGTCTCTTCACTTAACAGTTTAATTATTACTGATATAAGTAGCATAGATGAGGCTGACTGCTTGGTGCATGACCACTTGCGTATTTAAATTGGACCTGTCATGGGATCCCACTCAACTTCCCAGCCAGTTTGGTACAAGAACATCCATTAATCTTCTGAGCCTCTAAGGTATAACTTCAGGGTATAATCTTGGAATGCTACAGATATTCTTCCTCATGATGTTGTACTTTGGAGTTCAAGTGAACTAAGCCCAGAACAGCTACCACAGTCGTTTATACCTGCTCCATCTAATCCCATATGCTGTCTCTGACAGGGATAGTAGGAAGCACCCAAGAAGAGAGATAAGAAGCCAGTCAAGGCACAGAATATTTAATGTCCTGGTTGTCCCATCTCATGGCAAACAATATCTTAATTTAACCCTCAGATATTGAGTAGTTATGTTCACTGTGCAAACACACCTGTAGGTGCACACTTAAATACTCATAAGCTTTAAAAAACTTTCCTTAGGCCCTGCTCTAAGCAGATCATGAAGTTTCATCTCCCTTTGCCAAGATCTCTGGGTTTTCTCAGGCTCCTCAAAAAAAATGCCTTGCTTCTTGTGAGTCTGTGAAAGTATGTTCCTGATTCAGTCTAGCTGGAAACATCTGAGGGAAAAGAAGGCTCTTACTGAAATTCAGGATGGTGTTGGTTTTCACAAAAGTCAACATCAGAAAAAAATTCTTACAGAAAGACAAATTTGAAAAGTATTTGTAGCCAGGGTCTGGCCCATTTCTTAACAGTGATGAAGAAGCACTATGTAAGTAAAATAGAAAATGTAAAATTAATAATGCTGTTTTTACTAGGCAAAAAGCTATATTTCTAAGGGATCCAAGGTTCCCCACTTGAGAGCACTTTTTCTCATTCATTTTTTCCAACTATAGAAATAACAAGATAAAAATATTAAGAATAAAATAAAAATCTCCTGAGATAAGTACTTACTTTTTTTTACTGCAAAAATTGGTTTAGGTATATCTGCAAAACTTGGAGTATACTATGTGTCATGGTTTGACGCTGCTGAGCGCTCAGCAGCGTCAAACCACGACACTATGTAACATGAAACACAGGGGGGAGAACATTATCTTCATCGTCAGATCTTGTCAGTGGGAGAATTTCTCTACCCCAGTACTTATATTGCAAAACTTACTTGTTTGAGCATACATCTTCTACATTTTAAGAGTTGCTTTAGGCTGTAAAGAGAGAAAAATAAGTTAAAACGTCAAAGGTTGTAGTGCTTCCAACCGTTTGCCTGGGCAGGTTGATAAAGATGGTGAGAGATGTGTAGATTTGATTTGTTTGGCACATAAAATGGTCTTGAGATGGTAAGTGAAAGGAATCCTTTATGCAGTCCTGTTACTGTCAAACAGAACCAGTTGGGGCAGGGTGAGTGTCTCCTTTGACATTGCAAAAGACAAAAAAAGGAGATTGAAAATAGTTTGCACTTATCTAATATCGCTAATGAAACCACAATGATGTCAGTTCTGATCAAGCTGTAATCGGAGTTGCTGATCGTGTGATAACAGACTTCCTTTTTACGTGTTTTCTACATGTTTGCAGTGGAAAAGACCATAAATGATTAACTGTGGGTGAGTGGAAATAGTGTAGAAAAAAATAACTTTGCCACAACAACAACAAATGAGAGAAAGAGAGGACTTCAGAGTGAATGCAGAGAGGAAGGGGAGGAAAAGAGATTTCTGAGTATTATTAATGTGAAAGAAGACGCATTTACTTTATAAAAAGTAGATCACTCAGACACATTCATAACTTTGTGGTCATTGAAATTTGCGTAAGTGCTATTAATCAGCTCACCACAGATTATCATAGCTGTTTCTTTGGAAATGGCACTTGAATTTAAACCTGGTGTTAAAAGGGAAAGCAGTAAAATCATGACTCAAATAATAAGAAAACCCACAAGTTTGCTTAAATCCTTTGGGATCAGATTCTGCCATCTCTACTGAGAGTGAGTAAACCTCACAAAATGAAAAGTCCTTCCAGAAGCCAGAGGGGTCAGTAGAGCAAGTGTTTGATGATAATAAAACCAGCAAAACATCATCCTTAAATCTACCTCACACTCTCAGGATTCTTTTAAAAGTTATAGCACAGGAGCCTGTCTGCCAGGCATAAAATAAAGGATTACCCAGGGGTAGATTTATTTGGGGTGGATAAGCCTGTCACAGCCCCTCCCATTAGCACGGCTGGTTTGTGTCACCTGACTTGATTGCAGCTGCATTTCTGTGTCACTGCTCCCTTTCACAGTATGGCTGGATCTCTCCCTGACAGCGATCAAGGTGGCAGACGGGCGACAAAAAATAGACCTTCAACCAAACCACAGTTTTTAGAAAATATTCTCAAATAAAACAGAAGAAAGTGTAAGCAGAGTGACTGTAGCTGGTGAATACTGTCGGTCAGGCAATAATTGATTCTGTCAGCCATTCTCTAGCTGGACCCTGCTGCTGCTTGGAGAGGAAATCACCTCAGTGGACTAGCTAATAAATGTGCTTAGCTGAATAACCACTGATCTCAGATCCTTTAAAAGGAAATACAGACATTACTTCAAGTATAAAAGAATAATAACCATTCCCTCTCCCAGCACCAGGAAGTTTTATCAGTCAACAAGTATTCTGAAGTAAGCAGGTAGGAAGTTGTTGCTAGTCATCTATTATACCTTTCTGTTTTCCATTTTATTCTTCCTTCTCCTCACAGCAGACATGGAGGTCAACACATGAGTACAACAGACAGAATAGTACCCATATCATTTTATAATGGAGATACCTTTTTTATTTTTACTGTGGGAGTCTTCACAGGCATATTCCTACATACATCTTGGGCAACTAAAAACGAGTTTTACTTCTAGCAGTAGGTGAAAGAGTAGGTTTTGACCTGTTATTATTGCTGTGCTTAATATTTTTCTGCAATGTTGCTTGAATAGCATTCCTTTCAATGGAGAAGACCTTTTGGCTCCAAATTTGACTGATAATGATGCTATCTACCAAAATCTGCTGGAACTACTGTAGTACGTGTGAGCTGTATCATGTGTGAGCATGGATGGATGAAGCTGAGACACTTGTTACCATCAAGGGGTGGGCTTGTACCCAGTTTGCCTGGTGCTCTCTGTAGTTTAATTCAGTCTTGTTTATTGCATTTTTCTTATATCCTCTAGAAACCATCAGTGAGACAAGTTATCTACAGATACGTGGCTTCTTTTCAATGGGAGTAAATTTGTTCTTGTTGCTCCCCGCAGCTGAATTTGCAGAGAAATGATGGGAGCTGAAATGTCCACACATTCTCTTTAGCTATTGAGGCAGCTGAGGTGCCTGTATTTCAATGAGATGGGACAGTCAGAATGAAAACATTTTCATGATAAATCATAATTAAGGAGAAGACATGGTCTGTAAACTTCAGTCTTCAACAGGAATACATATGCATGTGTGTGTATATGCAAATATATGTGTGCATATGCATGTGTAAACATTTCTATATTTGTACATTTTTAATGTTCTTTCATGGGCATTGTTTTAAAAGTGTAAATTTTCCCAAAATGGAATTTTAAAAAATATTCTTTTTTACATTCTGCACCAGAACAGTGGGATAACTGAATTTTCTAAAGTAGATAATTTCTGAAAGATGAACTGATGCCTCAGGGTAAATATGAGACATATCTGTGAAATCCTTTTGGACGTTATCTTTCAGAATTAAAGGCTAAAAATTGAGAAGTCCTTTCTGTTGGCCAGTGTTTTGTAACTTTGTCATATTGAAAACTGTGATGGATATTATAATAATAGCTTAGCATCCAAGAATAACTTATTCCTAAAACAACTGAAACACACAAGAAAGCAAAACTTCACTGATAGATTTTTCATTTAAATAATAATATCCAAGAATATTTTAGAGAACTTGTGCAATTAAATAAAAATTTTTTTCCTCTTAAAAAATGACAGTAATATTTTAAGTAGAATAAGAATTGAGTAGCAGAAAAATCTTCATTGAACATTCGAGGATAATAATGGAACTCTGAAATCATAGAAAAGCTAGCGTAATATGGCAGTCATTATTGCATCTTTATAGACTTTCTTTTGTATTTAATATATATGTAAAAAGTAAACTAGCACTGTTTTTTTCTGATTTTAATGATAGGAACTTTTCAACATAGCCCATGCTGTGTCTTGCTTACTTCAATTACTATCAGCAATTATTATTGCTCAACAAAATCATTATGATTAATTTCTCCCTGTACTGTGCCACAAGCAGAATGGAAAGATAGACAGCTCCTATCTCACTCACAGAATTCTTCATCTAAGGTCACCTCATCTCTGTTTTCTCTCTTTGTAGGGGATTTTGAGGTGTTATTAGGGAAAGGGCACTTCTGTGGAGAAAACTGTGTTGATTTCTCCTGTTGTGTGAATGAGAATATTTTAAGTCCTGCTGTATCCAATTTCCAGGTGATAAAAGAAGCTCTGGAGATGCAGTTATGATGAGGGAAAAGTGGCAAACAAATAACTGGCCGATAAAAACTGGTTTAGAGACTACATGGATGCATAGTCTGACCCCAGGCTAGGCTAGGAAGCACAAAATTAATTAAATAAGAAATTTGGGACTAGGAAAAAAAATGGAAACTCAGCACTTTCCCGTGCTTTGTAGAATATGGAGAAGAAAATGTTTGCTGCTCTGAAGTTGCCCAGAGAAGGAAAAGGATTTTGGAGCGCTGGAGATCCTTGGAGATTGTGCTGCTGTTGAGAGCTGGAATATATAGAAGCAGCTGCTCTTGTTTCAAGGTGTACAGATGTATCTGGTTTGCCCTGGTCATAACTAGGTCTATAATGTGATAAGGCACAATATTTCAGTGCTCAGACATAACAGGTTACTGTGTAGGGAAAGCTGAAACCTGTGGGAAATCTGTTTTGTTTTGGAGTTCTTTTAGAAAGTTTTACTAATGAGTTTTTGATTTTGTTATTATTATTGAGGAATAGCTAAGAATTTGTGTCAAAAAGATTGATTTCAATTTGTTTTACTAGTACAGTATACTAAACAGAAGCATAAATATTCCTATATATAAAAATGTTAGTCTTTAGTTTTTAAAAATTCATATTCCTTTTTTTCTTTCAAACAGCCTTGACTCTGTCTTTACTTAGTTCATTACTCATGAACATACTGCTTACCTCTTGCAGTTTTTTCACTATGTTGTGTTAGTAACTAGTCCTGTAAACCTAAGAAGGACTTTCAGCTACAGATTTTAAGCAGACTTTCTGTATTTTGAAAAACCACATTTTTCTTGCTTTTCTGCCCATTAATCTTGCTGGCTTCTGGATTGGGTTTTTTTAGTGTTGTCTTAGCCCACCCCTAGTCCACCTTTAAAAAGAAAAAGAACTAGTTCTTCTTTTAATCTTTATGGAGTCAGAGAATCTCAGAATGGTTTGGGTTGGAAGGGATCTTAAAGATCATCTAGTTCCAACCCCCCTGCCGTGGGCATGGACACCTTCCACTAGACCACACTGTTCGACGTCACATCCAACCTGGTCTCGAGCCCCTCCAGCGACAAGGCATCCACAGCTTCTCTGAGCAACGTTCCAATGCTTCACAACCCTCACAGTAAAGAGTTTCTTCCCAATATCTGATCTAAACCTGCCCTAATTGTTAAAGCCATTCCCTATTCTCCTGTCACTACACACCCTTGTAAGAAGTCACTCTCCAGCTCTCTTGTAGGCTGCCATCAGGTCCTGGAAGGCTGCTCAAAGGTCTTCCATGGAGCCTTCTCTTCTCCTGACTGAACAAACCCAGCTCAGTCTCTCTTCACAGGACAGATGCTCCAGCCCTCTGATCTTCTGCGTGGCCTTCCTCTGGACTTGTTCCAGCAGGAGCACGTCTTTCCTGTGCTGGGGACCCCAGATCTGGGTGCAGTGCTCCAGATAGGGTCTCACCAGAGGGAAGTAGAGGGGAAGAATCCCCTCCCTCACCCTGCTGGACGTGCTGCTTTGGATGCAGCCCAGGGTATGGTTTGCTTTTTGGACTGTGAGCGCACACTGCTGGCTCATGTCCAGCTTCTTAGCAACCATCACCCTCAAGTCCTTGTCCTCAGGACTGCTCTCAATCCGTTCACCTACTGTACATTTGAGCTTCCTTTAGGTATTATGATCCTTATTAAAAAACATATTAGGACAAATTAATGTAGATACTGTCTGAAGTGGGGGTCTTTCCGGAGTGAAAACAAAATTCTATTGTAAAATTCATAAACATTTTCAGAAAAAAAGTTATATTAGTAATTTTTTTTGTTTACAATGATTTTCTGATTCAGTATGCTCTGTAAGCAAGAGAATTCTCTCTTCATTTAGATACCTCTTTGTAATCCTAATGGAGATTTGTTCTTGGAATATATGCCTCATATTTTATTTATAGCAAGTCCTAATAACAGCAGAACAATTCCCTCTGGGTTTCCATATTTCTACCATTATGACTGAGCCAGATATGTTAATCTATACACAATCAAGGGTTTGCCTGTGTTTTACAGAGACTTTCCCCTATTATTAGGTATTTAGAACACGCAAAATTGCATTTTTTGTGCTAGATGGGAAAGTTTTTAATTAAGTGATGGGTCAAGAAAACAAGTTTGTTTGGTGAAGTAATAATCTGGAGGAATTTCTATTTTTAGATTTCTTGATAAGATGAAGAGAACATATTCTCCCTAGCTCTAAAGCTCATCCCTTTCAAAGATTTTTGTTCCATTCTCAGTGGAAAGCACATTGGTTGCACAAGCACCTTGAATTTGTCAAATTGTCTGTTTTCGTAACATGTTTGTGTATTTGTAATTTGTCGTCATATCCACAGGGTTAAAATATACATTGAGATACTGGAGTTTTATGGGATGAACATTCTGGGGTTTTTTATTAGTTCTACTTTTACAACAAGCTAATAAAATTATACCTCATAAGACATCTATGGTGGAGGCATATATTAATATGCTACTTTTGCCTTAGTCATATGGCAGCTGGAAGATGTGGCAAAGATCATCCACTAATACTGGTAGAGTCAGTCTACTGCTGTCAAAACAATATTCCTAGCAGTAATAGTGGGATCATTTACAAACCAGTGTTTTAGCTCCTCTTCTCAAGAGAAAAATGATTGCAATAAACCAACAGATTTTAAGATTTTGAAGTAAGATAGTCAGTAAAAGTGATTACTAAAAATGTTGAAAAACACTGACTGTCATTCAAAACCAATTCTGTTAAAAGGCTTTTATATATCTCAAACATTTTTGGGAGCTAATAGAAGGGTTGTTTACTGTAGGTAAAACCCACAAAGAGAAGCAATTAAGAAGCAGGGATGATTCTAAGCTTTCCTTAGTTTTTTAATTCTTGGTGAATACCAAGGTATCAGAAAGCTATTTCCAATTTATACTGATGCAGACTATCTACCCATTACAGTGGGCAAAAATACATTAAGTTCTGTCTTATGCACTGTACTTATTCATTGCTTCTGCTGTTCTTATAGGAGAAATCAGGACAGCAGCAGGTATGGACAGTAGGGAATGGAGGTAGGTATTATACTCTGGTGCCTCATACACAGAAAAATAAGTCTGATCAACATTAGGCTGGAAGGTTTTTTAGAAAATAAGCTAATGGAATTACCTAAATGCCTGATGTTCTTTTAAAAATGGTTAAAGACATAAAAGTGAATATTAGTCCTAAAATTACATTTAAAGCTGTGTTAGCAAATACTAATAACTTTTTCTCTTTGTAACATCCCCTGAGATCTGTTTGCTAGAGTAGGGATTGGCCTCTCTGCCACCTCAGGATGTGACCTGATACAGCTGGAGCACCCACTACAGGTGTCCTGTATGGTAACTTATACAAGTGCAGGGCAACTCTACAGTGTATGTCCAGTGAGTCTGACCTGCACATAAGCAGAAACTCTACCTAGATGTGTAGGTAATGTAAAAAATTAGTCATCACTACCCAGGTAAACCAGCTTTCCCAGTCAGAGGCACTACAAGGACAATCTGTAACATCACATTTCATTTCAGTTTTATTCCATTGTTATTAGCAAGGACTTAATGCAAAGCAGATTTTACCTCTCTTACTGTGCAAACCATGACAGTCTCAGCATTTGCCACTCCATGATCCTTCCTGCATTTAGGAGATAGGTACTGCAATCACAACTGAGTGGCCAGAGTTGCTCATTAGATACCTGCTCCAGTCTTGGTGAACAGTATTGTGCTGTGAATAGTAAGAGCCACACCTTCCAACAGGCAAAGCAACTCCAGCATCTCAGAGATGCTTCTTCAATTCTTCAATTTTACAGGTCTTGACTATATATTCAAAATATGCCATTGACCTAACATAAGGAACAAATGTTTGCACCAAACCCCTGCATTTAGATGCATGTGCAGAAAGTAAGACATTTCTTTCTGAAAATAATGCTTTGTTACTCCTGTAACTTTATGCTGATGACTGCTAAATAGCTTTTGGTTCTGTCATCTCTGTCTAGAATTTAATGTTCTGCTTTTATTTCTACTTCAGTAATGTTTGTCCACCACACCTGGTAACTCAGCTTTGTCTGCTAGTGCCTCTAACTTGAATTTTTGTTCCTTTTTGATCTCTTCGTTGCTCCACATTACTTACTTTTAATGTTGCATACATTAAAAGTATGTGTGCATACATCTGGCAGTTTTAATTCTAGTGTGCTGCTGAAGAAGAGAAAAAAAAAAGCAAATTAATGTCACAAAGAAGAATATTGATCAAAAACGTTCATTTTCATAAATTTAGAACGCTGGAAAAAGAAAAGGTAGGGATAGAAAAGCAAACAGTTATTCTTAATTTTTAAGTAGGAGAATTCAAATGGAAGGCAATTTGACTTAAAGGACTGTACAGACAGTGAAGTACTCTGGCTGGTGATCAACATCTTCCTTGGGACATGGCACCTCCAATTGCAAACACTGGTGGAGATTTTGCATGCAGGTTCATCAGTATTTTGCCAGAGTTTATTTTTACCTTTAAGCTTACTGACACTCAGTACTTTGAGGTCATTTGAACTGACTGTGTTATCCATGACTGTTCTGAAAAACAGCATTCTATTCTGAATGATTTCCTTGTTTTGCTCTTCTTGTGACCTAAACCCAGTGCTGGACTTCTAGTGCAGATCTGCTTTCAGATATGTAGTCTGGGCATCCTTTCTGCAGGATTAGAATCCAGTTTTTGAAGTATGTCTCTTAACAGTTGCATGCAAGATCACTTCTAGATATGCTACTTGGCTTACAATAAACAAACAAACAAACAAATCCCAAAAGAATGGGTAAGAGTATTCCAAATCAGCCAGGTGTATTTTGAATTGCATGTTAAGAGATGTTCAGAGATTTCTCCTTCCAACAAAGGGTCTTTGAGTATGACAAAAGAACATTAATTCAACTAAAAAGAATACCTGTTCATTTTTTGTTAAACTTTTAATCCAATAATCAGTGTAATATCTATTTTTAAAATCATGGTTTATATTGATCTATATAGTGTAGATGCTCTCGTTAATATGATTCAGCAGTATTTACTACTCACCTGCATGTTTCAATGTATGCTTTATTGTCCAAATCTTCCTTTGTGAAACATTGCCTATGGAGTATCTTGTCACAGAAAAATCTAAACACAGTGTGGCTTACTATTTCCATAACATCTGTCTTTTCTACTATAGAACAGATTAACAATTATGCCTTAAAAAAAAAAAAAAGGGAAACAAAAACATTCAGATTAGACTGCAATAGCTAGCTGTGCTACATGTATGTCAGAGGAAAAGGTCTCTTCCACAGTGCAGCTGTTAGGGTGCTCACCTTCCCTTCTCATTGTATAAGAGAATGCTGTATTATTTGTATTACAAAATGATTATTGGGGTGCAAGAAGGGAAGAGATAGGAAGCTCTCCCACCTTCCTCTTTCCATACATGCAAGGTTGTTCAATTGTGTTAAGCAGTATAGCAGAAGGATTTTTTTTAAATTAGTGTTTTGTTTTAGCAATGGTTGCTGATGTGTACATGTAATACAGTTTTAATCAAATCCGAAATGCTGAAGACCTTTCAGCAGTATCTTAGGCAGCACTGTGCAACGCTTATTCCACTTGAAGTGGCCACTAGGGAGGTACAATTAGCTGTTCCCATGGAGAAGTTTGTTATACTAATAAATAATAAGTAGTGTAGGTAGAGATGGAATCAATTAAAGATATTTTTGACCATGTAATGGTTTATGGGAATACTAAATAATTGACAGCAAGTTTTGACTATGTGTTCCATAAGCATGTTTTATTGTAACTGAAGTGTTACCACAGAGTAAGAAATGCCTCTGTGTTGACAGTCATAAAGGTTAACTTATACCACTTTCTTAAACATCACTGCTTATAATGTTCCCCATTAACCCTTTCTAAAGAGGTAAAATGCTGACATAAGTACTCATGTACTCCACATACTGCTGCAGAAAAGCTTCTTTTCCTTATATTTTTAGGAAACCAAAAAAGACACTCGAAATGTTAGGAAAATGAAAAGTTATTGCTATCTCTATTTTCACATGTTTGCTTGAATAACTCAGAATTAATTTTGTTATTTAAGACTGATTTGACAAACTTATTCAAACCATAGCTTAATCACTTTTATTTGCCTGAATTAAAAATACTGACAGAGATTCAAACCAAAACCAACTCTAGCCATCCCTTTGGGGGGAAAAAGGATTTGTTCAGTAGTATTTGCTGAAGGCAAATATAAAATCAGATTCACCAGCCCTTTAAGTCTGATTCATTCCACTTCAACAACAGCTAGTTTTTGAGGTTTCCCTACCATTAGAGAATTAATGGATGACCTGAACACTGTCAGAGCTCTTATACCTCTTTTTTTCTCTTCATATATGTAGAGACTTTAATGGAAAAGCAATTGCTGGCATAGGTACTTGAAGTCAGAAAGCAGATGAAGTTTTAGGACTGAAGCTAAAATGAAAATATGTAGTATGCAAAAAACATAGCTCCTATTACACTTTACAGTCCTCAGTATCTGCTGAAGAGCCAAAATGCTATGTAATTTGGCAATGGTCTTAATTTTTTTCAGTTAGGAGAATAATACTACTACTAATGCCTCAGAATATGATGGTTCTAAAAATGGAATGTCTGTTGTTATGATCTATTAGAAAATAAACTGAGGTCATTCAATGACTGGTAAGAACTTGAATGAAACAATATTTTCAATTTTATTAGAAAAAATTCTACCTCTTTCGTGAACAAATGTATCTACTAATGAACATTACTTCTGCACTTCTGGACTTCTAGAAAGTTAGTATTATTATTAGCACAGTTTCTATGAGAATCAACAAAATATACAACTTTGAATCCTTTATTTCTCCAACATAAAGGAAGTGCACATGTCGTTCCTTCAAAGAAAGAACAGTTCAGGCTACCCAAAGTTACCATTAACTTATGAGCTCACTGTGACTACATTTTCTAATTCTGGTCAGTGTGCTACAGCAGGTCTCTGTAAGAGCTAACAGCATTAAATCCCATGTACTTCTGTATTTGGTATTATCCTGGGTCATGGAAACATAATGGATAATAGGTACTGCTTTAGGAAATCATCTGTAACCAGATTTCACACGCCATTTCTTGATGAGAGTTTGATTTTACCAGTTTGGCTAAAATATTAATTTTTCTATTCGACTTTTGTTCCTCTTTCTATTGTGTCATGAAATAAATTGATGTTTTCATCAAGAGAAAGAGAAAGATTCCACCACATGCTCAGAAACATGTTGTTTTATCCTTTCCCCCCTTTATGTCCCTAATAACAAGCCCTGCTCTCTCTCCCTTGTTAGTTCCTACCAGTAGGATCTATTTAGTGATGGATGGTTTGAGTTCTGGAGCCCTAAAGCTGAATCAAGCCTGTGTAAATATGGAGCTCTGGGATTTCAGTCCAATCACCTCGAAAAGGACTTCTTGTTATTGATCCTGCAGGTTTCTAGATGTTTTTTGACTTCTGTAAAACCTCTTGGATAAGCCTTTTTTTCCCAAACATAAGAGGAACAGTCACTGGTAGATTTGTTGCATAACCATAAGCTGTGCTTTTATTTCTCTTCTCTTCAGTCTTGGTCATTTACTAGGGCTTTGCTACCATGCTTGAGAAAAAACAGTCTTGCTTGAGAAAATATTCTTGCTATTCTCCAGAATTTAGCATGTAAGTTAACTCAAAATTTTCATATGACAGCTCTTAACAAAGAAGGGCAAAATATTCTAGTGTTCTAGACATTAGACACACAAGTGACTAGAATAATCGATGCACCACTTACAGTTTTTCTTAGAATAAATATGGCATCCTTAGCTTCATTTTTCTGAGAGAATGAGTAGCCTGTGTGTTTCTCTGGAGTCAAGAGAAAAATCAGAGGCAATGCTGGTGCTATTTCACTCAACTGATAAAACTCGTTGTTGAGTATCTGAAGGCATAGGATTCAGAGCTGAATCATTTCAAGATTCTTCATGGTTGCAATCCATGGAAAATCTATTTTTTTCACTACTCTTTTTTTAAAAATTTGTTTCAATTAATTTTTAAACTCATATTTTCAATTATCAAGAAAACTGTCGAATTTATGGATGGGAGTGTTCGTGGTAAAACATTTTAATGTGAAGGAGTATTGAGAGAAGTCAAATTTTGAACCAGAATGTGTGGACTTTCTCAAGCTGAATGTAGTTCCAAATATTCATTTGGGATCAACAAATAAAACTATTTGGTAGCGTTCAGATGATCAAAAAAGCCCCAAACCTAAGTATCTGAATTTATGAAATTTAAACTCTAAAGCATGTACAAGTGAGAGCCTAGGAAATGTGACTCCATTAACATGCACACAACATCCAAGAAGAGTACTGTGTCTCCATCTGCTGGTCAGCAGTATAACCCTCTGCCTTCCTGGAACTGGGGCGTAGTAACCAAAGCCCAGAAGGCTTTTGTTCTCTCTTTTGTCGTCAGTGGGTAATTAGTTTGAAAAATCTCATTTCCGATACTAAAAGGACTTTGAAAATGGCAGTTACCAAAGGGACATACTCCACAGTTTACAGCATAAATAAATTCTTTTATTCCATTACTTTAAAGGCTGGTTCATTATCATCCCCATTTTCCTTTCAAAATGGATTAGATTAGGGGGAAAAAAAAAAAAAAGAAAAGAAAGTCACTGATTTAATTCAAATTTGGAGAAAATTGCAACATTTCATTACAGTAAAATCATTAAGAAAGGAAAGTGCTCAAAAAAGTAAGATGGATTATCAGCAATTTAAAAAGATTAAGCAAACCCAATGTTTATTCAAAAGGTCGTAATTTCAGTAGAGTGATTTGCTCAGATTAAGGGATTAGATCTAGCAATTAATAAGAAAAGATGTGTAAACATATCTTGACCGTAGCACAGGCTCATTGTGAGAGAGTCTTTCACCTTTAAGAGTTCTGTTTGTGTTTGGATTGGTTTGGATCATCGAAGAGAAAATGTTTTATATTTAGGTATGTTTAAATAGATTTCCTCTCTCAGCGGCAGAATTTGTGGTGTCCAGAAAACCCATTCATCTTAAATTGAGGTAAAGGTGCTTTTCAGAGAAGAACATACAGGTTGAAAATCCTATTCCATGTCTCTGATTTTAACTGGGAATTCAGATCTATGTCTTCTGTGGACAATTTTCAGTCCTGCTTTGCAACCATTATAAAATTAATCAGGTTTAAGGAATATTTGTTTCTGAAAATTAACAGAACAACTTCTTAGAAGAGATTTTTGTCCCTTTAATTAGCCATCTACGCTACTTGGGGATAAAGGAGACCAATCCACTTGTCTGCTTGATAACAAACGTATCAAACGTCCATGCCAGGCCCCTTTAATCAAAGCCATCAGCCACAATTAGGCTGCTTTCTGGTCACTCTTGTTTGCATAAAAGAGTTTCAGAGGAATTCCCTTTTAGCCCTTTCTTGCTTGCTCTGGAATACAAAATCCAAACTGACAGAATTTTTCATGAAGTGAAATTCTGGTTTCCTCTGCTATGTATCACTCAGAAGATTTCACACATTCATAAGTTTCCTCTTGAACAGTAGCTAAAAAAAAAAAAACAGAGGAAGGTTGGAGTATAATTACTGTTTTTCAGATGAATGAAAAAAAAGGCAATTAGAAGTTAATATTAAAGATTACAGGCATTGTAATCCTTGCACTCTCATAAAAGGAATTACTTAGTATTTCACTAAGATTAAAACCTATCGTTGTTGTATTTTTTCATTTAGATTTATGATATGCCCTTGTGCCAGGGCCTTGATGTCAGAACCAGCTTTTGGATCAAATCTTCAGCTGGCATAAGCAATGTAGCTCCATATCATTTTACATTTATTGCAAGAAAGCAACTTATGGCAGTAAAAGAGTGTTGTAAGATTTAGTAAAAATCAAAATCTGTCATGAAAGTTTACTGAATAATTTTCAGTGCAAAGCTTGGCTGAAGCAGTAATGAACTGAAATGTCCCACTTACAGATGCTTCAGTTTTAAACAATGAAAGCTGCTGCAGTTTTTCATAGCAATGAAATTATTATATGAAACAGATGCATCTGTAGTGACACTGCTAACACTGATCTCAACTCTGTCACAGTTGTGTAGAAGCAGCAAAATTTGAATTTTGCTTATGGAAAAATCCGGAGACCTAAACTGAAGTTATCAGGGGTTTGACTAAATTTTATGTTACAACTTCATTTTTTATATTAAATATGTAATTGAAGTGCTTTATGTACTGTTTATCATTGCAATGAAAAGGTAGTCAGAATGAACTTCTCTAGGCTGTTAAACTGCCTCTTATTAGCATTGAAACTATATTTGCAGCGCATTATCTTAGACTAATTTTTTTTTTGTATAAGGAAATTGCCATCAAAGCATAGTTAATCTGAGCTGAATTAGATTATAATTGGGATCCTTATGAATGGGGATTTAAAATTATTCTGTATTGTCATAGAGTAACAATACATTATTAGGATATTAAAAGTAGTTGGCAGCAGTATCATAAGAATACATTTCATATTAACACTTTGTGCAGAGTTAACTCAGTTCATTTTTTGTTTGCACATTTTTCTTGTCTCTGCTGTTGTAATAAACTGCAGAAATGTCAGTGCATTAAAGGTTTTCCAGCTTTAAAAATGCATCACATATTAAGATATAGCTTAAGAAAGGAGTCTATCTAAAGCCTTTTGAAGTCAATTGAAAGACTGCGACTTCAATGAGCTTTGGATGGGGCCCACATTGTGCTTGTTGCAAAGTAACAGCTGTGCAGGCCTTTGTTTTGAGGAGAATCTGAAGTCTCATATTTGATGGTGGGGATACAGTGAAAAGCGAAAAAGAAGAAAGATGGAGGCAAAATAATACATAGCATTTAAAAATGGAAATGAATGCCGTTTGTCTTAATTAGGAGATGCATCATAAGCCTTTGGCTTTCATTATTCAACTGAAAATATTTGAACAAAAAGCATCTGAAGAGGTCAGGATGGTTCTGTGAAGTTTTTGCAGGAGGGCATATGAGCACTAGCTTGCAACCAAAAGGCAGTAACATCCCCACAGCTCTTTCATATACAAATGAAGAAGAATGCCATACCTACTTGACTTTTTTATTTTTCTAACATGTACATTGGGGGTAGTGTGGGGGGTGGTTTACTTACAGCTTACAGCAGAAGGAAGTACCAATGACTCAGAACTCAGTTTGCTGGGGAGTGAAATTCAACTATTTTCATGTCATATATGATTACGTAGTTGGTAACCTTTAGAAATAGTTAACATGGCAAACCTTGGCAAAATGCACTCAATTCGATGCCCAGTGAGTAGAAATAAATGTGAGAAATCAACATTGTCAGATAAAATATATTTGAATAGCTAAATAGATGTGCCAGCTGATGCTTACTAAAATCTTGTGTGCATATATATATATATATATCTCACTTTTAAGAACTATAACTACATAAAGGTCAAATACCTCTTGACTGTCATTTGCCATAGTTTTTTCTCAGCAAGGCTGTTAATAACAGAACAACACTACGATTTTTTAACTTTTGTTTTGTAATAACTGTCTCCATTATTTCTGTTTTGCTCTATATACAAGACACTGCTGAAGAGGCAGTGGCAGTGGCAAACACAGCCTGTACAATTCAGCTGAACAAAATTAAGAGGGAAACACAGAGGCAGAAATGAAGAAAGGTTGAGGCATTGAGACCATTCCCCTGCTATCAGAGGGTACACATCATATAATGCCTTAATAAAAGGATCAAGATCTATCAAATATATTTTTACTATCATTGCTCTACTTGAAGGATGGTTCCAGATGCTCTCTGCTGTAATGCTGTGAAATGTCTTTTATTTACAAAAAGAATTTTACTCTTAGCAAAACATACCAGTTTATTCTTCTGACAACATCAATTTTAACATTCATTCTTTAGTGTTTACTACTGCTCTATTTACTGATGGCAGCACATACCTATCTCAGCCTTTGTCTGATTAGAACAAGCAAAGAAACCCTTTTTAACATTCTCATGTATTTCTTGCTTGTTACATAGTTGTTATCTGTATCTTTTTGTAGTTTGAGTTTCCTCTTTGTCTTTGTGGGCTTAATTCTGTATTTTTGGTATTCCAGATGAGATCTTAACAATATTTAGTCATTTTCCTGTCTATCCTGGAAATACCTTGAGTGTAGCGCATTTATCCAGGCTGCTCACATATGCCTTTGCTGCATCACAATGGCTGTATATAAACTCCAGGACACTTGTGCCTTGTGGCACACCACATGGTGGTCCTGGCCTTTTTGAAATTCTGGCTGACTACACATACAGAGTACAGTTTAGATGTGATGAGTGACATTAATTCTATTAGCACATCTGATGACTGAAAACAACTGCTGCTACCCTATCAACTTCTACAGAAACTGTATTTTCAAAGAAATGCACCCAGCCCTTAAGGATGTGTAGAAAATCTTCCAAATGGTAGCTGAATCTAGACCCATTTAAGGCCAAAGATGCTGCAGACATGAGCGCAGAACAACTGTGTATGTTCCTGTGGTCTTTTAATTTTTATTAACTGTGAAAGCAAAGAATAAGTTTCTTGATGGGCTCATGTAATATACATTGATAACTGCATAGTCAAACCATAAAAGAAACAAGACTAGGATATACTTGGCTTTTACAGAGTCCTAGGGGTTTTGTTCACTGATATTTTACAAAAACAAAAGAAAATGTTGCCACTGCACCTGGTTTCACTGAACAAATGGGGCTTTTTTTGTTTGGCGCGTTTCGTGGGGGAGGGGACCTCATACAAACCTTTATATGATGATATTTAAGTATTCTGAAAAACTTGTGCATGGAACTGAATTATGGAAAATTCTTGCATCTTTATTCTTTTCTGTGTACTTTCAACATCTTGTTGAATATTATTATTCAATCAAAGCCCCTGAAGTATATATTAGAAGATGTATATACCGATCAGAAGCATGGAAGTAGCTTGTCTGGATACAGCAGCAACGCAAATTTCAGAAAGATTGTACTGTGCAGAGCATGCAATCATTAAACACTTTGACACTTTGAGGACTTGTGGCTAATGTCTCTGTTAAAGGACAGCACCATTTCTTCAGTCATTGCCTGGGCTGGAGAGGGAATATTAACTTTCTCTATAACTGGTACGATGCTTCCTTAGATTTGGGATATAAATCATATTCTATAATACGTTTCCCCATTTCAGAGCTGACTGCTTCTACTCCTTCATGACTGCAGCAGCAAAGGGAAAGATATAATGCAAAGTCTGTTCTTCAGGAGACATTTTAAAATACTACTTTTTGACAAGATTTTCTGTTTTCCTTTTCCTCTCAGCTTTGGATGGCTAAAGATGTCAAAGGCAGGAATACTTTAATAGTTTTATTTGTTTCATGTTACAAATATCTCTACCATAAGTAGGTGCTGTAGAATGTGCTTCTAAGCTTTTTAATGTATTATCAATGTCAGCCTAACTCTCAGATAACTTCTCTGCAGCTACCTAGTACTTGAAATAATGAGCTTCTTAGAGCATTGAATCAGGGCAAAAAAGTATTGGAAATTCCACTGCGAATATTGTGCTTGCAAAACAGTCTTGGCTGCCTGTAATTTAGTAAGAGTACCAGGCAGTTTCTTTGATCTTAATGTTTAAATGTCTCTAAAGAAAACTTTGTTTAGTTTTACTTTTTTTTCATTTACACCTGAAGTCAGTTTCTTTGTTTTCCTGTTAAATGTTCAATAGAAAATTAATGTGTTTTGGATCAGGCACATGTGCATTTATTTGGCCTTGCATTATTCATTAATAGAATTTATTTATTTATTTGTTCACTTTCTAAACAAGGAAAAAATGCTTTATCCTGTGAGACGTATTTTCCAATTGTATTCATATTGTTTATTGCTTATGTTCAGTGGAGAGACAGGTATATATGTGAGTGTCAAATCACTTAAATTCAGTGCGACTTTTGGACATTCATAAATATTAAGACCCCATTCACAAAGAAATCTAGAAAATGGAATAAAGTTGGGGTATCCAGGAGCAGAATTCAACACATTATTTTACAACAAATGGATTTTAGTTGACCTGGAAGTAGCATTACAATACCCTGCACACCAAAGTGCAGTCAGCTAAGCAAACATGGAAGTAATGTTCAGAGAACAAGTATGCCTGAAAAAACACCATACTTGGAGAAACCTCTCCCTGTTCAGCTGCATCTGTCACTACGCAAGTTCAGGGTTTGCAGTACTTTCTCATGGACTTCAATGTCCATGATGTGCTCCGTGATTTCACCATGGCTCTGTGACTTTTCAAACAATAGCAGTACTAGTTACTCACATTTTGTACAATAGGCTCAAGTTTAGAACCATTGCCTGACAGTCAGGAGGCAGGTTTCATGTGCAGCTGAAGAAACTACAGATGGCTTTTCTGGATTACTGCTAAAATACCAGCTAAAACACATAACAAGTTAATTTGATTTCACATGGATCACCTATCACTGGCTTCCAGCTGCCACCTAAATCTCAGTTCAAAATTTTGCCCAATATCAGGTTTTTTGGGAACTTGAAAGAGGAGACGTGTGCAAAACACTTAAAAGGCACAATGTTATATAAGTAACCAAGTATTTTCACTGTTGAACGTGTTTACACCGACAATTTGTTTAGTGCTTGAGACCCTCACACTTCTCCATGAGTTTAAAGCAAGGAATAGCCATTTTTTTAGAGATTTGAGAGGTTTTTCTTCTCATTTTCAGAAACTAAAAGCTTTTGATTCCTGTTGCTCTCATCACTTCATTGAAAATCATTCCTTGGTAATTCAGGACAAATGCTGAGCTTTGAAAGGTGACCACTGCCATTCTCCTATCAGAAGACACTGCTGAATGCTAGAGAAACAATGGGAATGCCACTCAGTGGATAGAGTTTTAGGGTAAATTGCATTTGTACCTCAATCTGAAGTTCATAGCTGGGGAAACCAAAGGGAAATTATGTGTTTCAACAGAAATGTCAACTCATTGTTTTGGAAGCATCCTGTTTCAAAATATCTCATTAGACCAACAGGCTGCTTCTTAAGAAGTTTCTGCTTTGCCTTCCTGAATGCTAGAAAGCATACATGAATCCTGAAGCACATCAGAAGGTTAGACAAAGTTATATCGAAATAACTGAGGCATGTAAACTGAAAACTGAAGCATATTGCCATGATAAATTTTATAGAAAACAGGAATACACAGAAAATTTTTCTGTATTGTCATTCAGTGAAAGGTAAATAAGGGAAGAAATGTCACAACAATACAGAGAATTATATGCATTAATAGGGCTGATGATTTTTCTAATGATCTTTAAATAGAGAAACAAGCTCTGTATTCATCACTGATGAGATCAGACTGCTGGAACGTTTGCTAATATGTACTAATTATCACTCAATGTCCTACCTGTTCTTGAGCTGGTGACACCACTCTTTTTTTTTCTTTCATTGCACCTCACTTTTCTGTATTTGAGGATATGTAAGTTGAAGCAAAAATGGAGGGACACATTTCTTTTTCCCTTACTGCCTACCATGTAAGCAAGAGTCTTTCAGAGCAATAATAATTTAATAAATATGTGCTATAAAATGCTTAAAATCGTGATGTTTGCCAAAATCAAATAAAACTGTTTTCATACAGTTATTACTTTTATCATCAGAAAAGTTACATAGAGCAAAAGAAGGATGTCTGGATGTAAAGATATTGTGTTAAGTATATTGGAATTTAAGAGAAAATTACATTTTTTTTGAGGATTTCTGTGGGTTTTGTCAAATTTTAACTCATAGATATGCCTTGTGGACCCTAATTACTATGTTCAATGTCTAAGAGCTGTGCTACAAGATACAGCACAGAAACAAAGCAGCGGCTTTTTATCAGTCTGACTTAATTTATAACAAGAAGTCTTGACAGCAAGCTAAGATTCTTTTTGTCATCTTGTACATTTTTCTCTCAAATTTTGATCCATTTTCAATCTATACAATCATCCCTAGGTTCAAGATAGAAATGCACTATATTCACACTAGATAAACAGTGTTAATAAAGATAAACAGGATAGGATTTCTTTTAGTACTTTCTGCTAAGCTTCTAGACTGCTCCATAATTTTAACTGCACATTCTTGTAAATTAATAGTTTAATCAATTTCCTTAGTTACAATCACATTATTCAAAATTCTGCTTTGGAATTGGTTTGAAACAGGGCACATGGACCTATGTCAAAAATAAGAGATATTGAGCACTTACAATTTTCAGTAAATATTATTTTAAAAATAATTTTCTAAATTCCTTGAGAAGCCATATAATTTTGAGGTGTAAAAAATGTACCTTAATGATGAAGATCTTGTTTCTACTAAGCTAAGTACTTAGATGAAAATACTCTATGAAGATTCTCAAATGAGCTGTTCTTTCTAAACAAATAGCTGAATGTGCAGATACTAAGAAGGATGGAAATCCCAGGTTTTTTCTGAACATATTATCTCCTGAACTGAAAAGATATCTCAAAGTTTCGCTTAAATGGTGTGTTTCACTGAGTTTTGGAATTACTGCTGCTGTTCAGTTAGCACCATTATGTGAATATTGAAGACTGGCTTTCTTTACAGAATGCAACTCACACTTCTAATGCATTTTAGAAATTGTTCCATTTACCTTGAGATATAGCAATTAGTTTTAAGCCTTTAAGTTATTTGAAAATTGAAGGCGTGTAAAGGTCATGGGTTGGAAAACACAAATATATGCCACCAAATGAAGACAGATGGTGACCCCATACATCACTGAAGACAGGCTAAATAATGGCTCTTTTGCAGCAAATCTCAACTTTAACCAACACCAGACTACTCATTCTTTAACCAGAAAAAGTGCAAGACATAGAGCTACTACTATGAAATATTTAAATTTATGTTGACTGTCTTCAGCCATTTTATAAGATTTATTTTAGTCTTATAATATACTCTTGTTTTCACAGAAAAGGCAAAACATCTAAATAGGGGATCTCAACTCGAGAAGTTCTTAGCATTTTCTTTCTCATATTGAAAATATCCATGGTGAAATCTGTGTTCTTCTTTACTTCTGGAAGTCATTCCTATGACTTTCAGCTGCAGTCAATCCTAGCTTCATATTGGACATAGCTGAACATTTCTGCAGCTAATGGACAATCATATGTGAAGGATTTGCACATATTAACATGTTTTATTCTGAGCACAAAATAAAAAAATAAATAAAATAAAAGTTTAAGATTTTATTAATTTTCATTCTAGTCTGATGACAGTTTTTCACCATCCTAAATATCTGTCAAAACTTCAGGACACATGTAAATTGTTGTAGTGGAATAATAAGGCTAGCTCAATTGCCCTGTTCTAAGAGGGGAGAATACTTGCAGCAAGGAAAGCATTCCTGAAAAACCTAGTTTTCCCTCATTTCTTTTCTGTATTTGTTTTATTCTCATGCATAATCTAAGTTTTCTAACTGATGGGACAGAATGACAGGAGGAACATTGCTGAATATAGGAAATAGTGTTAGAGATGAAAAACTTTGGCACTTTCTTCAATTCTGGAAAGAATTGAAATTAATCATAAAGGGCAAAAAAAAGACTCTTTTTTCCATACACTTGGTAGAACACTTTTTTTTTTTCCTGTGTTATTTGTAGTACTAGCTATTTGGATCAATGGATTGCTAATTAGAAACTGACTTTGGAAGGCTGCAGCATGCTTCTCAATGATTCATGTGTTTGCATTGATTTTTGCATAAAAACAAAATCTAGCTGTAATATTTAGCACTTAGAAATTGGTCTTCAATGAACTATTTGTAGCTTAATAGGCTTGATAATACTTGGAAGCTCATTATTGTGTTTTTATCATTATTTCTTGGATTAAACTATATACATACACACATATGTATATACACACAACACTCACACTCGCATACAGAGCTGTATTAAGCCAAAAGACAAGGTAGGCAGCAGCTTATGGCAGCAGACTGTGTGCTTCATCTATGCCAAAGATGGGGCCTGGCTTTCCAGGCTGAACAGCAGGTCTTTGTTTCCTGCTTTATGCAGCCATCTTCCTCTCCTGCTGTTGCTAACACTGGGTGAACAAACAGGGTGTAACCTAGGGATGTGCAGCTTCTTAGGGAAAGGATAGTCACTTTCCTGTCTGTCTGTCCTTCAGGAAGGTGACAGCCACCCCTTTCAATGTTCTGCTGTTGCTCATCCCAGTAGGAGCAGGCCTTGCCTCTGTGGGAGGACAGGACACTGCAAGCCTTCCTATCAGGAAAGGGTAGTAGATGAGGATGGGTCCATGGGTGACAAGTAAAGGGTAGATGGTGAAAGTTCCGTGCTTCAGGAAAGTGAGGAAGAGGGAGATTACCCATGAAAATAGTCAAGATTTCAGAAGCGCAGAAGGAAAGAAGAGCTTTCACTACCCTGATAACACAATACCACTAAAGCCTCACTTAGTTTCTCCAGCCTTTTTAGTCTTCTCAACCACTTTGTACCCAGAATATCATGGACCTTCACTGACCTCTGAGTTGCTAGCTCCAGTCTTACTCCAGAAACCCCATTCTCTCCCCCCACAACCCATCTGTTCTGTCCGCTGAAGCCTCCACTGAATCTTTTTAGCCTCTTTCTCCCATCTGCTGTGACCCATATTGCTGCTTCCATAAAACTGATTCTGCCTACACTGCTGAGAAGCCTTCAGCTGAGTTAGCATATACAATATGGATTGTTGGTGTCATATGGCCTATATATGTATGCGTCTATAAATAGATTTATTGTCTGGATATGCAGCCAACAGTTCAGCCAAGGTTCCTATGAACATTCTTAACTTTTTGTCCATGAATACTTAAAATATAAATTTAGGCACCTGCTAAAGTTCCTTGCAAAACTAGGGAGCTAATATCCAGATGGTTAGTTACAGGATCTGTATCTAAGATTCAACTTCATTCTCAATCTGTGGACATATTTAAGGCTATTGATGATAGATCTTTGCTTCCAAATCCATGAACTTTCTGAGAACAAGTTTTTCACTAAACCGCCAAGGTCACCCTATTTTATCATATCTTTATTTATCACAGCCAAGAGATTACTGAAATAATTTTTCACTCCATTTTCCAGTTCTGATTTAAATTTTGCAGTATGTAAATCTGTATTTCTTCCTGAGAAGAGGTTTTCAATTTAAAACTTGCAACACATTTGACCTCTTTGAAAAGAATAGCATCCAGATTGACCATTTAGCAAATCTCTGGAGCAAAATACTGATATTGTAGTGATTCCAGATTTAGATTTCAACTTTAAAAATTACTTCTGCCTGTCCTCGTGACTAGCACAGAAGCTGCCCTAAACCAGAACAATATCAATTAACCACAGACACCCAACTGTAAGAGCTACTTTAGCAGACAGGTGGAATTGGACAAATTATCATACAAGGTTACACAGAAGGAAAAAAGACCTGCAGTCTCTCTAGGAGAATTACAAGCCAGTGATGGCCCCCTCCTTTTGCTGCAATTATCTCGAAATCACACCTGCCAAGCTGTAGGGAAGCATTCCTGTGGTTTGTGGCTAAGAACACAGTCAGGTAAACTGTTGTTTTAGTTGGATTAGAAATCCTCCATACTTCCACTTGTTTCAAACAATGCTGTGTTGTAATTATTTCTGCAGTAAAAGCAACACTATCAGTATGAATATCATGCTAGAAATTAGCCTTTTTTAAAATTAACGAGCTTTAGGTTGAGAGATCATTGAAAGATTTTAGTGCCAGAATAAATATCATCATGGCTAAACTGAGATGCTTTTCCACATAGATATGAGAATGTAGTTCCTCTGTTGGAGAAGGAGATCAGGGTTTAGACAGCATTTGTGCTGAATGAAAAACTTGCTCAGTTTGTAAGAAAGAAGTGTTAATACAAGACAGAAATTTCAAGGCCTGAATCTTTGGAGAGATGGATGGAATATCTGGGAAGCCAAATACCAGCTCTTTTACTTGGGATTCTCAGTGGTGATTCTTAAGTCTGGACTGTAATTCATTTTTTTCCTGGAGGTCATAACAGAGCAGAGTTTATTTCATCTCACAAGTTTGTCATTCCAACCTGTACCTTGGAGAAGATGAGTAGTGGAACCTATGAGAAAGATCACCACCATCCTTGTTAAGCACCCTTATCACTGTTTTGTTAAGGTTCTCTTGCTCACAATTGTTATATATATATAAATATTTTGAAAGCGATGAGATCAGAAGTACGGGATGATTTCTGATGTTAAGAATCCAATTCTCTATGACTGCAGTAAATTGCCAACAAGTCTTCCTGATGGTCTTTTAGAAGATGGAAAAATCCCACGTGTACAAATTATTTGAGAATAATAGTTTTAGAGAAAGTAGTTTGCACGAGTCATAACAGAAAATGCTTATTTTCTTGAAAGCAAATTGTATTAAATGCAATTGCTCTCAATCATTGTGTCTGCCTCAGTACATGGAGAGACAGTGAGAGGGCAGTACTGTATGTGAGCAGTCAAACTCAGGTATAGGAGAAACAAAATGACGGCAGCTATTTGTACAATTGACTTTCGCATGATTGTGCCATGCCCAGCTTTTGAATCTTAGCTGCAGAGTCCAGATGGTATCCTACAGAGAGCCAACACTTCCATCTTGAGCACTGGCTAATTGCTCCTACAGGTCTAGAGCTAAACCTCTGGTTAAAGGTCTGAGATTTATGCTTGTGGTCATGAGATGAACTAAGGCACATCTGGAATCTGGGAACTGATATGTAGACGTAGCTGCTGTTATTCTAAAGAAGAATTATCTGAGGGACAGGGAAAGACAGGGGAGATTTAAATAAAGAACATTGGACTTCAAATTTGCTCTTGGCAAAAATAGATTTATCCTCAGCTGTTTTTAGCAAGTTATCAAAACACATCTGCACTGCAACTTAATTATCTTCAACACATTAATTTATTTTACATGATAAAAGTATTATATATACTGCAGTGTTCATACAGTATTAACTTAAATATAAACATTTACAGTAATTCATGCAATGGTGATTCATGATGCCAGGAAATTTTAAAACCAGTCTTACATTGCAAATGATCTAATTGTCTCTGTTATATTGACAGGTATCTAGAAATTAATTCAATTCTACCATTAAGCTATTTCAGAGATTCATATCAGAAATGCTCAATAGAAGCCTAGTGATGTTATTGGAAAAAATTCCTTTCCTCAGTTTTTCTGTCACCAAGTTAGTAAAAGAACATATCAGTCAGAGTAGGGGCTGGTCCTATAATTTTATAATCCTACATTGTTATCAGGCCTTATGACTTTTTGGTCATTTTGGTTTTTTTGGAGGTGGTGAATTGGCTGAAAAAAGTACACTTGGAAAAGTGGCTTATAATGTAGGGTAAAGAGAAGCACACTTGGCAGTGTTATCATACTTCTTTCGGACGCTGTAATGAGAGTAAACTGTGTCCCGGATGATACCTGGAGCTAGGTCAGAGGGGAGAGAGAAGTAGTATGAACAATCAAGATTCCAGTTTTCAGTCACTCATCCTATTTTATTTGGCAGTGTAGGTGTACCTAGAGAGCTTATATCTGAGTTTCCTTGTCTTTGACATGAGAATTAAAGATGAAAAAGGTATGATAAAGGTAACAATGGTCTATATGGAATCAGCCACTGACACAGCTTTCCTGTCATGCTGTTTTTCCAAGAACATATGGAAATTCAGGGTTCAGAGCATTTTTGTAGTCCTGTCCCTTAAATGTAAGGCTTAGGTTTATGTTAAAGTGCAAATTGCAATGTAATAGAAAGAAAGTTGATATTGTGTTAAATGCGTTACTTCACGTTCTCACAGCCTTGCCACAGGAGGTGATCAACCTCTGCTAAACATTCTACTAGAAAAGAATACAACTGGCAATGAGTTCCTGCAAACTTTTATGTTTACTGGGTTGCTCTGAACTTTTAGACGAGGTTAGGGCCTGTTCTTCATTTACCTTTTCCTACATAATTTCTCTTTCAGCAAATCACAGTCAGCCACAGACAGAATTTTACCAAGATATCTAGGGATTCTCTTTCCAGATAGTGTGGTCATAGCTGATTTTTCAGGCAAAGGGCTAAACTAACTCTTGTCATAGTTTTCCTTTAAGGGCAAGAATGTGATGGTAGGACTGAAATCTTAAGCAGGCATAGACCAGTTATTCAAATACAGGTTCTCCCCTCCGTTTTCCCTCTGCATGCACACAAAAATCCAAATTTTCTTCTTGATTCCCTAGATTCAATGCCTTTGTCCTTCATCTCTGGTCCTCCAGGTTTTCAAAATCTTTCCACCTGCTTCTCATAACATGGTGTTTACACTTATTCCTTCCAATGTGTGAACTCTTCATGGTGAAGCATGTCAGAAGAAGCCATCGCTTTATTGCTTCTTAGTGTGGATACAATCTACTTGATATATATCCTCTGAAATGTATGTCTGTAGACTTATGGGAAAATTAATAAAAGAGAAATTAAAACTGACAGCTTTGAAATGATATGCTACCCTTAGCATATGGACTACCTCACACGAACACTTTATGGGATTTGTATCAGGATTATGGACAGTAACTCAATAGGGGATAACTTCCAAACTATATTCCTAAATCTCTTTTGACAGGTTTTGGATGCTGTATAATTCTTACAGTATTATAATGTCATGCCAATGATGCTACAGTCATCATTAAGATAGTCCTTTCATTCTTAGTGCTAATTTTGTCTTATAATTGCTTTTGCAGTGAAATTTCATATGCTTTTTCTAAGCAAACAAATGAGCTTCCTTAAAAAAAAATTAAATGCTTCGTTCTCCAGTAAGACATGCTTTGAAGATCCAGTTTCCTCAGAAATAGGCAGCTATATCTAGAGAGAGACAACAACAACAATCTTTTATGCTCTGAGCTTTTAAATATATACTAATGATTTGCATTATCAACTTTGGCACCATTAAAAAAATATGCTAGGAAGTAAAGATAGTTAAACATTAATTTTATTAGGATCCTATACTAATTTATTTGAGTATTGGTATACATCAAGGATCATATATCTTTAAGGTCGTGAGTGAAGGATTAGGACAGGTTTAATTACATAAGACAGAGAGCAGAGTCCTCTATCACATCTGGTTGATATTATGTGGAGTCACTTTTCAATTGTTTCAATTTACTGTTCTCCTCTTGGAACAGAAGTGTGAGGAAAGAAATGGGGTGAATATCAAAGTTCTTCAGCCAAAGAAGCCACACCCTGAAGTGACAACAGCAGGTAACTTGAAGGAGAGATTGCTTACCATGGATTGAAAGCAGTGTTCCTTTCTGCATAGCTATTACTAGCTTTGCTAGATTAACCTCTCTGAATAATTTTACACAATCTTCCTGAAAAAATCAAGTATTGACACTGGTTTGGCATAAGGACAGTGGATGTCTTTGAGCTTTGATAACCATTTCTACCTCTTTTCTGATAGGAGCCTTCATTTTTATTTGCTTCTGCTCATTCTGTAAAATATACCATGGATGTTTGACAGTGACTTGTGCTCCATACTTGTGCTCTACATAGATTAGAACTAGCTTTGCAGGGTATATACAAGCTGTGCTTTGTACTGTTTGGAGTACCTTTGCTCCAGAGTATGCATCTTCTCTATGATTATTAAAATATTCTAGAAACAGGTTTTTGCTTTCTTTGGAGACAGATTGTTGTTTTCAAAGACTAGTAATAACTACTTTCAAGCTATATGCTTTTGTGATCCTACAGTGGAAATGATTCTTCACTCCAGATGAAATAATTTTATTGTTAGTAAATACAATTTTTAGTTGATTTCAGTAAACATGAATTTCTTTATGTTGGTGAAATTCCAGCCATCGTGCTGCATTACAACCCAGACAGATTTTGAAACTCAAGCAGAAGGACTGGGTGAGAGTGAGGGAGAAGGAAAAGCAAACTGCAGGTCACATGCAGTAGCTGAAGAACCAGTTAATGGAAAATACACCCAAACTGTGCAAGTGTCTCTGCCAAGAAGGGATTAGGAGGTTCTGTACAACGTTGACTATTCTAGCTCTTTGCATTTTCTTACTTTCTGTTCAGAGGCAACAGCATAAGGAGTTTCAGTGAATTTTGGCTGCCTACAACGTAGTCTACGCTAGTCCTGTAGGAATTCCTGCTGCACATGGGCATTAAATGCACATGCATTTAGTATATCTTATCTTCTAACCTCGTTTAATTTTGCTGTGGAAGTATATTTGAACATATTTGAAAAAAAAAGCGCATTTTCAAATATATGGCTGATCACAAAATAGTGAAGGTGGCACAGAGGGGGTTAATGGAATGATGAGGCAAAAAACTGCAGTGCCAGCAGAATTCCCCAAAGGGTAAACAAAACTCTTAACTGTTGCAAACAATAAATTGTCAATACCTTGTAGAAACAGTGGATAATGAAAAGTTATAATGCCTATAGTTAGTATCCTCTTTAAAAGAATTTACACAGGATATGAAATTAAATTCTGTGCACAGTTCTCTTAATTTGCCCTTAATTAAACAATACTCCATAAATGGTGCATTCAGTGACCAAATGTTCAGAGACAGCAAAATGGTGGGTCCCAAGCCATTAGGAATGAAATAAAGTCAGTCCCCTGAGAGCCTGCTAGAATCTGGTCTATCTAAGTGACAACTGATGGTTTAGGAAAGATAATTAACTTTGCAATTACAAACCGCAGCTTTCACCAATGCTGTTTCTTGCAGTATTCTCTTCTAAATGTTCTACTATTTTTACAGTTAGATAAAATGCTTTTTAAAAATGCTGAGTTCATAGGGGTCCATTTTTCCTACACGAATATAATTTGAATATTTTATTTTAAATATTTCAGATCATTATTATATGTACAGGTTTTTTATAAACTACAGAAGATAAGTGTTATATTTTCTATGACTTTCAAGAGTTCTTTCTTTATTTGAAAGATAAAAGGGGCATGATGCATCAAATAGATTTCATTTTTTTCCCTTTGGTAGCAAATCCTGGACCTAGCAAATCTAAATTAGGCTTGTTCTTTAGCTATGTAGATTGGAATTCTCTTTACACAGTATGGGGAACATCAGTTCTAATCTGCTAACGTGCCTTCATATTGGTAAAAAATCCCTGTATTGAAGAGGGTTTGCTAGTTGAATCCATGTGTCTGTACCCTTGATTATCTTTACCACAATGTCTCCTAGCATGTGAATGAGTGTATTTTCATGCTGGCATACGTGTCCTGAAATCTTCAAGTATGCAATACGTTCATACTTACATGTAGGAGTATCAGTATTTTGCTACGATGTATTAGGGGATTATGAAAAAGCTCAGCTTAGAGCGTGAAATATTACATTCAATAGTAGGGTTTTGTTGTGACTGTAGATGTCTGTATACTGAACAGAGTTCCAGGTAGGTATGGACACAGGTAAGGATGAAGACAGAACCAGGACATAACTTCATGAAAAATATAATGTAACTTTGTTTGCTATGATTTCACATGCTGTAGTACACTGAAAAGCTTTAGAACTGACTTTGGAAAATCCCAGTTTAAAAAAGAATGACCAGGATAATTTGGCCTGCTACAAAGGACCAACTCCATGCATTGATTTAGTAGGTGAAAGCCAAAATTTAGGCCCTTCCAGAAGAGTACCTGCTTATAAGAGTACCTTATAATCACTTGTAGACTGATGCTGATGCCCAATGCCAGATCCTGCTGTAAGGCCCTGGCACTGTTTGCTGCAATGTCCCATGGAAATCTGCTTCTGGAATCAGCTCATCATTTATCCTGTGCTTAGGGGAAGCTCATTTATCTCTCTATGCCACCATGATAAGGGATAAGGACATTTTTCTCTCTCCCTTTGTGTTGAATTGTAACTTCATTGGAAACTTTCTAGCTGCACTCATGTACAATCAAGGATGCAACACTCTCACGTCTCAGTCACTGACTCTGGAAACTCTGTAAGAACAAATTAATTTAAATTATGTATGTCTTTCTGGTAAAGGTGAATTGTTCTGTATAACTCCAATTGCACTATGACACCTGTACGACTTCACATTTGTCACTTAACCTTAGTTAAGTTATGTAGTTAACCTCAGAAAAGTAAGGAAAATACTGCGATATTTAAATTACACTCGTTTTAAGTGGCAGTTTTAAAGACTTTAATGACTGGCACTGTATAGTGACATGTAAATTCGTAGATTGTCAGGGAAAGGGATGTTATTACTGATAACGTGTATATATATTCTGTTTCCCTAACCAATCTTCCTTCATGAATATGCTTTAACATATTCAGCTGTCTTGTATGTCATTTTGTCCAGCTTTGCCACTTGTGAAGTGTTACACACATATGCTTCATCACAGTTAATAGTTTGATCTTACCAGAGGGCTTAGGGTTTTAAGGTAGTCTGAAAACTTGTATGAAAGGAATCATTGCCTGCAAAATGCCTGTTATTGCACTCACTGATTCATATATGAGCCTCTGAATGTTGTGTTGATATTTGTGTTTAACATCTCTTTCCACTGGAATGTGATGCAATCCTCTATATCACCCTTAGTGAGGCATTTAAAATTCTTGTTGCTGAGCATCACACAAGCTGCAGTGTTATTTTCCTGTCCTGCATTGTTGCTGAGTCAATACACAGAAAAAGAGAAGGATTATTGTGGTACACCAATCAGTAAAGACTTTTATTTGAAAGTACCAGAATGTTTGTTCTTTTAAAAATTATTTATTCCTATAAAATACAAGTAACTATTGTCAAGCACTGTCTGTCATTTTATACTTAGAAGCCACTTAAAAATTTGCATTATTTAAATTCATCACAGGTTAATAGAAAATGGAAAAATTGTGAGACCTATGGGAAAACAGTTGATATATCTGGATTCCTACAAATACAAAGAGGGAAAATTATACTGCTTTTTAAAAAGAATTAACTTCAGTTCTTGTTCTTTCTTTTTGTGCAAAGATTTTCCAATGTGTTTTAGTAGTGTTAATTCTAGATCTTAGTTTGGACTGATGCTCCATATGGATTAAAAAACAGATAGTAAGAGATGGATTCAGGTTTTCAAAATCATCAAGTAATTTGAAAGAAAAGTGCTTCACAGTGTTAAGTTCCAACAATTTGATTTGGCTGTTATTGTGGAACCCTGGTATCCAACACTGAATTTCTTCAGAGAGGAAAACTTTATCTCCACCCTCTTTCATGATGTGTGATCCAAAATGCCAATCACTGGGAATGGAATACAATTATATTCACTAATATGTCTAAAATAGAAACTCTTGCTGTCAATATATACTCATTAGTACTGAGTTGCAAATGAATTCTGGAATTGTGCTCTTATTAATTAGGTGGCAGACTAGAAAACTTCTTGCTTCTGTTTAGCCAGATGGAGGGACAGTGGGTGTAATGACCTATGTTGGGCCTTTCCCAGGGGATTTCTTTGGTGTTTCTTGGTGTCAGTATGGGTCCATCTTCCATTTGCCATTTAAAATAAACAGCCCTAAACTTGCACAAGTGTACACTTAAATTACATTCAGAAAAAGAGATGGTAATTTTGTTTAGTTTTAAAATTAGTTATGCATCACATTCTTAAAATTCCAGAGGGACTTGGGCACACAGATGCAAGATGAAATATATTTTTTAGGAAAAGGTAAGTCAGTCTGCTTTTTTTTCCTCTGTTACACTATCCTACACAGTCTGCCTCATGATCCAGCAGCATAATGCAGTTTGGTTTTACAACTCTCTTTCTTGTTTTTTACTATTTTTTTTCTGTATGAGTTGTTTAGAATTCTAAGAGGCTTCAGTGATTCAAAAATGGACTTCTGGGGGAGGGGAGGAGCAGTGGAAGTTGGTGATCAGCCCACATGAAAAGTCCCTAATTCTCTGATTGACCCTGTATATTCTAAAGAGTCGTCAAGATACTTAAATGTGTATCTTCATTAAAGAATATGAGTAATATCATGAACTGAATGGAATTACTCATGGGTTTTAAGTTTTGTATGAATCAACTATCATCCTGCATTGTAGCCTACATAAGAAAATATTTGTTAAGATTTGCAGGAGATACTTCAGCTTTTTCAGCATAAAAAATGATTCTTTGAAAGCTGGCGATTTGTTTCAAATTAATAAGAAACAGAAAAAAAAGCACCTTCAGAATAATACATAACATCAAGTTGCGGTTTGTCATGGGTACAGTTCTGTTCTTGAAGTTTTAAAATCTCTGGCACTTGAGTTAATTGGAAAAAGACATTTTCTCCTGACCTTACGGATGACAAATTTTCCACAAATAACTTTATTCAGTGTGAGCTCCCAACTGGTGCTGGTTCTGCCAAGTAAAAGCTAATACCAAACAAATCAGGTGAGCACCCTCATTTCCCACTGTGTGTCTCTTCATCTCCAACTGTGTTACTTACTGTACAGACAAATACTGACAAGCATTATGTGGATCTGAAAAACTTCTGTTTAAATGCACAAGAATGTGCAATTTTTGCTCTCTAAAGAGGGAATATTGTTTGCAAAGAAATATGGTTAATGATTTCAGTGAAAAAAAACTCTTAGATTTTTATTGAATAAACAAATAGAGAAATATATTTAACAATTTATTCCTAGTAGATTATTCACTTAGTTTTACATTTATAGAAATTCACTTGGCTTTACATTTATAGAACTTTATTACAGAAAATAGTGAAAACATTTTGGGTTTCGCGAGTGTAAAATCACACATATAAATCATGTGGTAGCTGTAATTTGATACAGGACTTAAAAGCTTGCTATTGTGTAGAAACATATTTTCTCATTCACATATCCAGTGTCCTTAGATTATAAATAGATGGATAAATATTTTTATTTTCTTGTGTGTGCCTCTTCTCTCTGTCTTATCCCTTTTAGGAAATGCAAAGAGGTTGACCCAATGAATCAGTGATTTCCTTCCCCTCCTTTTGAAATACAGGGTGGAAGGCAATGTGATTAAAATCCCTTGCAGGCCTGGGAACACCTGAAAGCAGCTGGGATCTGAGTATTTGAATTTGGAAGAGAGGCAGAACTTATGACTGACGCAATTATGAAGGTCATATCATGTACAACAGCATATCTGATCTCTGCATTACAATGGCAACAGAATGAATTGCCCTCATGTGACTGTCTGACATTATGACTGCAATGGTCCAGTGTAATCCAAATTTTTTACCTTGTATGAAAATGATGAAACAAGTATAGAAAAGAAATAATGTTTCAGAAGGGTACAATGTGGCTTTAACTGCAAAAAGATAGCAGATGAGGAGTAAGCAAGAGGGTATTTTTACATAATTCATTTTCAGAACACAGTTGTAAAAACTTCAAGCAGTTTTACAGGCACAACTCAATGAGTGCCTGCCTGAGGCCAGCCATATCAACTTTGAAACCCTCTGAAAGCTGAAGGGAGAGAGACTGGGTACTAGTTGTTGGAGACTTTCAGAAAATATAAAAGGGCATGACTCCCATGAGATCCATTTTTCAGATCCCTACATAATAGGTCACTTTTTGAGACTGACCCTCTATCAGACAGAAATAGTGAATGTACAAGAGCTGTCATCTATCATGTTTGTCCATCATGTTCAAAACAAGATAAAATAAATTTCATTCTCCTTTTTTCTTTTATTTCTCTTCTATTCTTTTACTTCTTTTTCTTTTTAATGAAAAATATGCCCTGGTGCACTGTTTAGTGTCAGAGAGTATTAGACCCTTAGTGCTCTCTTTGTAAATTTTGCATTTCATTTTTAATCAAAAAATGCTAATGAACCAAAGAAAATATATACAAGTCCTTATTTAACATTTAATGATTTTTCAGTATTTTTAAATACTTATCTGTTCAAGATTTCTATGAAGGCTTTAAATCCTTAAGTGTCTGAAGGACCGCTCTATCAGAATTTAAATAAATACATTAATATATTCTGCACTCTGAAGTAGGTTCAAAATAATATGTACACAGTAGATAATGGAAACATGTTGACATTCTTAAGGCTATTAACACATTTGAAGTTATCTTAATTATAAAATTGAAGATTGTGAAGTACAATGTCCCTGAAAATCCTAGAACAGCATCTTTCTCATTTTCTAGTTGCTCCAACATTTGAGGTCTCAGAATGATGTTTTACCTCTGCACAAATGAGCAAGTAGAGGCCACAGAATCTCTTTAAAAAGGCAGTTGCATTAAATAATTTATCTATTAAAAAATTAGTGGCAGGACTAGGGTACAGCTATTATGACTTATTGAGGTCAGGTTTTGGTGGGTTGAACTACGGGTGAAACTTTTTTTTGCCAAAACACACAAAATTTTTTTGCCAAAATTCTCATTTCTTCTTGGCACAATATATCCCAGTTTTGATATAGATGTATCTGTGTCCTATGCTTGATGGTGTGAAATGGCTTTGGTAATTAAGGCTGTGTGCTCACCTTGTGCTTTTCTGTGTCTTTATGCAAGGATAAGCCTCAATTCTCTTCAGAAATCTTAAGCAAAATGTTTTAAACTTTTCTGATAAAGAAGATTTCTCTTCCCTATTCTTACTCAAAATGTTCCATTTTTTTTGCTTTTTCTAGTCTTTTTTCCAAAGAAAATGAACAAGAAACAATCTGCAACTTCTGCAAGAAAGAAAGGAACTGTTATCAATCACTGCCTGATAATCATAGAATATGATTTATTTTGTTTTGTCGAGCAACAAATCAACAAATAGGAAGAGGCGTAAGATAAAAATTTGCTGCTGCAATTAGGAGTACTGTATGCTCCTTTATGTTAGAAAGCAGAAGTGTGGGTTCTTCAGGTCAAACTGTGGCTACTGATTGCTCTGAACACACACATCTGGCCCCTATAGCAGTGATTGTGATAGAAATTAATTCAGATAAAGTAACCAGAATACTTTTGGAGAAAACAGCCTGGGTAGCTAAGCATCTGAATTGATTAGCCCTGACCACCCTGGTGTTTGTGAAGCCCTCTGCCTATTGACATCCAATACTTCAGGCAGGATAATCTCACTGACATCTCCAGTGGCGGTTTCTCTGCTGCATATTTTGAAACCACCTATGGAAAAACTGGTAAGGGCATTTTACTTTGTATACTCATATCAAGTTTTACTGATAAAGGATACATCTGAGGCTGAAGATTAAAGAAAAGTCAATAGAAACCATTGCCTTAAATAAAAATTCTCTGAATTGAGCAGAGTGATTTTTTTATAACTGATTCCCGTGGGGATAAGCAAAAACCAAAGACTCCATGTCATTTGAAGAGATATTTGGTCAGTACTAAAACCTGGATTGTTACAGGCTCCATGTAACTTCTCGGTGATCTTTTCTAGCATTGATTTCTTTCTCCTGTCAAACAATTACCAAAAAGTGTCCTGGAATCCCATTTAAACTTCAACCATACCTTGTAGCATAGCTTTCTTAGTATCATCTATTTAGAGAAAACATAGGGAAAACTTTTTCTAATGACTAAAAATAAGAGGATATTTTTAATGCAAAACCCCAAAAAAACTTTCTGTTTTCAAATTTGCAGTAGGATTTTTAAAAATTGGGATGGAAAATCTTCGTTTTTCTAGCAAACTCTTTTATTATGTATCATGTGCACAGTTAAAACTCCAGCTAGAGATAGTGGTGATTCAGCCTATTGCAATTGAAGTAGATAAATGGCTGGAAAGCTTTGTTCACAACTGCCAGAGGACTACCCCAAAAAGTCATGATGTACAATAATAAAGACTGGAGACAACCCTTTTTGAACAAAGATTGCTTAAGATTTCTTTTCAGTCATTGTATTCAACATTATGTTAGATTCATTGAGGTAACTTTTTATTCCAGTAGTAGACAGGAGAAAAATTTTCAGTTTAGATACCATTAGCAGGTTTGCAAGGTTTATAATATATGGGTAACATGGAGGGAACACACTGAAGGAGTTAAACATTTTGAATATTTTTTAAAGAATATTGATCTAATTGACTAACATAGTATTGCATGCCTGAGGAAACAACTCTTTTTAAACCTCTGTAAAATTTGAGAGTATTTCCAAAGTTTTTCTCTTTGAAAGAAGTTGTTTTTCTAGCAAAGTAATCTGTAGAACACGGAGAAAAAGTAGAAATTGCAGTAGAGAAGATCTTTGAGGAAGAACCTGACTGGAAAGTTTTCAATTGTGACTTCTGCAAATAATCATTGTACCACTGCATTAAAAAAACACTCGAATTTTTAAAGTCTGTATAATTGAGAATTGAATTTTTCTGCTGAGGTGTTTGTGGATGTGGACTCCAAAGTCTAGAATATGTCTCTACTTTTTCTGCTGAACTGCATTTTTACCTTGTGCAGTGTGCTTGTATCTGTTTATCCACTGTTTGTTTACCTTATTAGGACTGCAAGTGCTTAAGATATCTGGACAAGCTATTACAGTGTCTTGTTAAAGACACACTTAATAGAGATGTGATACAAAAAAACCCCCCTGAATTTCCTGCAATATCCATGACATTTAAGGTTCTGTGTACGAGTGGAGCCCCAAATGCCTGTTGGCTGACTTAGCAAACAATCTGAGTAAAGAAAGATAGGAGATAATGACAAAAAGATTTTATACAGTATCTTAGAAGTAGATTAGTATAAGAAGTAGATTAGTATAAGGCAGTTGGCCACATGGCTTAGAAAGCAACTAATGGAATACAGCAGGGGGACCTGGTGAGGAAAGTGATAAGGTTAGCAGGGTAGGTGTTTTCTGTTGATGAGGGGAAAAGAGAGACAAGGAAGGAAATATTTGGAGGAAGGAGGACTAGTGTTCAAGCTAGAGACATAAGCTGGAAACTAGGTGGTGTTCTTGCTTTGATCCATTCCCACCCAATTTGCAGTTTGGAGGAAATGAATGAGTGAAGCTGGGTAGAAATGCTAACCTGTCACTGTCCTTTGTATTCTTACGTGTAACAGCTAAGGACTGCATTGAACAATCCAGGACGAACATCAGAGCCAGACAAAGATCCTGTGATCTCTTCTAGGACATGTCTGCACATTTTTAATATACAGAGTCACTTGAAGTGCATAGAGACATTGCTGCAGTCATCCTTGTCACACTTTCAGCACGTAGCCAGATTATTGCCTGGCATTAGCAGATTGACAGACTCCAGGATCCTGGGAATGTTGCTCTTTGTGAATACATCAGAATCTTCATTATTTTTCCAGCAAAATACAAGGCACTGTGAACAGAAGAATGTAATCCAAATTCTGAATGCCATCTCTGTGACAGGAGCATGCACATCTCAGCATCTGGTCTGTGAGAGAGGTGCCAGATTCTAGGCCTCAGTCTGGGATGTGAATGTCTGCTCCCAATCTAACCACAGAGTCCTGTGGTTCTCTATAGGTAACTCCAGTAGCTGGCTGCTCACTTAACAAGAGTGTTCAGTAAAGGCATCTTTTGCCAAAGAAACCTTTTTCATACCTGTCCCTTGGCATTAGGGACAAGTGCTTCTTGGCCTGCTCTCTCCTACTTCTCTGTACTTAATGATTCTAAGGAAATACATAAGTACCAGTATATTCAGCAATTTTATTTTCTTTAAACTGGGATCCCATTACTACAGTTTGACTAATCACCAGATTTTTGCTGATTCACGGGATATGTTCCTGTGTATGTTCTTTAAATACAGAAGTATATGATCTTTTATAAGCAATGAGACGTTCAAATATTTTGTATGATACTTTAGGCAAAACATTATAGCATTTAAACTAAAACATAGTAAGAAGTTGCATAACTTGCAGAATGACACATAGCAAGTCATTGGCATAGCTAATTACTGGTATATTCTTCTATCTGTACTTTCTGCTATTTCTATTATCTTTTACCTGTACAAACATATCACCATAGCACATTCAAGTTGTAAGCATAATATGTTCATTTGCTAACATATTTGCCTGCTGTAACCAGTCTGCTAAATCTGATTTTGCTTCTCTTCCATCAAATACTCATTGCATTTCTTGTTACAGTCTGACACTGGGGATATCTGGCAATCAGCTTACACATTCATTGGTTTGCATAAGGGGAGGAGGCAGGACTGCACAGTGGCAGCAACTATGGAAACAACTCATTTCATGCTAGCTCCCCCAGGTAAGAGATTCTTTCAAAAGAGATCATTGAATTTGTGTGTTTCATATTTCAGTCACCATTGTCTGATACCCAATTGCACATAAAGCATCTGGTGTAAGCAAAACTAATTTGGATCTTCTTTTGTAAAATGTTAGCTGGATTAAGGGATCAGGTAGCCTCTTTCCTTACAAGAATCACTAGAGGGAACCATACTGTGAAAAAGATAAAATAATTAGGACAGCAGAAAACAGGCAGCATGGATCTCAACTGCAAATGTTCCTGTGTAAACTCAGCCTATAAAATTATATTGGTTTGCTTATCAAGCAAGCTTCTTTTGAAATTTAATAGCTGTCTGTATTACACTGACTATATCGACACCTGTGACTGTTATATTCTCGATGTTTCCAGCTCTAACAGGATTGAGTTCTTATCACATAGGCAGAACCATTAATATTCCAGAGCCAGTTCAGTGTTTGAAACTGAAAAGGCAACATAAAGTAGTACTAGACTTGGTCAAATGCAGGACCTAATGTTTGCATTTATCATAGAATAAACACTACAGAAGTTACTAAAAGTAAAGCTGCTGGCCAAAGTCTGAAATGTATTGCAAGGATTCCTAGGAACTACTATAATCCAGATAATAGTAAGCCACAAGAACATACAAAAGTGTTAGATATTTTTAAATACATCTATGTATCAGATTTTTATGTGAGATCACAAAATTCTACAGAATCTACAGTGAATTTTTAGAAATGAGATTAATTCTTTTGCATGTTGGTAGCTATTATTTGAAATGACACATCACACACATTTATTTGTGTTAGTTTGTATGATCTTCAGTAGATTTGGGGTTTTTTCCCCTGAACAGTCAGAATGTACCCAACATGTTTTCAATCTCATGTCAGTACTAGTGCTGAAAAATCAAATATATAAAGAAAATAAAATCGTTGTCCTGGGATGGCTAGTCCTTATCACGGTGTAACTAAGGTTTATTCTAACAAAACCATAAAATGTTTTCATCACAATCAAGGAACTCAGCACACTATTACTAAATTATTTGGAAATTTTTGAAAAATTTTGGCCCAGTATGTTTTTGTACCCTATAGAGCTTTACACATTTGTAAAATATGATCTAACTACCCATATTTCTTAGTCCGTTACACAACTCGCTAAATCTGGGAAAAGAATTAAAGAATCTTGCATCATCTAAATCACACTCATTACAGAAGTGCTCAGTCTTTTCTTTCTATATCATATACTACTTATTTCCTTTATACTTCTGCAGTATTATAATTAAAATTTTCTGTCTTTCTGTTATAACCCTTTACACTCAATAGCTTAAAATTTACTACAGATGGCAAGAAAACAATATAATGTTTTAAAATTTATTTCCTATTCTTTATGAACATGAATCAAAATTACAACTTTCTGAAATAAATGTTAGCGCAATATTACAATGGACCATTTATCTTCCTGTTCAGTCTTCAGAAATCCCTGTAGGCTCAGTTCCCACTACTTCTCTGACCTTGGAAACACCAAAACCCCAGCTGACTGCTCTGTTTCCTTTCCCTTTCAGGGAGGAGTAATACCCTAAATTTAAATGCTCTTTTGAACATTGGATTTCTGAATAAAAAAGCTGCAGACTTATGTGCCAAATTAGAATGTTTCTTATTTAGAAATATTCTACAGAGCTTGGAATAAATACATAAGCAAAAACAGTGGAACCGACATTTCTGCATTTTTCCTTCAATTCTTGAAGAGAATAAGACAAAAATCTACTGAGGGGAGCCCATGGGATTACCCAGGTGATAAAATAATAAATGTGTATTTCAGAACTGATATTATACTAGTCCCAGTATATTAAATGTTCAGACTCCCTCTGAGGAGGAAGAACTAGGTTTTTTGCATGGGAAAGCTTACTAGACCTTTCAAGTGATTTACTAATGCTACATTTGTGTATTTCACTGGATGCAGAGGATAGAGTGGAGATGGAAGCTGTGAAAACATATGAAATTATTTTTGTATTTGAGACTTTTCTTCAATTAGCTGAAGTGTCAAGGACCTGTACTGAGGCTAAGCAGCATCAAAACATGGATGGCCTGAAGATTTTAAAGAAAATGTACCCCGAATATTGCAATAACTTTTGTCTACCACAAGGTGGTATAAAGCTGTAGCTGTCTTCAGTACCAGTAAATGATCCATATTCCTAGTCTGGATGTCATTCTTATGGTGCTTTGTTGTGCTGTATCTGCTTAGCATCAGTATGGCTGGTTTTATCAGTGTGGCTGAAAAACCAGGGAGCTACATGAGGTACCCTGCTGCCAGGTGGCAGAGAACCAATTGCTCTCTATAAGGCGTAGGGTAGGTTTTCACAACAGTTTTTGAGCAGTGTAGCTTTTCCCAGTGGCCCTGTGAGAAGACCCCCCCAGCAGAACACTCAAAAAATAGGTAGAGATTTGGGTCTGGATGAGTTTACCTGGTTTAAGAAATGACCATTTCTGAATAATGTCAATATCAGGGACCTAAAATGTGAGTCTTAATAATTGTGCTGAACTTATTCCAACAGAAGGTGCAGAATGCCTTTTATGTAGCTAAGGTCCTTGCAAGAGAGACAGAAGGTAAAGTTGGTATAAAGGTAACTAACACATACTCTCTAAATCACAAAAAAAATTTCCTCTAAATTGGTGTATCTTGAATTTGGACTTTTTTTTCATGTCAGAATCTGGTCCCACATCCTCTGCAGCTGCAGAATTCAAACAGCTTGTTTGGGTTTTTTCAGTTTTTTCAGGTTTATTCTCTTTTTTTTTAATTTTTTTTTTTTTTATCATGCCTTCTGTCATCTACAACAGCTGTAGATAGTTAGAGTAACACACCTGTTTTGGCCTGGATAAACTAAGTGTGCTTTTGATTTTTTTGTCATGTGAGACACTTGGTAAGTTTTCCCTTGAGAAATGCAGTTGCAGTGAAGCTACAAGAGTAAAATCAGAGATCACAAGTGTGAAAGTTTTGTTCACAGCATAGTATTTGGCTGAAATGAGATTGTATGTGGACTTCAATATTTCTACTACTGGACTATTTTTGGTCAAGGAAAGCTCATTCTAAACAAAAATCCCAGATGATGCTTTTGTCATCATCTACTTGGCCATAGTTCTCATGGATTGGTTAACATTTAATATTAATCATTTTCTGCTATGGTATATATATCAGCTGTTGGGTTGGGAATGGTTGTTTTGAAGAATGCTAGGGTGAAATCCAGCTTCAAGAAGTACCCCTGAATAGAGAGATTTCTTAATTTAAAATAAATACTAAGCAGCCCTTGTATTGAAAATTCCTGCCAAAGTTACTCATAGAAAAGAAATAATGATTTTTAAAAAAACAAAATACCAAGAAATACTAGCAAATAAATTCTTATACTTGTATACATGAATAAAAAAAAAATTACAGTAGTGTAATCTTATAAAGCAATTTTATTAAACATACAATACATATCTTAATATACACTTTGTTAGCATCCTCATTCATATTTTAGCTTTCTCAAAATTTAAAATTGGTTTAAAAATCTGTCTTTCTAAAGAAAAAAAAAGGTGACTATACAAATATCACAATTCAAAGGGGCAGTGCCAGAAATACCTTTCACCGTTTTTTAAATACTTTTGTTTTAAAGTTCTATTTTCATTATGGGTTTCTATGTATTGTTTTAACATTTCTCTTTCAATTGTAAAGTCAGCCACATTTTTGTGTACTGTAGTGTATAAAATGACTGACTAAAAAATGTGGATTTTTTTGCAAAGACAGAAATCTATGATCTCAGCAAAATGTGGGACTAACAGAAAATATGTCAGGAAATTTAGGAAATGTGAAACTATGTCTGTCAAGCTGTTGTTAAATAAAATCTTTAAGCAAACTTCATATACAAAGCCAAAGATATAAAGCAGAAGCTGTCATTGAATCATCCTAGCTCTTAGAAACTGAGGATTAAGAGGGGGAAGAGAAGAATGTTGTTTGAAAACAAGTGCACTGCCCCATGGTTGCTGATGTATCTGACTCACCACCGAGCTAATGATGCTCGTTATTATCATTTCTCTTTCCTCACTCGTGTAGCAAGCCAAGACAGACCACAAGTAGTTTCTCTGTAAATAAATCTACAGCCATAAGCACTCTGTCTTGTTTTGTAGCCTTTCCTAGTGCTGTATCTGATTTTTTCTTTTAAATAAGGAAATCACATTTTTTCTTTCACTTAAGCTCCTTTCAAATTACTTGCTTCATTGTGTTCTTTTCTTCCATGCATTCCTATTGATCTCTCTGACTCAACTCCTGATTGCCTTTCTTTCTTTTACCAAAAGGAGACAAACAGATTGAAGCATGGAATGTGAAAAAAGAAGCAGAAAAAATACAATCCTTTGGTTCAGATTCTTGTCAAGGCTCTTAGAACTAACCAGTTTATTACATTTTCCTAGCCTTCTTCAATGACTGTGGCTATTCCCCTAATTTCTCTGTACAATGTCAGTAATTTTGCTTCTTTTATAGCTCAAGGACAATGTGAAGATAAATGCACTGAAAATTGTGAAATATCCTGATACTATCTCCTATAAGAGAAGCTGTTACAGTGCAGTTACTGCAACACACCTATCAAACAACGAGGCCCGTGGAAAAGAAATATATATGGACCGATTTTTGGTAGATGTTTCAGAGATGTTTATTTCTCCAGCCGCATGGCCGGAGCTCTGCCGAGGAACTGCGGCCGTGCAGGGGAACACAAAACAACCAGTGGGGAACGAGGCTGACCAGGGGCAGGGAAACCCTGTGTCTCCCCCCCCGGGGCTCCTCTCCCAGGGCTCCATGGCAGGGGGAGGGCCCCAACATTTCACCCATTTATTTTTAACCAAAAGAGATTTAAAGCTTAACATTGAAAACAACTGGATAAACATGAGATAACAAGGACAGTTTTAAAACAAAACAAGCCACCCTTCTGAGTCTTTAAATGTCCAAACAGATTCTCTGGAACATCTTAAGGCTGACAGAAGGGAGACAGGACTCTCCGAGCACGCTTTGTGGGGAAACTGAAGCAGGAGAGGGTTTCTTTCATTTGTACCTGTTGGAACTCTAAACAGCAATAGTTAATTTCTTCTCTCGCCCTCTTCATCGCCCACTCAGCATTGGAAAGGGACTTTTGGGGAAACAATTGGCAAAGGCATGGTTTTGTGAGGGAAACCATGGGTGAAAAAACAAACTGGGAATACACTGGGAGTAATAGGATATAGGATAAAAGGGAAAGGTGGGATTAGGAAAGGGAGACTATAGGGGGGGGGCTTATAATGGAGATATTGTCTAACATGACTAAGATTTTTAGCATATATACTGCCTTTTACAGAAACCCCAGTGACCTCTGCTGCTTGTAACCCTTTTCTACCTTGCACAATTTTGAACTTCACTACCTCTCTATCTCCCAAGCTTGGGATGCATTTTTCAGGGTTATTCTTTTTAATAGCAGTTCTATGAATGAATATGTCTTCTTGGTTGTCACATCTTGTTATAAAACCATAATTTTGTTTAACATTATAGCCTTTTACTATTCCTAAAACCTTAGCTATGGTGATTTTTTCCTTTTTTCAAGTGGTTGCTGTTTTCTGTCTTGCTGTGTTTTTTGCCTTCTCTTTTGCTTTTGCCTGCTCCCATGTTGGAATTGCCAGGGTTGTCAGTGCTGCCGGGGCCGTCGGGGCTGCTCGTGCCTGCGTGCTCTTCCCAGGGTTGCATTTGGGGCCACGTGGGCCGGGCTGGGCTGCACTGCTCAGCTCCCCGCACGCTGCCACCTCTGCTCTCAGCTGTGCTGCCGCTTCCTGGGGCCGTGCCCATGCCTCAGCCGGGCCCCCGAGCGGCGGACCCCCTGCATCCCTCTCCAGCGTGTGTCTCAGCTGGGTGCGGCTCCACTCCGCCACCACCGCCGCCAGCTGCCACCCGCATGCTGCCCCTCTCGGTCGGGTGTTCACGGGGCTCGCTCCACCACGCACTGCGCGGGGCTGGGCGGGCACCGCCGGGTTGCCCCGCTCCCGCCGCGCCTCGCTCTGCTGCCAACACTGCAGCTCGTGCCGCTCTGCCCGCACGCGGGAATTGCCTCACTGTTGCTCACAGAGGGCTCGGTCCATGTGGCCGAGGCTGCACGGTCTCTGAGCCAGGCTTCCCTTCGCCAAGACACAGCTGACATTGTTCAACAGTCTCGGTAATTAAATAAAATTCACGGAAATATTCTTCCATTGGCATATATTTTGACTCAAAAATTAACTGTGTCCAAATGGTCTTCCAAAAGTCTTTGGTAAGAATTAAATCCCAAGAAACAGAAAAAGTTCTTAAACAACCATGCCAGGAAGTGTTTCAGTTCCTTTTGAGCTTGAATTAAGCTCAAATCTACAAATCGTTGTTCAAGAATCTTTTCCAGTGTAAGTTAATTGTCCATATGCAGCTCTGAGAGCCAAGAGTTTTTCCACGGTTCCTCCATAATTTAGAGAGAATATCCAAACCAATGTGAGAAGAGAGAGATCTAGAGTGGTTTTTACTCACGAATTTTCTGTCCTTAGGGATCAGTGTCTTGCCAGCATTATCCACCATTTGTTACAGTGCAGATACTGCAACACGCGTATCAAACAACGAGGCCCGTGGAAAAGAAATATATATGATTGATGTTTCAGAGAGATGTTTATTTCTTCAGCTGCATGGCCGGAGCTCTGCCGAGGAACTGAGGCAATCACAGGACCCGAGGGTCCTTGCCCACACAGGGGAACACAAAACAACCAATGGGGAACGAGGCTGACCAGGGGCTAGGGAAACCCTGTGTCTCCCCCCCGGGGCCCCTGTCCCAGGACTACATGGCAGGGGGGAGGGCCCCAACAAGAAGCTGAATTAATTTCTGAGAAAGAGAAAAAATGGAATTGACTCATAAATTAGGTTACTTTTAGAGGTTGCCCCTTTGTAGTTTTATCTCAAGTGCAGATGGAATATACTTGTAGGACTTCAGCTATGAAGATTTTTACAGCCTGTCTTAGCTCTTTCCTCATTCACTGTGCTGGTTGCTGTAGATGGCATTCTTAGGCCCACACATCTACTCTGCTAAAGACTATGGAACTTGGAACTTACCAGTCTTTACTGATAAGACCAGTCCTCAGGAATCTCTGACCCAAGAGACCAGGGTATATGAATGTTGGGAGAAAGACTTTGCCTTGGTCAAGGAGGATTGGGTCGGAGAACACCGGAAGGAACCTGACATCCATGACATGGGCCCTGATGGTGTGTATCCACCACTGTTGAGAGAATTGGTGGACATCATAGTCAGGTCACTCATAGTCATCTTTGAAAGGTCATGACCATCAGGATAGGTGCCTAAGGGCTAGAAGAAAGCAAATGTCACCCTGGTCTTCAGGAAGGGCAAAGGAGGACCCAGGGAACTACTGGCCAGTCAACCTAACATCAGTCCCTGGAAAAGTTATGGAGCTCCTAATTCTGGAGGCCATCACTATCCACATGGATGACAAGAAGCTGATCAGGAGTAGTCAGCATGGATTCACTGAAGGTAAATCATGCTTAACCAACCTGACTGCCTTTTATAATGAAGCAACTAGAGCAGTAGTTAGTGTCTACTTTTAAATTTAGCAAGGTATTTGGCACTGTCTCTCACAATATCCTCATAGGCAAATTCAGAAAGTGTGGACAGGATGAGTGGACAGGGAGGTGAGTTGTGAACTGGCTGAATGACTGATCCCAGAGGGTTATAGCCAGTGGCACAGAGTATAATTGGAGGCCTGTCACTAGTGGTGTCCCCCAGAGTTCTATATGCTGCCCAGTACTGTTTAACTTGTTCATCAATGACTTGGATGAAGGAGCAGATGCCTCCTCAGCAAGTTCGTTGATGGTACAAAAGCGGGAGGAATGGCTGATACCTCAGGGTTGTGCAGCCCTTTGGAGGGACCTCAACACGTTGAAGAGATGGGCAGAGAAGGACCTTCTGAAATTCAAAAACAGCAAATGAAGGTTATTCATCTGGGGAAGAATAATCCCAGGTACCCAGTACAGGCTGCAGGCCTGCCAGCTGAAAAGGACCTGGGGGTTCTGGAGGACAACAAGCTGTCCATGAGCCAGCAATGTGCCTGTGGGGCAGAGAAGGCCAATGGAATCATGGGATGCATTAGGAAGAGCATTGCCAGAAGGTCGAGGGAGGTGATCCTGACCCCCTGCTCCAATAGTGAGTCTTAGTGAAGCTACATCTGGACTGTGTCCAGTTCTGGGCTACTCAGTACAAGAGAGACATGGAGCTCCTGGGGTAAGTGACTGTGGTGTTTATGGGACTGGAGCATCTCTTTTGGGAAAGTCTGAGCTGGGCCTCTTTAGCCTGGAGAAGACTGAGAGGGGACATTGTCAATATATATAAGTATATGAAAGGTGGAGTCAAGTGGATGGAACCAGACTCTTCTTTGTGGTCCTAGGACAAGAGGCAATGGACAGAAACTGATTCACAGGAAGTTCCACCTGAACATGAGGAAGAACTTTTTTACTGTGCAAGTGACCAGGCACTGGAACAGGTTTCCCAGCAATATTGTGTAGTCTCCCTCACTGCAGATTTTCAGGAACCTCATGGACATGATCCTGTGCCATGTGCTATCAGATGACTCTTCTTGACCTCTTCTTGAGCAGGAAGGTTGGACCAGATGATCCACTGTGGTGCTTTCCAGCCTTACCCATTCTGTGAACTTACTTTATTTTTAAAATTTGTTTTACTTTATTTTTAGTATTTACTTCAATTTAACTTAATTTTTTAAATATTTTACTTTTTTAACCTTTTTTCACTTTACTTTTTACTTCTTTTTAACTGTATTGTGTTTTGCTTTATTTTTTTATTTTGGTTTAATTAGGTTTGATATTTTTATTTCTTGTTTTACTTTATTAGTTTTATCACTGTGTTTTAGCATTAGTGCTTCTTGCTTGGAGTTCTTTCTTTACTTTTTTCTTTGGTTCCCTTACGTTTACTTAACTGGGCTTTTACTTTGGGATTTACATTTTGTGTTTTGTTGTTTACTTTGGAATACTTTGTCAGATTTTTGGCTTTTTGTTATACTGCATTTAGTTTTCTATAATACTTTCTTTTGTGCTGAGTTTTATGCTGGGGTTTTACATTGGGGTGTATGTTGAGATCTTATATTGGGGTTTTTGCGTTTTTAAGTTGGACTTATAATTTTTGTTTGGGATTCTGTTGTTTATTTTGGTTTACATTGTTGGGTTTTCATTGTTTTACATTGTTTTACTTCTGGGATTTTCATTGTTTTGTTTTATGCTTTACATTGGGCTTTACACTTTATTCCAGTGCATTTTTGTTTATTTTGGTGTGTTTTTCTTTTTTGTTCTACTTTGTTGTAGGGTTTATGCTGTTTTATGTTGGGGTTCTACTTTTTCTGGATTTTTGTTAATTTATCTTGTGTTTATTTTGGTTAAATTTCATGGGCTGTTTTTGTTTGTTTACTTTCTGTTTTTAATTTTTCTAGTTTTACATTGATTTTTTCCTTTAGGGGTTTACTTTGGGGCTTTACATTAAGGCTTTAGGTTAGTTCTTTTCTTTTACTTTGGTTAATGTTTTGGGGTTTTTTCTTACATTTATTCCTGTTTGATTAATTTTGAGGTTTACATTGGGGGGGTTGTTTATTTTCTTTGTTTACTTTTGTGTTTTATTTATGTTAGGCTTTTTTAGGGTGGGGTTTTTTGTTTACCTTTCATTTTCTGATGGGGTCTAATGGAGTTTTCTGTTGGGATTCTACTTTTTGGGTTTTTTTGTTTTACTTGTTTGGGTTTTTAATTTTTATTTTACTTTCAGTTTGGGTTTCTTTTGCTGTTGTTGTATGTTGGGGCTTTACAAGTTTTTCCCATTTTTTTGTTTACATTTGTTTACCTTTTTTTCTTTGTTTTATTTTGGTATTTTTATTATTTGTTTTACTTTTTTCATATTTGCTTAACATTGGGGATAAATTTTGAGGTTTTACATTGAGATTCTAGTTTTGTGTTCTATGTTGGAGTTCTACTTTTTGCTTGTTTTGTTTAATTGACTTTTATTTATCTTGATTTACCTTAGTTTAGTTTGGTCTTTTTTCTTTTGGTTTTTTTTTTTGGTTGCTTCACTTGTGTTTTTTTCTATTTTTGTTTGTTTGTTTGTTTGTTTGTTTTCCATTAGGGGTTTAATTTTTTGGTTTTTTTATTTTTTTACTTCGGATTATTTTTTCTTTTGGCTTGCTCAGGGGTTTTTATAATTTTTTAATACTGAGATTTTACATTGTGACCTCATGTTGGGATTTTATTTGGGGAGTGTTGTTTTGTTTACTTTGGTTTAATTTGGTTTACTGTTTGGTTATTTTTATTTTTTGTTTTCCTTTTAGTTCGATTTATTTTTATTTGTTTTACATTTGGTTTCACATTTAACTTGTTTTTTTTGTTGAATTTGAGTTACTTCGAATTACCTTGGTTTATTTTTGTGGTTTATTTGTTTGTTTTAATTTGGTTTACTTTTATACTTTTCCTTTCTGTTGAAGCTTTACTTTTTGGGGTTTTTATGTTTTACATTGGGTTTTATGTTGGGGTTTAATGTTGAGTTTTATGTTGGGGGGTTACTTTTGGGAGCTTTAAAGTTTTTATTTCCTTTAGTTTACTTTTTAAAAAATTTTTTTTTGTTGTTTCCTTTTTTAAAATTTTATACATTGTTTTACATTGGGTTGTACATTGTATTTGGTGATGGTTTTAAACTTTTGAGTTTCTCATTTTTTGTTGTGCCTTGATTTTTGTGTTATTTCACTTTATGTAACAGTCTTGTATTAGGGTTTCATATTTTCAGTTTTGGGTTTTTTTGTTGTTGTGCTTGTTTACTTTGGTTTTCTTTGGTTTATTTTGGTTTTACTTTGGTTTTATGTTCTGTTTTTCTTTGGCTTACTTTGGTTTCCTATATGGTATGTTGGCTTTAGGGTGGTTTTTTTATTTGTTTCTTCCACATTATTTTTAATTTTTAATTTACTTTGGTTGATGTTGCTTTACTTTTTAATTTACTTTAAAATTAACTTATTTTTTATTTTACTTCTTATTTTATTTTAAATTTAAATTTAAATTTATTTTACTTGTCACTTTACGTTTTAGTTTAACTTTGTTTTACTTATGTTAGATTTTTTTTGCTGACTCACCCTGGGCGAAAAGCCTTCCCCACCCCTGGCTACAGGGCACGAGAGGCTGTCTTTGTAGGACATGGGCAGTAGGCAGGAACTTAGCCAAAATGGACCACAGCAGGCCTGAAAATTGGTCACACTCGATGTTGCAGAGCAATGAAAACTATATTAATAGCAATAATAACTCAAGTAGTAAAATAACTGTACTGCAGCAGGTGGATCTCTTAATTACTCAGAGCTGCATAGTGCAGTATTTTACTTTTACATATGATTTTCCAATGTTCATAACTTTTGGAAATCAAACATGCTCCTTTACAGAATAAGATCCATCTTTAAATTGCAGTATTATTATTTTACCCATATTGATAAGTGACCAATTAAAACTTGGGTACTGAGATTCTTTCTACAGTGGGAAAGATGAAGAGTTTAGTGTCCTCCATAGAGCTGAACCAACTTTTTCTTCCAAAATTTCTAAATCCAGATCTGCATAGATAGAATGCAAGAGCTTTTGACCTAAAGGTGAATATTTCACAATGCGTTGATTTGTCTAGGACAGAGGTTGGACTTGATAATCTTCAAGGTTTTTTCCAAACTAAACAATTCTATGGTTCTGTGATTCTAAGACCTGAATGTTATGAAAATCTTCATTGTAAGAAGAACTGTAGCGCCCACAGCCATTGCTAATTCTACTGTTGTCATGGTTTTAAATTAGCTTCCAGCCAGTCTTCTTCACCTTCCAATAGCAATTACATGCCAAAAGACAGACTTGCATATCTACAACCATAACTCTTTTAGGATTGTCTTCTCTTCATATATGAGAAGATCTGTCTGTCTGAAAGATTGCCAGAAACATCTTTGGAAAATATGGAGAGTTCATGAAAATAAAACTGTCAGTAAAAATGGGTACTGCAGAAGTAACAAGGCTATTTTATGGCATTCTTTTCTACCTTGTGCTTGTACTGCTTTCTGCAAGAGTTCATGAGTCTGTGGCTGAATTTTAAGCTTATACATTGCTTTTGGTTATAAATTAAAATTTGGACTTCTTTTATATTTTGTAATTTCCTGAAACTGCAATCCATTTTCAGTACAGACTACTACATATTTTAATATTCTTCAGAATAGCACTCCAGGGTCTTCTTTTGTATCACAGACACACAACAAGAGTACCACAAATGAGGCGTCATTGCCCAGGTTTTATGCTTTTCGTTGCCATTTTGCAAAAACGCTAAATTACTCAGTGTTGTCTTGGCCTTTTCCATAAATGCTGACAGCCCTCAATTTCCTCTTCCACTTTTTAAGTATCACATTTTTTTACAGTAGTCTATAAACTACATCGTTAATCAGATAGTGTAAAATCCAATTAGAGGCATTAGAATCCAGAAATACAAGTGTTAAGGAATTTATTTCTTGATTGACAAGAAAGCCAAATAGACTCATCTATTTAGAATCTTAGCAACAATTAGCTGCCTTAGTTTCATTTATTGTGACATAAAAAATCTGGTTTATTGAGAGCTCTATTGAATAAGATTTCTATGATATGCACCATGAGAAAATATCTTCAAACTAAAATGATTGTTTTGCTGTAATAAATTGAACCATATGTACACTATGTTATTCAATCCTTTTTCTTCAAGGCATAAATTGATATTAAAGAACATTTAAGTCATAACACATGGTTATCCAGGCATGAACGAGGCAATAACCCATATAAGTTGTCAAGGTGAAGCCAAAGCATTTATTAGAGGTTTGTGTTGTTTTTGAAAAGTGCACGGTTGGATAAACATGGATTAGTGCTATTATGCTGCTACGATGACTCAAGTGTGTTTTTACAGTGTCAGTAATTTTTATGTTTAAAAATCACTGGTGCAGTATATTAGCTATAATTTATGTTTATCATCTTGTGTACTCTAATAGGTTTCAACAAACCATTTAACACTTCAGCTTGTGCATATACATTACTTAATAGGTATTTATCTTAAAAAAGAGATACTTAAACGGGACTTTCAAAGCTTGCAACTGCATGCTATGAGCAAATACTGCAGTCAGGCACATTAACTTTTTTCCTCTGGTCTGCATTTAACTTTGGGCAGTGTGACCACACAGTTTCTTTGTACATTTTTTTCCTAACTGGAGCAAGAAAGATATATCATCTCTAAACCCCATCAGCCTGAATGGCATCGAAGTCCCTGACATGAAGTGTCCGTCACACTTACTAAGTAGAGTAGATGTGATAAAGCCTACGCAGCTGAAAATGCCAATAAGTTCCCCTCATCAGAGGCTGCCCTTTCAGGATAGCATAGGACTTTATGCTTTCCTAGTCAAAGGATAATAGTAGACTCTATTAGTTATAGTTCTTTTGATATTCTTTTTTGGTCTCTTGGCTTGCTTATTTTTGAAAATCAGTTACCCTTTCTCATAACTCTCAACATTTGGTTTGGGGAGCAACCGCATCTCAATATAAAAGAGTTGGTGTTGGCAAAAGAGAGAACTGAAGTAAAAGCTTCACTTAGGAAGGGCTTTCGGGTGGCACTGGATGAGTTGCACATAATTTATGATACTATTGAGTGCTTCCAACAACATGTTGCTTATTACATGGGTTGTGCTGATGGTGACTTTCTGTTCTAGACAGTCTAGGTTTGAATGACTGGTGTTTAGTGCTTCCATAAAAGAGATTGATGGCAATTTTAAAATCATCACACTGGTCTTTTCCTGCAGGGAGAGCTCTCCTGCAGTTTCCTGAAGTTGGATATTTGTCAATAATTTGCAGAAAACAAAAGCCAAACAAATATTGTTGTAAATTCTGTTTACCAATCTCATAAAATTCCTGATTCCTTCACTAGTGAGGTCATTTCAGAAGAGGAAAAGGTGTTGATGCAGAACCCTGAGATTATGGACATGCTGATCTGGTGCGTAATAGATTTTTTACAAAGAGGTTATCAGTTCTTCTGACTCAGTCAAGCATATCTGTTGGCTGAGTTAGCAAATAGGCAGGATTTATTACTCACATGGGAATAATTGACCAAGATGGACCACTTGTTATTGCAGACTACTTTTTTGCAGTAACCTCTTCCTTAAACATAGTAAAAGAAATATTGATATAATTTAGAGAACATTCCTAAGTGCCTACAAACAGATATCTTACTGATTCAAATTTAATTTTTATAGAAGTACATTTAAAAGATTTAGATTTCAATTGATACCTGTAACAATTGCATATGCATAGAAATGACTTTAATATTCACCTATTTAATAATGGACTACTAAAAAGCCATGCCTTACATTTTATTACACTTAAACAGCAGATGCCATTTTCACTGCTTTAGGATACACATTTACAACACTCTTCAGGAAAATGTACTGCTTGCTTCCATGTTAGGCATCGTGCAACTTTATTCTGTTGACATTTTTAGCAGTTTTGATGTTCTGTGCAGTAGGTGATGCAGTGTAGTCTGTGTTTGATGTGTTTCCTGGAAGCATTACTTATTTATTTTGTTACAGAACTCCCTGCAGACCACATGGGAGTGGGGTCCCATTTTGCAAGGTACTATACAAAAGCATCATGAAAGAATGCTTCTGCCCCAGGGAACTTACAGTTTTAGCATTACATATTTAGAAAGAATTGAAAGAATTATGTTCTCCCTGGTAAACAAGGACAAGGAAGTCAGAATTACATTTTTGTGGAGGTCTGTACTGTGTCTTTCATTTTTCATTTTTTGTCAAATTTAAGAAAGAGTGATTTCATATACCACAACTGAAGTAAGGAAGAGACTTTGGAGCAAAACTGATGTTACCATCCTCATGCTGACATGGCTTTTCACTTTCCACAGAAAAACCCTAACAACCTTCCTCTGGGGAAGAGAATGCAGGTCCTTGCTAGTAATGCTGTCTCATCTGGAAGGCTTTTCAGAGCTGCTTTTAATCCTGTGCTAGTACTGCTAGTACTAGTACTGCTAGTACTGCTAGTACTGCTGTATCATCTGGAAGGCTTTTCAGAGCTGCTTTTAATCCTGTGCAAAAATTCTGAGGCATTCCTGTGAGTAAGGATGCTACAAAGGCCAGCTGTTGTCCACGGCATGGAAAGCCCTAAGCTGAGGACTGAGCTGCCACAAGGACATGAGGGCAGGTTCTTCACTGGCTACAGTGGGTCAGAGATTGGCATGATGGCCAACGAGGTCACTCATCAACCCAATTATCAGGCAAGATGGTAATCAAATGCATTTATTAAGTTCACTGCTATTGCCAATCTTAAAATTTTGTACAGTATTAGCAAATTTCTTTTTTCTTCTCTGATGGTGGTCATGGCTATTACTGTTGCTGTTGTACCAGGGCAGCAAGAAACTACATGAGTCCAAGACCAGGAATAAATAGCCTGATTTAATTAATTATAAATCTGTTTATATAACTTGGTTCGCAGGAGTGGCATGATACTATTGGTCCCTTGATCAAACACCTCCTAGAATGATGGGTGGAGGCTCTACAACACTGATTCAAAATATTTTCTTCAGTGTACCATAGCAAGACCATGCATAACAAGTTTGCAGGTGCAAGATAAAGCCTTGGTTTACAAAAACCTCAAACTGTTTCTCAGCTAGCTTGCATGAGAAAGGAAAACTTCACAGGATGCTGCAGAAGCTGGAAAATTCCTCTGCTTCTAACTTTTTACTATCCACATATTGCAAGTGGCTTTGCCACTGTGATTTTTTACTCACTCTCTGGTGAAACCTCTTCTATTTTTCTGGCCATGTTGGTAGCCATAGAATTGATGGAGAAAGACCTCATCATATCTTCTGCTGTTGTGCAAACAAACACAAGGCCTCTGATGATACTAGCTCTTTACATGGCTACCTCAGTAAACATTGTCCTCTTTCTGTCCCAGTGACTGTTTAAAGTAACCTCTTATCTATAGAACAGATAAACAAAACAGATAAAGTTGAAAGTCATGGAGAAATGAAGGGATAAGGCAGCAAGGTTGTCTTATTTTTTATTACTCACTGGAAGTGCCTTTCACATTGCCAAGGTACCCCAAATGGATTAATGTTTCAAGCAAACAGTTAAACCCTACACGTCTAGAGGTTCTGTCTAGTCATAACTCCATAGTTCAGGAAGGATGTTGAGAAATTGGAGAGAAGTCAGAAGAAACTTCTCAATGTGGCTCGTGTTTTCATGTACATGACCCATTGGAAAAGGCTGAGGGATTTGGTTTTATTTATTCTGGTGGAGTGGTCGTGAAAGGGAGATCCAGCTGAAGCCTACAGCTACTTGAACAAAATGATAAACACGGAGCTGTTCTTGGTACTGACAAATAATATGGCAAGGAGAAAGAATTATATGTTGCAGTTGGGAAAGTTCCATCTGAACATTAAGAAAATGTCTCAGTGAATGTTATGGATATGTAATGTTTTCCCAAAGACCATGGGATCTTCATCCTTGCAGGTTTTCAAGACAAGGAGGTAAAGACATGGCTGAGCTGATCATGTGTTGGCAACAATCCCTCTCTGAAGGGAACATTGTACTAGATGACATCCAAGTGCTCTCAGACAGTATTTTGGTGATCAGTGAAATATAATCCTCCAGTTTTCAGATGGAATTTTGTTGTGATTTTTCCCTAGAGGTTAATATTTTCTCATTTTAAAATTGTTTACTGTGGCAAAGTGACAGTACTCTTTCCAGATTTCCTCTTGTCCAAGACTGAATTAAATCCACATGAGTGTTCCTTACTTTCAGGACCTGCCACACAGGTTAAACTCTATTCATCTAACAAACATTCTTTCTCATTTTTGCCTTTCCTCATGGGAAAATATTGTTTTCAATTGCTGATGAAAGCCTACTTTGAGCATGAAAGAGGTAGAAGCAAAATCTTCTCTCTAGAGGGTTCCCAGGGTAGCAAGCTCACTAGAAGTATATTGGAGAATGCTTTTTGCTGACAAGTATTCTGTAGTGCTGTGCCTGTAAAATTGGAGACATGGTGTATCTCCACAGTAAAAACTGCCGATCCAGCTGGGCCTAAATCTACAGCAGAAGTAATTTGGAAGGGCTGGTAGAACGGTTTGTGTAAAACCGGCCTGAAAGGACTAGCAAGCACAGTTCTGGTGAGCATCTGGAGCTTATTTTTCTCTATGCCATCTCTGTTTTTTAAAAGATCCTTACTACCTGAGAGAATTTTAAGCTGGTTTAGTTTGTGTGTTTAAAATTATGATAATCTTCTAGTGCACAGAAAGCTTAATATTATTAAAGCTAGAGGGGTTGTAGGTGGAAGAAGGATATCCAAGACCATGATGTCAGCCCTATTCTTAGTCAATAAAGATTAGCTTTAATGGTTTTTCATATGACTGCTGATACTGTTATAAGTATATGAGCTAAAAAGTATGGGAAAGAAGGTAAATATTACAAGAAAATTTTGAAATTATATTGTTTAATTGAAAAATAAAATAAAAAAATAGTTTAGTCATATGTTGGTGTGCTTACTTAGATGTATATATTTAGATTTTTTCCTGGTCAGATAGGTAATTTACATTTACATTACTGTTATGTGAGAAGTTTGCCAAATTTAATCAAAAAGTTTTGATTATTTATTCACTACTCTCAGTGATGAGAATGTGTGAATATTCTCACTGAAACAAAAGAATGGATTCATATTTCTTCAGTAAGACCTTCTTTCTCACTATTATATAAGAAATAGAGACATGCTGAATTTCGCTTTTGATACTGTCCATTTTAAATACCTCTTCTAACACTGTCCTGTTCTTGTGTTACAGAAAAAGAGGCAGAAGAGTTTCTTTAGGAGTGAATTGTTCAAAAAAAGAAATATACCTCCATCTCTTCAAATATATACATAAAAAAATAATAAACACCCATGAATACATACACATATATAAATAATAGGTATAGAAAGTAAGTGAAAATCTTCCAATCTCATTCATTTCTTACATTTTTTTTTGTCAGATAACTACTTAAAAATAAAACTTTAGTTATGCACAGAGTGTGAATCTAACTCTGATACTGATGGTCTTGTACCAAATGAAGTGAAGATGATATTAATAGTGAAGGGAACAGAACACTCTATACCTTACCCATCCCATCTTCCCCAATAAAACTATATCTGCTACTGGGCTATTATTTAATTTTTATTTGTTTTTGGCTTTGGATCCCTGCTTAATAGATCAAAACTGCCCCAGAGAATTTTAACTTCTAATTTCAGAAAAAGAGAAATTTTGAAGGTTGAGAGTAGGGAAAAAGGAAAAATATTGAGAACAATAAAAATCATAGCAAGTGTATGAATAATTTTTTTCATTGTTCCTAAAAGATCTTAGAGGGTTTATAAAACCTGTTATTTCTACACGTGTGACAGTATGTTAAATTACTGCAGCTGTGCTCAAATACAGCTTTATACTAATACAAGATTGTTTAGCTCTGAGAAACATAATTTTGCTAAGGTATTTCTGGATAAAAAAAATTTGCATTTAACATACCTGGTTAGCTTGATATTCAGTGAAACAAAACTGTTGTAGACTGGTTAAGCCTAAATCTGAGTTGTTTTTCTAAGGCAGTAATCTAAAAGCTGCATTACATGAGCTGGCACAAGACTCAATCCTCTGCTTCCTGATACCTGTGTAAGTGTATTCTAACAAGCAATACAACTCATAAAAGCAAATTGTGAAACAAAACCCACCAAAGAACCAGTCTGAAGGGCTTTTTCTTTCCTAGTAACTTCTCACAAAGCAAAAATTTTTTCCTTTTTCCATTTTGCAAAGCGGTTACCTGCTCAGCATGCTTAAATCTCAGACAGAAAATTGAAAGCATATAGTTTGGCCTCTATGCAAAAGATGTGTAACAAGATACCAGGCAAGACATTTTGTCTGAATTCCAAGGTGGCAAATTTTATACACTTGTTCACTTATGAAGATTTTGGCTTGCATGTAGTCATTTTATGCTCAGAGTTTAGAATATTTTCTAAACAAATGCTTAAAGAAAACCATGAAAACTAAGGAACTATCAGTCTTAACAGAAGCAATTCTGAAAAACAATTATTTTCATTTTAGCACTGACAATTATGTAAATGTGTCTGGAACAGCAATGGGCACCTTAATTATGACACCTAATTATACCAATTTATTTATACACCTCCTTGAACAACATTTTATTCATAACTCTCCCACTCATTCAAAGACAAGAAAAAACAAGGTGGAATTTCATAGGTGGTTGCTTTATCATTGAAACATAAACACAACTTGAACTATTGGAACTTGAACCTTCACATGTATAGCACATCCACATTGTGTTATGTTCTCTTTGTTTTCCATCTTTCAAAGAAAGAGAACATTTTATATCTCAGTATGTAAGAGAAACACTCTTTCATTCCTGGTAGAAATCTCTCAGATGTGAACCATATTCGGAAAAACACAACCCAAAATTACCTACATTCCCTTCTTTTTTAAAAATTTTCACAATCTTCTTGCTGAAAGTTACAGAATCATAAAGCCTTTAGGTTGGAGAAGACCTTTAAGATCATCAAGTCCAACCATAAATCTAACACTGCTGAGTTCACCACTAAACCATGTCCCTAAGTGCTACATTTACATGTCTTTTAAATACCTCTAGGGATGGTGGCACCACCTCTTCTCTGGAAAGACTGAATGTTGGACAACACTTTCAGTGAAGAAATTTTTCCTAGTATTAAATCTGAACTTCCACTGGTGCAACTTGAGGCCTTTTCTTCTTCTTGGAAAAAGAGACCAGCTTCCACTACACCCTTCTTTCAGGCAGTTGTAGAGAGAGATAAGGTCTCCCCTGAGCCTCCTTCTCTTCAGTCTGATCAAGCCCAGCTTCTTCAGCTGTTCCTCATAGGCCTTGTGCTCTAGACCCTTCATCAGCTCCATTTCCATTCCCTGGACATGCTCCAGCATCTCAATGACTTTCCTGTCTTTCTGTACTGTTTTTGATACAGGCCAGGATGTCATTGGCATTCTTGGCCACCTGGGCACACGCTGGCTCATGTTCAGCCACTGTCAACCAGCACCCCCAGGTCTTTTTCTGCCAGGCAGTTTTCTAGGCACTCTGTCCTCTCTGGCACTGCCTGGGGTTGTTTTGGCTGAAGTACAGGACCTGGCACTTGGCCCTGTTGAACCTCTGATCATTAAGCCTCAGCCCATCGATCCAGCCTGTCCAGATCCTTCTGTAGAGGCTTCCTACCCTCCAACAGATCAACACACCTGCCCAACATGGTATCAGCTGCAAATTTACTGAGGGTGCACTGCACAGCCTTTCCCTCATCCAGTAAATGGATCATGTCACAGAAGGAAAGTGCCACTGTGTACATGCAACCAAGAGTTATAAAAGTATTTTATGAAGTGCAAGATCCCAATTCTCTGCTTGAAAAAATGTTGCGATCTTCCTTCTGGATTGTCATAATTTGTCCTTTCCAAGAAAATAATGTTTTTCTATAGACAAGCCGGACAATTCTATGTAAATGATCATGACCAGAGTCCTTGCTTAGAACTACATCGGGGTTAATACAGTTAATAAATAATAGAAATAATGAATCAATGGGAGCATCTGAGCGTTCCAATTAGGCAGTACAGTCTATTAAGTAAAGTACTGCAGAAAGTGGCTGTATGTCTCTGAGTCTTTCCATCTCTGAATTATCTGAATGGCCTTGGGGTCGAGCACAGAGAGCTACTTGAACAGAGAAGTTGCTGGGGAGAAACACTTATATGTGGTTAACAAGGATAAGCTCTATTTTGTTGAGTTTTTAAATTTTTTTCCCTGCTGCAGTCAGAGAAACAGGATTTTATAACAGTTTTTTAGAAATCATAGAATCATAGAATATCCTGAGATAGAAGGAACTCACAAGTATCATTGAATCCAACTCCCTGTTTCAAATAAGCAAGATTACTCTGATGGGTACACCTGATGTCAGTTTCTCTCCAAGAGGACACTTCCCCAGGCACTGGCTAGCACTTGGCTTACAAGGCAGCATTATTATGTCACTCCCACAACACATTCTGAAGAGGCTGTTTATCTTCCCTGTTATCTTATTATTCCCATTTCATTTCTTTGAAAAACTTCTTGTTCATGCTCAGTAAGTGCCACTGAGTCCTTAGGTTTATTTCCCCACTGTTTTCTATCCAAGGAAAAAGTGATAATTATGTGGACTGTTTAAGTTTGGGTTTTTTGGACGGAGGGATTTTTTGCTCTTTAAAACTGGTTCAAAAGGTGATGCAACTTCGTGTAATAGGATTTTAAAAATTCATTTATTTGTTAAAACAAACCTAATTTCTGTGTCCCAGAAAAAAAAATCTGAAACACAGATCTTCCATTTGCAGGCATTTACTGTGCCTTAATTTCACTTGGTTTTATTTGACTGAGTATATTTGACAATATACTCAGTGTATCATTATAAGCCTGTTTCAAGTTATTCTGTAAGATGTCCCAAACATATTAAATTTAAAAATTATAGTTCAGGGTGCTGCCATTATCCCTAAGATTCCTCATATAGAATGAATCACACAGCCAAAGATTTATATTTTAGTAATCATGACTGGCACAACTCTTTCTAAAATTTCAGCTGTACATTTAATATGACTAATAGCTTCTGGTCCCCAAACTTGATATATTTCTTCCTTTACATGCAATTGAAGTTATATTTTCAGGCACAAGAGTTCAAAATTATTTCACCAGCAAGTGAGATCACTAAAGTTGGATAAAATAGAGATGGCAAAATTGTACCATGAGGAATCAGAGGGAAGTAAACAAATTAAGGAAGTGGAACAAGACAGAGATCAAATTTGCCAAAGTCTGATAATGTCCTTCTGGGTGTTTTTTCACCTTTCTACTTTATTTTTCTCATCCTTTTTTGGTAGAGCTTCATTTTCAGTGAAACAAACCATACACTTTTCATAGGTGTTGCTTGAAAAGCTCAGGACAGAATTTCACCTCGGACTAGTGACTTTAACATTTATGGGAGAGTAGGATCCAGAAAAAAACACTGTGTCCTAACTTAAGATCGGAGTTCAGATCAGAGCCTGAAACTTAGAAGCCAGCACGGTTTGAATGGGAACATCACAGACAGGAGACCTTGAAGTCAGGGAAGTTCTTGATCTAAACCTTTAATCTGAGGAATGCAGGAGTGGACAGTAAATGAGTACTTTACTTAAAAACTACAGGAAGCAGTACTATTCTAAGAGGACTACTAGCTGGATCATGGTTCATTTTCACAAGAAATATGTACAGTATATTCATGAGTGTCCTCAGTGGGGCTGATTCTAAGACAGAAGCACATGGTTGATACCTTCCCTTTTGGCAGATTTGTTTTCAAATTGGTATCAGTAATTTGGTTCCATGGAAAGAATAATGTCTAGATAAATAATGGAGCTGAGACTGAGAGTGCTGAGTTTGGAGCCCTAGAACAACAGAATATTTCTGATGACTCTCAGCTGGATGGTGGTATTTTCCCACATAAGTGCTGTAAAGATACGTAAAAGAATTGCAGAGCCTTTCAAAGCTCTAAACAACTTGCTTTCTGCATGTCATTAAGGGTGCTGGGGATATCTACCATACATCTGTTCACAGGTATGCACAGGCTTCCCTGAGAAAGCTTTATATCCTATAGCCTGTGACTCTGTAGTATTGAAGTCATAGCAGTGTGAACTTCAGCTTCCAAGAACCTGTTAGTCTTCTGCTGGGCCTGTGCTGTCTGCTATAACACCTGAACTGTTGTGGTACGTGAGCTAGTTGAAGGATGCCCATATAAGATGTAGTTCTGTGCACCTGGACGGTAGTGAGCATCCTTCACCTTGTAGCTGCAGTGCAGACCATAGTATAAAACCCCCTGTATGGGTCCAGGGTAACATTCTTAAGTAGAGCTATACCACCTGCCTACAAGTTTGCACTGTTTCTTTCCAGTGAACAGTACTATTACATCTGCCTTGTGAAACCGCTTGTAGCTGCTCAGTAGCTGCTCAGTTCATACAGTCCATAAAAGTGCTGCTCCCAGTCCTTGTACAACAGAGGTGAAGAAACAGGGAGGAATGCTGGTGACGTGGTAGCTCAGACCTCCTGAGCCTTACTTGCTCAGAACCACTATGATTTCATACATTCTACAAGAACAGCAGTTTTTGAGTTCTGTAGCAGAACAGGTATATTTTTTTTCTATGTTTACACCATAAAGAAGTTGTTACGTTAAACATTGCTTATAATTTAGATATGGCCTACTTGGAGGGAGAAATATAAAAGAGAAAAGCAACTTCATATTATTAGTGGAACCAGAAGAAAACATTTTAAAGGCCCAGTTTTTTCAGAATCCCCCACTGATGTCTAACAAAAGCATGAACTAAAAACATGAAGACTACATCTTGTAATATTTGCTACAACACTCAGACTATCAAAACTGTCATTAGGGGGGTTAGAGTGGATACACTGTCAAGAAAAATTGAGTGTCCAAGTCCCTTTAAGTAGCTTTGGAAATTTCAGTCATGCAGTCAAGCCTTATATCTTTTGAGTCACTGACATATGTATTACTCACTTCACTGATCTGAAGAGGAAAAGACAAATAAAAAAAATAACACCTCCAGTTAGGGAATTTCTTCAACAAGGAATTTTTAAATGTGCACTCATATGGCAGCAGCCTTATTGTAAGATGATTATACAGTGTATGAATGTTTATTGCCTGACTTTAAGATGCACAATGTAAGATTAACAATTATAGTGGGGGTTTTTTTCTACAAATGCTGTATTTCTGCTATTGTGTTTGCAGAATACAGCTAGATAATAATTGATTCTGTGACAGGGATTGGCTAATTTGCCAACAGTATAGTATAAAACACATTTATACAGTCAATTACACCCAAGTGCATGGCCTATTTGCTTTATAATTTCATAAACTTGCCAGCAATTTAAATAAAAAAGTTCCATTAAATTATCATATCATGTGATAGAATGATATTGCCAAGTATATTAAACCATGTGTGTTCAGCCAGAATTAATTAAATAGTATTACTTTTTTCTTATTAACACATTGAACCTATCCTTCCTACTCAGTACTAGAAATAGAAGCCTATTAGTGAACAAAATAAACTTAAGGGCAAAGTTTAAACATTTTCCTGAGGGTGCTTCATTAAAATTCCTCATTCTTTTGTTTAAACATTTGCTTATGCTAAATGTACTTGTATTGTGAAAATATTTTATGTTCTTAGATATGAATAATGGAGAAGTTTAAAGGTAATATTTAATAATAATATTCAGACATTTGAGGCAGATCTGATCTTAGTTTTCTCATCCAACTTTCTTCTAAACTTCATTCCTTACTTATCCTTTGTCATGTTTTGATAGCCTTATGAGGTAAAAAGTAATATTAATGATTCAGCATGACCATTTTCCAAAATCTCCCAGTCTCCCACTGTCAAACAGTGAAATCAATAGGAAATACCTGTTTTATATGAAATATATTAACACGATGGCTCAAGGGAACTTCTTATTTGAAGAAGGCAACAACGAACAGTGAGAATTAACACTTCCATATAATTTTAATACAAATTGACCTGCTGAGTTATAAAACAGAAATTTCTCAATAACCCCCTCTGTGTAAATGCAAACATGCCCTCTCTCCCTCTATCTCTCTCTCTCATATCAGGTGTTGGAATATCAGGCACTGTCTGAGATCTCTTGGTTTTAAAACACAGGGGATCCTTTTAGGGAAAGCTTTATCATCTTATTTTAAAAAGACTTTTAGAAAACCCCAAATTTAAAAAGTGCAGCTTTGTAATTACTGGCATGTATTTAGTTTAACAAGATAGTGTGTTTGAAAGTAGATAAGCATATCTTTAACAGCAGTCTACCAGGAATCAGCAGAAATAATTACCGTCAAGATTTAATTATGTCAGACAAGAGTATCTGTCCTGAATAACAGTGTCGACAGTAGAAGCTGGCATTGCTGTATGTTCAAGCCAGCTCTCTGCATACTTCTGTTAAACAAAGTCTTAGCTCTTCTGCTGTGACTGACTTCAAATTAATATAATTGAACATATCAAAGCAATGAAAAAATTATGGATGACACAAAAAGAGAGGAATATGAACAAAAAGAAACTTTTGGAAGAATTGGAGTTGGCCCTTCTGTTACGTGCAAGACACTGATCAGAAACATTTCAGCATGTTAATGTGGAAGCAGTATTGTATGACTGTATAAAAGAGATCAGATGTTTACGTGTAAGAGTCTCTACCTTCTCTTGAGAGGAGCTTCAGAAATTATGAAGAACTATTTTGACTGTGATGTTGTTGATTTTCTGATTTTTGAGGCAGGTTTTCATTCCATAAATGATGCAGAATACTATAGTCTGTGTTGCTGCCTAACCAAAATACAAAGTTTTTGATTAATCAAGCAAGTGGTGTTATTGAGCAAAGCAAATCTATAATCTGAGTAAATATTACACAGTATTATTAAACAAGCTTAAAAAAGGAAGAAAAAAGAATTGTACTAGACTTAATTAAGGCTTCAAGTAAAGCTTGCTTTTATTGGCAATTTTTTTGTTGCAAGAAGAAAACTAAAAATTAAGAGGATGGTTGGCAGCAATATTGATATGCTAATGGATAAACATGCTAATTTAGAAAAAAACTAATCAGCAAAGACATTACTAATGGAAATGTACTAGAAAATGGCTAATGCTGTATGCAGACCTGGTATCTCCCAAATTAAGAAGAACTCATTTTGTGTTTATAATTGTAACTTGGAAGCTAAGCCTTGATCTTCTCTCTCCCTTGTTTTGGTTAGTATTTAAAGATATTTCAGATGACCTGTCCTGGTCCCATGACACCTGTTTAGCTTCTCTATAATTATGCTGCTGAAATTACATGTTCTGTTTATTGAAAGGAGAGCTAAAAGTCTTACATTTTTTTCTGTCTAATTTACCAGACACTTTCTCTAGACAAAGAGACCCTTCAAATTGAAGAGTATGTGTGAGTCTGGTCTTCTGACTGAGGTGTGGCAGAACATCTTTGATTATCAGTATTACCTGTTCATTTTCTCAAGAACTGAAAGATTAATGATACATTTAGGCATCAGGGTAGGACTTTTAGAATACTTAGTGTTGGCTCTGCTTTTTTTTACACTATGATCAATGGCTTTCAGCTGAGTTAAACCAGTTCTAACTATTTTCTGTCATCCCACTATCACTCGTGTGCCTGTTCATCTTTTTTTCCCATAAGATGGCTGTTCCAAATACTTTTCTAGAGGGTACACACTCTACTTCTAATTTTAGTCTGTATTTTGAATGTACAGCTGTAAAACAGGTTATTAGCTTATGTTATCAAAGATTTCTGAGCTGTTTTTAAGTCTAATAATCTTTTCTGGCTGGAAACTGTCACTTGAAGGTATCAATTAAGGAATTAAATAGCAAACATTGTTTTGAAATAGTTTTCAGAATTTTCCAGTGCGCTGGGAGGCATGGAGAACAAAACTCCAGTGCTTAGAGTTGTGCGGTCTGTGAGACTGAAATTGCTTAAGTTTGGCAATGGTTCAGTTTAGTGGGGAGGTAGAGCTGCAAAGCCTGGGTTACAAGAACTCAAGATCCAAGGGAACATTTGCATATGTACTTCCCAAACCACTTTGGACTGTTTTCATGTAGTTTCCACATATTTTTCTTATTTCCTATACATTTAAAAAAAACAGTGGGACAAACTGGGATGAAAAGATAAAAGATGTTTCAAATGACACAGATGTACATAAGTTTACTCAGACTAATACCTTCTTTTAAAATATGTTTATTTTGTTTTCAAAGTTTTTTTACATGTAGATCATAGATAACAGGTTTTTAAATTGAAAAACATTTATCTTAAGGTGATATGGATGTATGTCATAGAGATAAATAATTTAAAATCAATTTAAATCAGTTGGTCTGCCTTGTAACATAAAGGTAGATCAGAAGACCTGTAGACAGTGGAAAATTGCTTAAGTCTAATGTTTATAGAATACACCTAAAAAGACCTGAATCCTCAAGAATTTTATAAGTGAAAAGAATTATAAAAGAATTCCATGTCCTAATAATTGCCAGGATTTCATGTTTTATGTCCTGAGAAATAGAAAATCAATTAGTATCTATACCCTGGCTCTGACTGAATGTATAGTAAATTGTCATGATTCTTTTTTTTAAGGTTAAATGAAAATATCTGTGAAAATAGGAAGAATTAATATTTTCATCAGATTGGCACAGGACTAAATAAAACAGACTTATACAAGATTATTGTAAATGAGGGAGAGTTACTCAATCCTGTATGATTAACCTATAAGCAGGAAAACTTTAGCCCTAAGAACAAATGGGTCATTCACTTCGGATCCAGACATGGCATCTGAACAGAGAAAGACAATTTTAGAACCTTTTAATAAGGCAGTACTTGAGATTAAATGTTAAAGTTTACATAGTTCAGGTTATTAATTGAAAATAAGAAATTATTATTGAGTGCAGAAAAATTCTTGCCCCCCAGACATCAAAGCACAGAATGTAACAAGACCATTCACAGGTGCCTCAACATTTGGAAATTTTACTTGTTTTTTTTCACTTATTTACCAATTAAAATAAATTGGAGAAGAAATAAACATCAAAAATTTGTTTTCAATAAGTAAATTACATCCAAAAAAGCAAGTAAAGTAGGAAGAATTAGTGATATTGCTAATGAAAATTTAAATGAAAAAATACTACCATTATGGTGAAATTAGAGTGACCTTGTATGATGCAATGAATATACCTGATCATCCTCAGATAAGTGATAGTAGTCAGAATGGGCCATCTTCCTGAAGTTACATGTTTCTAACTCACACAACTGAGACTTTATTAATGAATGCACTCACCTACATATAATATGTTAAATGTGTGGGATAAATTGCTCATTTTGTATGTTATGCTTATTTCTTTCACCACAAAATTGATTTATTTCATTCAGGATATTCCAATGAAGATTTTTTTTAAACAGAAGATAAATCAAATTTGTGTCTGGCAGATAATTATCAGCAAATAGTAAGTCAAAAGTTACAAGCTGATGCTGGGGCCTGAAGAAGCAACATTATGTGCATTTGGAAATTTTAATCTGAAGTAGCTCTATTGTTGTCCTATGAACTAAAGACACCTTAGCATCTGGAGTATATTAGGTGAACTCCTGAAGCCCATCTTCTGGTTTCATCCAGAAACAATCCAAATCATAAATTCTCAGGCTGTTTCATGTCTCAAACAAAATACAGACTGGAAAAATACAAATATATTGCCCTGGTTTTGGCTAGGACAGAGCTGCTGGTACAGTGCTGTGTTTTAGATTTAGTATAAGAATAATGTTGATAACTCACTGATGCTTAGTTGTTGCTTCGTGCTAAGTCTAAGTCAAGGACTTTCCATTTTTCCATGTTTTGCCAGTGTGGAGGTGAACAAGAAGTCAGGACAGCTAGCCCAAACTGGCCAAAGGTGTATTCAGTGCCACAGAATGTCATGTCCAGTATGTAAATTGGGAGGTGTTGGTTGAAAGGCACAAATCACTACTCAGAGACAGCCAGGCATCTGTCACCAGGTGGACATCAGTTGTCTGTCTTGGGTTTTCTTTTTCTTCTCTCTGCTTTTCATTATCAATATTATTACTGATATTATTAGTATCTCTATTATTGCTATTATATTTTGTTTCTATTATTGAACTCTATTTATCTTAACCCAAAAGATTTACTTTTTTTTCAGATTCTTCTCCCCTCCAGGGAGGGGATGACAGTGGGACAAGGGGAAATGGGTCAGGGGGAGAAGGGGAGAGCTCTATTAGCAAGTGTGTGGCCAATAGATCAAGACAAGTTATCCTTCTCTGTTCAGCACTTCTGACATTACTTCTGAAGTGTCTGTTTCCATCTCTTCAGCATAAGAAAGGTGTTGATTTGCTGAAGTGAGTGTGATCGAGGTGGTTGTAGTACACGGCGCTTGAGGAAAATATGAAAAGCCCCAGGTTTGCTCAGGGTGGAGAAGAAAAGGCTCAGGAGGAATCTTATTGCTGTCTGACTAGCTGCTGGGAGGTTGTAGAGAATGCAGAACCAGTCTCACACAATTTTGGGACAAAAGATAACACTCAGGGCTTGGAAAGGTGGAAATTCCAACTCAAAATTAAAACTACTTCTGACTGAAAGTGGCCAGTCACTGGGTCAGGTTTCTCAGAAAGGTTTGGGATATCCATTTTTTTAGATTTTAAAAACTTAGCTGGAAAAAACCCCATTACCAACCTGATCTAAATGACCCTTCTCCAAGTAGGGTTTTGGATCTTCAAAAAACCCTTTAAATTCTTAATTATTTTATAGTTCTGTGATTTTTCATATGTGGGGAACAGTCAGAACACCTGCTCCAAAAGTCTGTTCCTGTTTTGAAACTAAATGTTACTGTAAGTACCTCTTGACTCATATTTTTCTAGTGAGTTACCCTTGATTTATTCTAACATTATGGTGTTATGATACTAGAGTGTTTTCCCTAAATTCAGGTTAATTATTCCTTGGTTCGTCTTACTGCAGGTCAATTCATTCAGTACCATGTGTTCTGTAATGGGCATAAGATTTGGCAATACTGGATGTACATAAACACTAAAGTTTCTAGATGTTTTCTGACTTAGTTTTACAAAGCTCTTTTTACAGGATACTATCTGTGTATCACCCACATCTGATAGGCAATGGTCACTTGTCTCTTCACTTTAAAGCCTCAGAGATATATTTAGAAACAGAGTGCCCATTCAAGGTACAAATCTCATCAGCAGTATAATTGCAGAATTATTGCTAAAGTCCACTTCCAGCAAGTTTTGTTGGTGGTATAAAAAAAAGGATTGAATCATGAATGGCAACTAAATGATTGCCAAAGGATTGTTCAACCCAATTGGAGATAATGAGCCTTAGTGTATTTAAAAGTGCTTATAAACAACTAAGTATCAGTCACAAAAATTCATACCTGTCTCTCTGTTTTATTCTGAAGACAGAGAACAATTTTACTCCCACTGAACACATAGGGGGCTTATTTTCATTGTTGGCGTCAATGCATTCCATTTTTGGCTTTAAATAAGCCAAAGAGAGGAACAGCAAGCTGTGTGGTGCCATTGACATACTGGAGGGAAGGGATGCCATCCAGAGGGACCTGACAGTCTTGAGAGGTGGGCCCGTGTGAACCTCACAAAGTTCAACAATGCCAAGTGCAAGGGCCTGCACATGAGTCAGGGCTATCCCAGGCACAAAGATGAAAAGGGTCCACAGAGACCTTAGAGTAGTACCTAAAGGGAGCCTACGAAAGAACTGGTGAGGAACTCCTTACAACAGCATGAAGTGATAGGGAGAATGGAAACACAAAAAGGGTAGGGTTAGATTAGATATTAGGCAGAAATCGTTTACTGTGAGGATGCTGAGGTACTGGAGCCGTTTGTTCAGACAAGTTGTGAATGCATCACAGGGAAGCCGGGTTGGATGTGGCTTTTAGCAGCCTGATCTAGTGGAAGATGTCCCTGTGTCTGTGGCAGAGAGGTTAGAACTAGATGATCTTTAAGGTCCCTTCCAACCCAAACCATTCTATGATTCTGTGAAATTATCAAAATATACATTACTTTGCATGGGTTCTTGCTGTAGAAATATAAGGATCACTCTCTTTGAAACTGGTTGATGAACCCTGTGACCTATTGTGGATCCTTTTGGACTTATTTTTTTTTTTCTAGTGAAATATCTTCTTGTCTTTATCTCATTCTTTCTTAGAAATAGAATAGTATTGCACTCAATAATGAGTTACATACTGCCATTTAAAATGCTATTAAGTATAGTTGTCGTTCCCCAAAACTGTAATTCTATAGGTACTTAAACAAAAGAAATACTGCAGACCTTTTTGAGGATAATTTTTCAGGAAGGTGACACATACATTACTGAAGCATGAGAAATACAAATAGCTTTAAGATATTTATGCTTTTTAGAGGCATTCTAACCTTTTTAGAAAATGGCTATAATTTGAAGATATAATGTGAAGGGAGTGTTCTTAATGCTACATTAATTACAAGGGCTCGCTTTCATTCCCTCTTTGCAGACATTTTTGTATTTTTATATGAAAAGATGCATATAATATTGTGGTAATAATGAGCTTAATGTAACTGGAAGCTAACAGATAAGATTGTATCAAAATTTCAAATACAAATAGCACCAGATATTGTATGCCTGAATGTCTTCATATCTCACATGCTGAAAACATTTTCCTTGCCACTAAGTGGCACTGTACTATTGTTAGTTGGTTGTTCAGATCATATTAAAAAACCTTTGGGCCAAATTTATTCTTGATACAGTCTCATTAAGTCAATGGAGTACATGTGAACTGAATTTGGCCCACAGTTTTCACAGCACCTAATTTTAAATCACTGCTGTACATTTCCATTGTGGAGGCCCAGAAGTAAAATAAAGATCAGTTTGTGCTTAATCTTGCAAAGAGCTGACCCTTTCATTTAGCATTTAACTGTTTCATTATAATTTTTTCCTACTGAATTAGCCCTAGTTAAAAAGGATCATCTTATCTATTTCAGTAGAACTGTCAGTAAATTTTGATTTAAAAATGGATGAGCTCTGTGATCTTCACATTAACCTTTAATTTTCATCAATATCATATTTACTGAAAAGTATGCAAGTCTGCTATTGAAAACCTTGTTATAATTTAACAAGATATGTCAAGAACAAAAACTGAAAAAGGATTAGGTTTGTCGAATGTCACACTTTACTCTTCCTTTTTTCCTTACAGTGATAGAAAAGTAAATAGGCTCATGAGAATTTTCAAAATAGTGCTTAAAGTCTCTTTTGTCTTATAACTGTACAGAAAACACAGAAATATGTTACAGCCTTGAAACACCATAAACTCTTAAACAAAACTGCTTGCACCTTTGATGTAAGACAAACCTTTCCCCCTTAATATACATATAAATTGTTACTTGCTTAGATAGTAAAAGAAAATGACAGCTATTTTCCTGAATTGTTAGTAAAAAGGTAGTTTATTAAACCCTTTATATATGAACGGAGAGACTTATTTGAGAACAAAAGACTGTGTTCACGTCCAAGAACACCTGTCTCATTGGCTTCATACAGACCAAGGAGCATGTGCATGAGAATGGAACATGGCCCAGGGCCCATGGTGGGGGAAAGTATACCTGTATGTGAAAACATTACCTTTGGAGGACAGACTCCAGGAGCTGCCTGGGCTGGGCAAATATTTCCCTTCCAGTTTTCTGTTAGACACCCACATTGTTTACTCTTTCCACAACAGCAGTACAAATATTTCTCTTAAGTCCTAGTGCTGCCTTATCAATATGTGGCAGGATATTTAGAATCAGGGTTTTTTTCTGATAAGAGCTATCATTTGTAAAATGGGAGAGATATTACTTTCTTCACAGTGTTGGTTTTGTTAAAAACAGGAGTGGCTTTTTTTGTTTGTCTAATACTAATCCTTGTTTAAGGTTTACCAAATTTGTGAGAAGCCAAAAATTACAGAAACTGTATGAGGGTGGCAAGGCTGGTTGGGTGAAACCTAACCTTTTTTAGACCATTTGATATAGTTAGCTAAAGGAGAGGAGGTTTGGGGCACACCAATATCATCTCAGCTGTACACAATCTTTTGAGATATTAGAATCAGAAGCAATGGTGATTAAACCAGTTCTTGTAATGTTCAAGGAAGTCTTTGAAATCTGTCTTACATTGAGTGATCAAACCAGGAACTAGTGGGAACCTTTCAAATGTTGCTTATTTTATTTTTAATCTGGTTTTGAAAACACAAGCACATGGAATAAACTGAAATACTAGAATAATTCTTTCTCTGATATAAGAAGTTAGAGTACTGACAAATATACTTTTGTGCATTTCTATTAGGGATGTTGATAATTTGGTTTATTATGAATAAAAATATAAACAACCTATACTTGACACGATGACAGTAGAATCTACATACTTCCCTTTCAGCAGAAGAGTCTGTTCAGATCTGTTCTCTGATTTAGCTACCAGTATTAGCCAGAAAAAAATAATATTCAAACATCTTGGGAGAAAGTAATGTCTTGGAGAACTAGTCTACTTTCCACCTGACTTCTGATAAAAACTTGGAAATTTTAAATACAAATTAATGTGAAATATTGTAAATATTAAGAAAGTTTTCTGAAAAGGATGCTTAAAGACATATTTTAAAAACAGCTGAAGTTTGGAGCAGCTGACTTGGCTCTTACAGTTCCTATCCCCAGCAGCATATTTGCAAAATGTTTGTTGGTCTAGGATGTTCCTACTCTGTGCTGTGCCAGACTCTAGCTGGATCCACATGAACTAACTAACTTTGAAACCGGAATTGTGCACAGTCTGTGAGAGTCAACACTGAAAGTGGTGTAGTCTTACATCACTTACATCATTGACAACATACTGCAGAGAGACATGGCCTGGTTTATCCAGTAAAAGTTTGACCATCTACTGACACCCATTTTAATGTCATTCTTAGCAGTTCTTTCTTCATGGATAGCCTCCTGTTTGGTGATGCAGTAACCTGGAGATACATCCTTAGTTATCCAGGCTGAACCTGGAAGAGCAATAAATCTCATCGTGATTCCTAGTTTATTTTCTGGAATGCTTCATGCTTGAAGTATCATTGTGCTTTTTCTCTTGCTCAGTACTTTTTCATATTAGTCTGAGCTACTGCAATCTTATTTCAGCCGAGCACTTATGTATTAGGTATCACTACCTTGGAGCGCTGACTATGAAATCACTGCAGTCTAAGGCCATTAATAAGGTCAGTCTAGCGACTTTTAAGAACTGATCTGTTAGTTCTTTGCTGACATCTGTGTTCATGAACCAATTGCCATTTAAAGATCCCATCTGACATTTTCAGCTGATAGCCATTATGCCATTATGACGAGGCCTATGAGAAAGTTCTGTAACCACTCTATTTATTAATTTTTTTCCTATATTTGTTTTGAATCTGTTGACTGGCATACAGAGTGTTTCTAAATAGGGAATAGGATATAAGAACTTTTGGATTTAGTATGGTCAGCACTTTCATACAGGTTACATGGAGATGTTTTAAATGAAGCAGAATTTAATCCAGTATATTAAATATGTCATTTTATAAATCACACACAAAAATACAAATAATGTAATTTTTAATGCATACCTGCATAAAACAATATCATGACCTGAAACTAGTATTTAGTAAAAAGCTATTTATTCTCATTTGCAGTAGAAGTATTAACTCTTTTTCTCTATCATCTTCCAGGAATAAGAAATAAAAAATGAATAATGCCTGCAATATTTGTCTCATAGCATGTAAGAGTAGTAAAAATATTTATTAAAGAAGCAAAATGTACATTTTTTAATTTATCCAAGAATTAATCTTTCAGCTCTTTGCCCTCTGATAAGCATCTGTAGTTCCATCTGAGCTATCTGGGAACATAAGAGCACAATTCTGCAGGCAGACAGTAAGTCCTGAATTTGAGAATACCACAATTGGGCAAAAAGAAATCTACTGCAAGGTCAGCTGGTGAAAGGGTGTAAACATACAAACTCTGATTAATGCAAGATAGAGCATGTCTGTGAGAAGAAGATGCCTATGTTTAACCTGTAGTTTGAGATGTTTCTAAAAAAAGGAGACTTAACCAAGCATTAGCTTCACGTCGCAGATAGAAAGGATAATACAGTTTGAGTTTGTTTAGTGGTAAAGGGGAAGATGGCACACCACCTTATCTGGAACGTCAGAGTTAACGTGTCTCTGCCCTACCACTCATCCCACATTGCATTCCGTGTATGTTGTCTCTGTTGAGTGCACGCTATGGGCACTATCTCACATCTGCGGTAGAACATGCATTTAACCTACCATTCGTATGTGGGAACGAGTTTTGTAGAGAATTCAGTTCTTACTTTCTGAGATTATACATCTCAGAGTGCTGAATCCTGCTTCACACCAAGTCTGTGAGGAGGCTTGGAGCCTTACCCGTGATTTACGAAGACTGCAGCCTACGCACACCTACAACTTACCCACACTTAGAAAGATCAGAGAAATCTGAGTAGATGGCACCGTAACCTAAATACATAACACCTGGGGTTTTGCACGTTTTCTCAGGCACTTTTAACTCTGCTTCTGTAGACGTTTTTTTTCTGTTTTAGGGATTGGCTGACCAACATGTGCATAAAATTGTGAGATGAGCTTATCGTTTGCATCAGGACCAGTATCTCCCACACACACCTACATAACTAGCAATGACCTACATAAATCCTAACGTAAGTTCCTTTAAATTACATGCATCAAGCTGCAGGTGTTTCTGCACTAGTTACTATAGGTTGGTTTTTTTTCAACAAAGCTTTTGGTTTTCCTGATTCTTTCAGTTCAGAAAGCTTGATGGAAAATGTCTCTATGATTTTGCAGAAATTAATGTTTTGTAATCCACTGTTTTTTATGGAAATTGAGAATGTACCAGTTGCTGATGGTGTGGTGGCATACCTCAATTGTTTTTAAACAAAATTGAGGGCTGACAATTGCTGCCAAAAAAGATTTTTTTATTACTACCTCTCTTAACAATTTAAAGTACAGAGATGAGAAGCTCAGTGCTGGAGTTTCTGTGAAAATAACTGTAGATCACAGCTCAAAGTGGTTTCTGAATCTCAGATTTTTAGAGAATTTCTTTTATATGGTTAGTTGTTAAAATGATAAGCATTGTATTAGTTGTTTTAATCTTTCATAAACCCCTCTGTTTTCAGAAGTGCTCTTTAGTGCCCGTGTAAATGCTGACACTAGGTCTTCCTTTGACTTGTATAGCATGAGTGGGCACACTAGGCTATAGGTTATGAAAGGTCACAAAGAATGTAAAAAACACCTTCCTAACAGCAAAAATAATTTTTTTCTAAAACCTGTCTCGCCACACTCACGCAATCTGTGTGTTCTGTCATTTGAAATTGTCTCAGAGTCTAAATGACAAAGAATAAAAAAAATTGTTCAGCCGAACCTTCATTTAAAATTGTGCAGAACCTTACACGTAGGAAATAAAGGTAGGAATGACCAAAGTAACTCCCCACCCATTGATGGACTTGATAATATTTAAACTACTATTCTTTCAGGTGTGCTGCTGATTAAAAGTAAAAATCCAGCATATTTTGGTTTTGCTCCCCAAGGCTGATCTTGAACACCACTGAATTCTTGTGGTGTACTCAGGTTCAGATTATAACACTGATCTTTATCATGGGCTTTAGTGGAGTTGGGAGCAAGAGTACAGTTGTCTTGATTCAGATAATAACCAAAAAGCTTAAAAGTGAATGCATATGTTATTTCAAAAGAACATTTCCAGGCATGAATTTTCAGTTTCCTGCTCAAAAAACAAAAAACCATCATCTAGTCCCCCCCTTTTAAAATCAATGGGAGTTTGGGCCCTAGAGTTTAATTAGCAGTTTATATTATTTGAAATGAAATGTGACAGACAGTAAAATTATCCTTTCTGACTAAACACTCATAAACCAAAATTCTTTTAAGGAAAGGGAAGCATGAGAAGAGAACAGGAATTTCTGTGCTTGTTGTGCAGTGAAGTATTTTTTTATTTAAAGCCCTTTCTTGTTTAGAGGTCAAAAATGTCACTCTATCATTACCTTGTATATCAAGGTGGAGACCCTTAGACATCTGTCTTCTGATGGACCATGAGCACAGCAAGAGACATATAGAGCTGTAAATTTGAATGTTCCCACAAAAAAATTTCACTTGTCCTAGTGCTTCATCTCCTCTTTCTACCAAAAGATTGCATTTTCTCTTCCAATAAAGATGTTTTATAATGGCAATAAGGGGCTGTAACTCTAGAAGGTGGTATTGCTCATATTTTCTTTGTGTCATGCAGCTCCCACTGCATTATGATAGCATATGTTACCTCTCTGTCATGAGTTATTGGCTAAGTGCAGCACATTTTTATCTACATTTAGAAAACAACCTTCTTCTCTCACAAAGAAACCATGAGCAATGCTAGGCTGGCCATATTGCATAATGGTTTCTGCACTATGTAAAATAATTGTATGTGGCACTTCTTACTTGGGTTTTGCTTCCTAAATCCTTAATTGGCAAATATAATGCTTAAGTTCTATAGGCGTTTGAGGCATTTTGCCATGCTGTGTTGAAATAACTTTTCAGGCTGTCTTTGTACTTAGGAGATCTATAATAAGAAATATATTTTCAGTCCATGAGAAAAACAGCTGGGGTCAAATAATACCAATTCCAGAAAAAATAGAAACATTAATTTCCAGTCACTAACTCCTTCACTCTTCCACAAATACTGAAAAAGGAATTATCAAAATGGCTTGTCCTTGGTATCTTTAGAGCAGTTTTTCTAATCCCACTATAAAGAAGTTAAAGAAAATGGGTAAAGACATTGTATTGATTTGTAGCAGTAAAAATCCTGCAAAATCTGAATTTGTGTTTTGTGTTGGATACAATACTGAAACTGGCAAATTTTATGTAGGGTGTTTTGTATTTTCTAAATATAAGGACTCTGCACAGACAACAGATGTGTGTTTGTGCATTATCAGACTACTACTTGAGAAGACTGTAGTCACTTTGAGACTTTATTTTTTTCTTTTTTTTTTTAATTTCTAATTAATCTGGAGTATAATATTTAAAATTTGCTTATAGACAAACTTTAAAAAAACCCACTGCAATCTCAACATTACAAACTCTTAAGTTCCTTACAACAGCAAGCCTCTTGTATCATAAATGCACACATTTTTCTGAGCTACTGTTGATTGAGGTGACTGAATCTGAACACGAAACTAAACCCACTGGCTGTGAGTCAAACTTTGCTGATGCAAGCCTGCACTCAGGCACAAGCTTTAGATAAGCTTCAGAGAGTGAAGACAGGGAGAAATCTTCTTCCCATTCCATCCTGAATGAGGATTCTTGCTCATATGTCTACCTGGAACATATATTTATCAGCTTCAGTATTTTCAGTGTGACCATGGCCATATTTTTTGTCCTCCCTGCCCATATATCTGTCCTTAGAGTTTGTGTCAGAACTGCAACTTTGTGAAGTTTGTTGTTCATGGAGTAGGGAATTTTTTTAAAATAATTTTGAAGCTGAAAAAGTTTATAAGTCATAGAAATTAAAAGAAATAAATAAAAAATACTTTGGGCAATAATAATTAATTTCAGAGATCTAGAAACAGAGCAAGGATTTCTACAATTGGCAAGCAAGGAAAAGATGTTTCTATCTCAACAGTGGGAATTAACTACAAATTTTCTGGATACAAAGGAAAGTCTAAAGTCTATTCAGAGAGATGATGCAAATATGTAGCTGAAAAGAAGGGTTTTCTTGTTTCAGAGTACATTTCTGGATACAGACAGAACAAGCAATGGAAAACCTACTGGCTCTTTAATTAAGAAGCTGTCAGAAATTAATGGAGATCACAGATTTTGCACAGTAAGGCAAGGTAGGTTTCTGATTAAGCACATTTGGATTTTACTTGATGGCTGAAAACAAGACAGAAGCAAAAAAACATGAAGCTGTTTCTCATAAACAAAGATTTATGAAATATAATGCATGTGTGATGCACCTGTAATTTCTAGTAGTGACAGAAGTGTAATGGGAAAGCATACCCTCATTCTTTTAGACTATAACTAAACCAGAGTAATCTTACTTTGTGAGTAGAAACGTCATGAAGAACAAAACAGCAACATTTTTTACCATCAGTCTGTAAAGCTTGACTGGTCAAATGCAAGACAGAAGTGAAAGGAGAGCTGGACATGATGCAATGTGTACCGAAATATCTGCAGCCTTAGATGTAGCTGATACTTCCTCTAATATATTGCTGTGATAATTAATGAGTTCAGGGAGACATCAGCTTTTAATTCAAGTCCTGAAAATATGTCACTGTTAAAAGATAAATAATAACAAAAAATTATGTGAACTGGCTTGAATTTAGTAGTACATTTGGTTATTAAATAACATTGACTTGTTATTGGTGTATAATATTTACCAACATTTTACTTTGTGTTTTAGTAAAACCAAATATCTTTAGTATTGCTCCTAGTAGTATTATATATGGCTACTGCTTTATAGGTTCCCACTATTTATATACGTATCATGGACTCCAGTAGTTTTCTTGGGGAAGAAATTATCAGATATTTGGAATGTAATAACCACAAATAATCTTTTTGCATCTACTGGAGAGGCCTCAAAAATCGGGCTTATATATTGAAAAGACATGGTCCCATTCAGTTTTTCAGAGGTCATTTGTAAATATATAGCCTCGTATAAAAGGCAGTATTAAGAAAAAAATCTCAGTTCTAAACTGCAGGTTTTTTCTGTAACTATTAATGGTAATAATTTTTTTTTTAGCCATTTAAGAAAACTGAATACCGGTTAAATTGTTACAGTCTTTTTATGTTCATCCCCTTCCTTTTAATTAGCAGCAGTTGTATGATGCAAGAATTCTATTTCCATCCTAGCAGAAATGGTTACAATGGTTACAAGTACCATTATATTCTTGTATTTCTAGGTAGGTTTCCAAGACATATGATAACTTTAAAACCTGATACAGAGAAAAATATATTCTTTCTGGTTTGAAGTGATAAAGCTCATAAATTTATGTAAAGTGTAATAAAAAGGAAAAGTTGTTGCCATTATCATTAAAAGTAGATTTACCAGATTGAGCTGAACCAATTGCTTTTGACAGCCCAGAGGATATTTATATTTTCAGTGAACTTTTTATATCAATTTTTCATCACTAAACTATTTACTCTTGCTGGTTTAGCTAGATTTTGACTCCCTTGATTGTTCATATGGGAAGTAGATGATGACGTTATATTTGATTTTCATTACTCTTGTGAGTGTATACAGTTTGAGATGCTTAGTGTGGTGCATTCTATTCATATCATATTACTTTAATTCCCTCTTATCCCTAAGTTTGTATTTATATATTTTTATTAAAAGTAAAAACCTTCCAAATAAGAAAAAAAAATATAAAGCATTAAAAAAATTGACACAAATATGAAGAAAGGGAATCTTAGCTATTAGAAGACAACTTTTTTGTTCTAATGAATGATATTGTCTTGATCCAACACACAATCAGTACTCCAAGTTTGTAATAACTGATATGAAGCTCCTTTGCTAGCCAAGCAGATACCCAGAGTAAGAAACTTAAGAATGGATGCATATTCTAAAGAGAATCTGAGCACACTGTAATACATTTTAAGCAGAGATTTTATAGATCTTTTAAAAAAATTCCATTTGGCTATATTCCATTTACTGTTCCATTTATTTTGCCCAAAGCTGTTTCTCACACAGAAGAGTCAGGGAAATATATATATAAAGATATATATATATATAGATACACATGCCAAAAAATACTTACATAGTCATTCAATCTAAAGCTATAATTGTATCTGTGGTTTTAAATGACCAGTGCAGCTGATTGGAAGATAAACTTCAAATGCAATACAACCAGAAGAGCTGTATGACAGCAAGCAAAACTATTCTGCCAGTCCTGTTGTGGGAGAATGTGAGAATACATTTTTATATCCATTTCACAGGTAATTATACTCATCATGAGTTTTGCCTTCAAAAGTGATCACTATTGATTTTTAACTTGTGGTTAAAAAAAATGAGACGAAAGGAAAGCCAGAACCCCTGAGAAAAAAATGTCTTTTTCCGAGCTCAGGTAGGACTTTCAACATTCAAAGAAAATTTGGATTGACTGGTTCAGACCCAGGGAAACAACATAGCAGTCTGAAAAATAAGTAGTCTTTTCTGAAGGAATTTAGTGGAAATTGCCTGAGGAATACTGTGGGAGAAGGTTTCAACTGGTGTTCAGAGATGTTTTCATACTATCCCAGCTAGAAAAAGATTGAGTCCTTGCTGATAGCCCTGATAATATTATGAGAGGTGGATAGTAGGTGTTTTCTAGAAGAAACAGAACATATTTCTCTAGAGCAAACTCTTGCAGTCATTCTATTATTTGTTAACTTGAACACCCAGAACAATCTATCCATGCCACACACGCTGTGAGCTGTTGCCAATTTCTTTGGAAAACATAATCTGCTTATGTTAAAGAAGATATTCTATACATATTTAATGTAGAAGGTCATCAGTGAAGACAGCTCAGATACATATACAGGAAATATGACCTTTTATATACATCTGTGATGATTGGGCAAAGCACCAAGATGACTATAAGAAACATACATATGTGGATAACACCTTTTAGTGTGATACTTGTGAGACTCATCTGAGGGAGAACGAGGGAGATGAAAATCTGTTTTTAAGGCACTGGAAAGAAGTCTGTGGAAGATAGATGAAGGAGTGAGCATAACACCTGAATGAAGTAGCAGTGCTTGGTGCAAAAGCTCTGTCAACATGAAGGAGAAAATCCATATAAAAAGATATTTATAAACTGTAGGAGCAAAAGAGAGTAAAAATTTTGGCAAGAGATAAATGATTCATGTTTCAAGCAATGATATCCAGTGAGAGGGATAGGAGAAGGATTATTTAGCCAGGGACAGTTGTAAGATTCAGTACGGGAAGTCAAGAAAAATAATTCCCAATCTTTTTTTCTTTATGTCATGCTTATGATGTCCTCATTCCTGATTTTCAAACATATGCAGTGTACATTACAGTCCTTCTTAAAAACGTCACTCTGGTATTTCTTGAGGGGACTGAAACCTTCCTTCTGCTGTGTCAATAAGAAAGAATTTATGTGAAAATGATACTGCCTGCCAACAAAATTAATCCGATCCCTTCAGGACTGACTAGGACTGAAGCAATCCTTTACAGTAATCCAAGGTCTTTGCAATACTACTGGACAATATGAAGTCCAATAAAATGAGAAGATAATCTCAGATCTACAGACTGGATATGTGGAGTGCAGGATCAATGCACATGGCTTTTAAGAACATTTCTGTTTCTGTATTGGGGTCAATCATCCAGCAATAATAAAATGTGAACATTCAGAAAGGAAGCCTGATGGTCTGAGTGTCCTCTACCTCTTTACAAAAGGAAAAAAAAATTGTGACTAAAGAAAGCAAAATCCTCTTTACTTAATGTGGACCTCTGTCTCTGGTGTGCAAGTCCTCTGTGTCCAAAGATAATTAGCACTTTATAATGCTAATTATTATAATTATGTCTGAGAAAAAATCATTAGGGGGTAGGGCTGTTCAATGATTTTCAATTGCCCCCTCTATTAAAAAGTAAGGTCATTGTTTGATTAGCTAGTTTTAAAAGCTAGAAGACAGACACTGTGCTACAGAAAATCCTGTGATTGTTTATTTCCTTATCTAAGGTATTTGGTAAATACTTAAATAAGAAAAAAATAAAATAATGTCATAAAATCACCTCAAAATCTCTGGCTACCTACTACCAATATATATATTAAAAAAGGTATTTATTTTTATAATTTTTTAACGTAAGAATGTGAATCAAGTGCTGAAAGAAGCTAAGAGAAATCACCTTATAACTTCTGTCATACAGTATTGGAAATACCAAGGGTAGTAGCTGAAAATTGAAAACCATACGTTGTAGAACATGAATAGAAAATCTACATTTGGACCAAAAGTAAAAAATTCAAACTGGAACATTCTACGGGGAGTGAAAACAACCAACTGAATAGAAATTTCTTAGGTTTTTTCCCCTCTCAGTCAGCTTAAAGTTTGTACAAGTATAGTTTAGTTGCCAAAAACTGTAACTTTCAAATTGTATTTTTAGGTGCACCTTCAAAGCACTCTAGAATTAGCATTATTGCCAGTACTTAAACTGTGAGTGATGTCGTGTGTTATGTTTGTTCCTGAATATAGTGAATTCATTTCACTGCAAATCTAGAAAGATAGTTTGCCATGAATTAATTTGGCTTAGTTTTGCTGCTGAGCAGGGAGCCAAGCTGGGGGCTATTTTCCCAGCAATATACAGAGATATGAGAGAAGGAAGATGATGAGAGTGAGTAGGCTGTACTACAAATGGAGTGAAAGATGTGTTGATATTAAAATGTTGAATAGGTGACTTTCTAGAAGGCAATGTATCTTAGTTGTAGATTCAGGAAGTGAAATTAGTTGTAAAGATACCTTTGTAATACAGCCTGATCATATAGACATAGGGGCTAAAAGGAAGTATATTTCATTATTTTTACAAATTCGGATTAAGAAATTGAACTAAAATTAGAAAATTACACTAAAATGTAGCTTCTGTTTCCAATGAACCATAATATTTTCTCTGATTTGGGCTGATATATCATGTTGTCTTAAGTATTTGAGGGTAGAGAAGATATGACTTTTAACATATAGTTAACTAATGTTTTGTGACAAAAGTAGTTTAACCATTTATATTCCATATACCATTTTTAAAAGGCTGATTTTCCCACATAACACCATGTTGTGAAAACTCAGAAACACCCTGATGGAATTTTCCAATATTTAGAGAACAAGAATGAACTACTTTTGAAGATTTGCTTTAAAGTGGAACCTAGGATGAGTTGAAATGCTTTTGCACTCTGGATCAGACAGTTCCCTACAGCTCTAGAGACTGGCCCAGATTTGGGAAAAAAAAAAAAAAAAAAGTTATTCAGGAGGAAAATATTTCCCTCCCAAGGTTGTGAAGAGGAAAGATCCTCAGTGATGTCTCCAGATGGAAATTAGCACTTCACATGTAATTTGACATCTTAAAAGGAAGAGCTTCCCAGGAGAAAGCACAAATTTGTTGCATAGATTGAACTCTTTAAAAGGGAAAGGCTTGAATGAATTTTGAGAAGATGGTCACTTCATATTTTCAGAAGATTGGGACTGACAAGAAAAAGAAATGTAATGAAAAAACCCCACTAATTTAAAAAATACAATAATCCATTAAGGTTATCCTAAATGCATATGGAGATTTTTTTCTGATGTAATGACAAAATACGATCCACTGCAGATGTGTGATATATCTAAAGAAGAAAAAAAAGAAAGTAAACAAAAGAACACTGGAGAACACTGGCTTAATTATTTCAGAAAAGAGTTTAAACAAAGTAAATATCAAGTTAATATATGATAAAGCTGGTAAACCTTCTATTTTTCTCCCCTTCTCAGAATTTACATTATTATGACTTCAGGCAACCATCAGAAATTTTATGTTGAAATCCATTTTAGTAAAGCACTCAAGCCTGCTCTTAATTTTGAAAGCAAATGAAAGTAACAGAATTACTTGCATGCTTAAAGTTAAGCACATTCATAAGTACTTGCTCCATCCAGAGTAGCATCCCTTCATCCCTAATGAGATCAAAAGAGTCTCTTATGCCTAAAATTAAGATACTATACCTTTTAGTAGAATCCTGTGGATACTGAGGTCAAAAGCTGATGTAAATGAATGAAGCAGTCAGGCATGCCAAATTGCCTAGAGCTACTGCTGCTTCTAGGGTGCCTCATTTTTAAACACCAAAATGTAAAAGTAAGGATGATTTTTGACTTAGCTCTTTTCTTATTGTACTTGGCATTTCCTATTTTTCTTTGCCAGTGACCTTTTTTCACTATACAACTCTACAGAAAGAGAACAAGACCTCAGCCCAAACACTCCAGTGATGTATGATATTGGTTGCCATCACAAAGATATTTGACAGGCACCAGCTTAAAGCCATAAATTTCTATCATTTAAGTGACTTTCATTCACCTAGATTATCAATCTTGAATACCTAAATGATTATGAAAAGGCCATGTTGAATGGGTCTTGGAGCATCCTGGTCTAGTGGAAGATGTCCTGCTCATGGCAGTGGGGTTGGAATTGGGTGATCTTTAAGGTGCCTTCCAACGCAAGCCATTCTATGATTCTATGATTCTATGATTCTATGATTCTATGATGACTTGCATTCTTTGCATCAGAGAAGAAAGGTGGACAAGATTGATTTCTTTCAGTTAAATTATAGCCATGACAGAGACTAATCTCAGAGTTAAAGAGTGGTCATGGACCACTGGTATTGATGAGATCATGGTGGATAAGTCTGCATCAGTATGCAGATTTAGTGTGATCCTTTTACATTAATGGTTCAGTTAAAAAGCTGATGATAATATTACTTGTTTGCTTGTGAAGAACTGACAGAGATTTCTTGATTCAAAGAGTCTAAGTAATATAATTTTTTCCACTACAGACAGATTTGAGCATCCAGTCACAGAATGGTTGAAGTTGGAGGACACCATCCAACCCCCTGCTCAAGGAGGGTCACATAGAGCCAGTTACCCAGGAACATGTCTAGATGGGTTTTTTAAAATCTTCTAGGAAGGAGAGTCCACAACCGCTCCAGAAAACTTGTTGCAGAGTTCAGGCACCCTCACAGTAAAAAAGTGCTTCCTTATGTTTATGGAGCCTTTTGTGATGACACTGAAAAGAGTAGATTTGTCCTATGTGCACCTCCTCATCAGGTATTTACATATATTTGTAAGATGTTGACACTGATCATGACATAATTATGCCTCTCCTGATCGGAGAGATCTTTTAAAGTCCTTGCCAGGAGTTCGAGAGACAAATGGGACTCTCAGCCTTTGCTGCTTCTTGATAGTTGTTTATTAAGTCTTATCAGAGAAAGAGAGTCACTAACGTGATCTAGACATAGCACAAAACAGAGAATGCAGGAGAAAGATGAATTATCAAGATAACATGGTCTTTTTAAAGGTAAATCAACCAATGGTTACTAAAAACATACATTATTTTTATGTTTCCACCAGTTATTTAGTAACACAGCCAGGAACTGTGGAATTCGTTGTCCAATCATCTCAAACTACTTTTACTGCAGAATATGGAGTAGTAGAAGGAGAAAAAGAAGGTTTGGAGACCAACAACAATCCTCCATTTTGATGTTTTTTGCTTTTATCTATTTACTACATTAACAAACCCAAAACCTCTAAATTTTTCACCCTGTGACAATCTTACATAGTAGTCTATCACCTAATTTACACCAGTGTAGTTTCTAGTTCTTCTCTAAGAGTAGGCAGTTTTTTCCAAGGACAAAGGTCAAAGACAGTGTTGTTCAGGGGGTAGAACCCTTCAAAACAGGCAGAGAAATATTCTCTGCACTCTGGGTTCCTACAGATGTCCCACAAGCCTTCTCTTCACGAGGCTAAACAGTTCCAGTTCTCTCATTCTTCCTTATATGTGAGGTGCTCCAGTCCCGTAATCATCCTTGTGACCTTTCATTGAACTTCATAGAATGTTGAATAGAGTTTCTGTTGACATAAATATTGGCACTTGTACATGTCACAAAGGAGAACAAAAAGTAGACTTCCAAAAGAAATGTCCATGTGCTTTGCAGTAAGGTAGTGAACTTCAAGACATGATTGGAAAGAGCCATTTCACACCTGAAATTAGTTTTGGGAAACATATAATTCAGTCATAATCATCTGTCTTTTATTGGAAATATGGTGTAGAGGACGTGGCTGACCATTTATAGCATCTTGTATTTGAGTAGAGGTTCTGACCATCATTCTGATCACTGTTACTCAATAAGCAAAGGACTACATAAAAGAGGTAAGAATTTTAAAACAGGCAGATGGTAGCTAGACTGAAGAAAATATTGCTTATTAATTTTTTTTCCCTTTGCTTCCTCCCCAGTGATTCTGCTATTGCAGGCTGTGTGCCAATAATTCGGGGTGGTGAGACATGGGACTAATACAAAGTATGTTCAGTTTATAGTTGGGCTAAAATAGAAGCAAAGTTGAAAGCAAGCAAAGTTGAAGTCAGGCAGTTTCACCTTTATAAACTTCCTTGCACTAGTTTAGAAATATTACTTGTGATGAAGCAAATCTGTTGGTTCTGGTGGGTGTAGAGCCCCCAGTGCAAGCTGTGAGATCTCTAGCCCAAAGAATCAATAAATCTTCTAATTGTGCCATGCCACGTCTGTGATTTAGACTGCAATATATTCTGTGATTTGTTTAATAAACTTGCAAGCTTAAATACCATGCATTTGTGGGATGCTCCCCGGGATTTATCCTTAAGGTTGCCCAAATGTATCTCCTCTTCCAGTGACCTACGTAGGAAGTGACATGAGACATGTGGTGGTTTAATTAGCAAAATGTTGGCATCAGATTAATAAAGAAGAGAATATCCTTTTCTACAGTTTCTGTTTCATATAAATATCTCTCGCAGACCTCTGGTTCCATATGGCAATTAGAAGTACTTGTTAACATAGTTGTTTAGGTATATGAATAACGAAGGTGAATTTTCTCCAAGACTGAAAGAAATAAGGATGGGCGGTAAGGATGGGCGGACTTGTTCAGATGGAATCCAAACTCACCAATCCATGGATGAATATTCATTGTTTTTTTAAAACTCAAACTTGTATTGTAAGCTTCTAATGTTCTCATTTCTGGGTGGTTTTTTAAATTATAATGACTATTTTTAATTAGTTTTTATTTATTTTTGCACTGCTAAGGCTCACTTGGAAATACAAGCTGTTATTCCATGAAAAAAAATCACCATCTCAAAGAAACGCTGATACAATAATGGGAAATTTGATTATCTGCATAAGTTGAGTATAGCTTTTAAATATAGTGAAACACTGGGCACTGGATGTTAAAAAAACAAACCCACAAGCAATAACAGTAGTTCATTTATTCAGTTGAATTACCTTCTAACTTTGGAACACCAACCAGAAGAGAAAAAGAACTTTTGAATTTACATACTTTCAGAATCTTTCAAAGATTCTTTCAGTCTTCTGGTTGTTTGAGAGATGAATTCCAAAAGTCTGCATTTCATATATAGTATTGAGTGTTTTATCAATGACAACAGAAGTCATAGAAATAACAGGACTGCAAAATTATGCCAGACCAGAACTGCAAGAGGAAAATTCTTTAGGGAATCTTCAGTGAAGAAGAACCTTGAACTAAGATTGCCCACGTATAATTTTAAAAATTTCCTCCTGATTTGAAAAAAAAAATATCTTCAGCTTTCTTGGTCTAGGAATGTATGTCATGCTTTGTATAATTGACACTAAGGTTGCTAAGATAAAGGAGAATGGAGGTGAAACTATGATGAAATTTTTTCATTTTTTTTTATTAGCCCAGAAGTGGAGTTTAGGAGTATCGCAATCTTCACTGCATTAAGTTTTAAATTTTCCTTTGCTCTTCCTTTACTCATTACAACTTCTTAAGGGACAGGAAGAGTTGTGTTATTTGTATGTCTTTCAAAGAGCAACTTATGGCAATGGAAAAAGAAGTCCTTAAACAAATCGGAGACAGATCTTGACAAATAGACTAAATAGCCCAACAGAGGACTGAAGTTCATGACTGAAAAAAAATCCTTTACTCTTCTCTATCTCTGTAAAAAAGACTGCTCCATTTCTTTGAGCTTCTGTCATCTTCTGTCATGCGGAAGGTCAAAGGCCCACTTGGAATTGAGTCTGGCAAGGGATATCAGGGACAGCAAGAAGGGCTTCTACAAGTACATCAGCAGCAAAAGGAAGATTAGGGAAAACATGGGGTCATTGCTGTATCATATGGGTGTTCTGATAATGGAAGACGCAGAAAAGGCAGAATTACTGAATACCTTAATCAATGTTTACTGCTGAGGTCAGACCCTTGGAGTCCCAGACCTTGGAGGCAACAGAAGGCTGAAGAAAGGAAGACTTTCCTGTGGTTGGGTTGGGTTAGAGATCAGTTAAACAGACTTAACACCCATAGGCCCTGAGGGGGTGCACTCATGACTGCTGACATAGCTGGCAGATAGCGTCGTTAAGCGACTCTCCATCATCTTTGAAAAATGATGGAGAATGGGAAAAGTGTCCAATGGATGAAGGACAGATAATGTTACTCCTGTCTTCAAAAAGGGCAAGAATGAAGGCCCAGGAAACTACTTGTCAGTCAGCCTCACCTCCATCCCTGAAAAAGTGATGGAGCAGATCATCCTGGAGGTCATCACCAAGCATGTAGAAGAAAAGAAGTCAGGATAGTCAGCATGGATTCACCAAAGGGAAATCATGCTTACCAATTTGATAGCCTTTCGTGGTGGTATGGCAGGAACTGATAAGGGAGAGCAGTGGATGTTGCCTACTTTTACTTCGGCAAGGCTTTTTACACTGTCTTCCATAACATCCTTGTAGCGGGTTCAGTTCGTAAAACAGGCAGAAACACCAATTAAGTATAGTGGTTTGGTTCGAAATATCCATTACTTATTTACCTTCTGTGAGATAAGAATTAGGAGAAAACAAAGCAGGCACAAAACTTAAAAGAATATAAAGAAGTTTATTAACAGACCTAAAAGAAGGAAAAAAGTCAGACTAAACCTCCAGAACATTTCTCTTCCCTCCACCTTTCTCCCTTCTCCCATTGACAATGTAAAAAAGACAACCCTTGAGATTTTTTCAGTGAGTTTACCACCTCTATAATAATCTTTTACAGTTCACTTAGGGAGAGGAGTCTCTTTTGCTCATGCTATAGAGACATCTCCATAAGAAACAGTTCTCTCATGGCTTCAATGTCGCAGCGAGACAGCCACCCGGCTTGGTTCTCTGCTTGCATGTGAGAGTCCCTTCCCTCGTCTTACATCATTCTCCACAACTGTTTTCGAGGGTTCAATCTTGAGCTAATGGGGTACCATTTTAAGGATGAGCTGTTCAGAAACAAAGGCTCTCTTCACCTATCTCTGGGAGCATCTTCATCTCTAAGAACAGAGGTCTTCTTCTTCCCTGGGAGCAAGGGTCTTCATTACTTTCATCTCTCTCTGTTCAAGCTTCTCACCAAATCACAACTACTTCAACATTTGCTTATTTCAGCCCAGGTACCTTTGCTCACAATTGCAGTTTGAACGCTCCAGCCCCCATGTTTTCATGAAATTACAGCGGGTACTCTGATGTATCATAGTCCATGACCATAGCTTTACAACAGAATTTCAGCTTCTAAGCTTGAAGCATCTCCTCTTTCTCCTCTCTCGGAGTTTCAGCTCTTCCTTCTTCACTGACTTTGGTGTCTTTATGGTGTTTTCTTCACGTGCCTTCACCTTTCCTCTTCCTCTGACTTGGGAGAGGATTGATGTCTGCAGGCTTCATCTGTTCTGGAGAATCTTATAGCACTAAGAGAGTTGATCTCACCCGGGCCTTGCAGCTGGAATTCGCCTTTTGCTGTTGGTCACATGATCTTTGCCGGGCAGTGGCCTCAAATGAATCTCGGCCTCACTGGGTGAGGGCTGGCCTGGCCGAGCCACGCTGCGGTGCTGCTGACATGGAGCAGGGCTGTGGGAGCTGGCCCGCACGGAGCAGGGCCGCAGATGGAACAGGGCTGCGCGGCTCCGGGGTGGCTGTCTCCTGGCCGGCCTGGCCTGCACTGAGGGGGCTGCACTGGGTGTCCAGAGAGCAGAAGCGGCTGAGATCTCAGCCAAGCCGTGCCGTGCCTGACCCAGCCAGGCTGCATTGAGCAGGGCCTGGCCTGGCCCCACTGGGCTGCTCCACAGGCCCCCAAGTTACCTGTCCAAAAGCTGGAAGGAAGAGAGCTTTCCCTGGCTTTGTTCGTTCTTAAATGTGGATCACAGAGGCGTGTCAAGCTTCTTAAGTGGCTTAAAAAAGTTGCCAATATTTGAACTAGCCAGTTTTTGGTTCTATTGGGTCTAGAGGAAGCTGTAAGCACCTCTTTGCAAAGAATCACTTCCATGGCTGATGGATCCCTCTTTAACTAAAATCCCAAACTACGCTACACCATGACAATCCTTCATAGGAAAGTTCAGGAAATGTGGATTAGATGAATGGACAGTGAGGTGGTCCGTGGACGGGCTGAATGTCAGAGCACAGAGGATCATGATCAGTGGAGTAAAATACAGTTGGAGGCCTGTAGTCAGTGGCATCCCCCAGGGATCAATACTGGGTCCAGTCTTACTTAACTTGTTTATAAATTACCTGGACAAAGGGATAGAATGCACCCTGAGCAAGTTTGCTGATGATACAAAACCGGGGAGGAGTGGCTGATACACTCGAATGCTGTGCAGCCATTCAGCAGGACTCTGATAGGCTGGAGGGTTGGGTGGAGAGAAACTTAAGGGCAAGTGCAGGGTCCTGCCCCTGGGGAGGAATAACCCCAAGTACCGGCACAGGTTGGTACTTGACCTACTAGAGAGCAGCTCTGTGGAGGAGGACCCGGGAGTCTTGGTGAATGACAAGCTGATCAAGAGCTGGCAGCTCTCTTGCAACCGGAAAAACCAGTGGTATCCTGGGACTCTTTAGGAAGAGTGTGGCCAGCAGGTCAAGGGAGGTGGTCCTCCCCATCTACTCAGCCATAGTGAGGCCACATCTGGATCTGTGTACAGTTCTGGTCTCCTCAGTACCAGAAAGACAAGGATCTACTGGAAAGGATTGAGTGGAGGGCCACAAAAATGGTTAGGAATCTAGAACATCTCACTTATGAGAGACTGTGGGAGCTGCGCCTGTTGGAGAGGAGAGGAGAGGAGAGGAGAGGAGAGGAGAGGAGAGGAGACGTCATTAATGCATATAAATATCTCAATGGCATGTGCCAAGAGGATGGGGCCAGACTCTTTTCAGTGGTGTCCAGAGACAGGACAAGGAGCAATGCCCATAAACTAAACCACAAGAAATTTCACCTCATCATTAAGAACTTCTTTACATTGAGGGCAAGAGAGCACTGAAACAGGCAGCTGAAGGAGATCATGGATTCTTCCTCTCTGGAGACACTCAAAACCCACCTAGATGCATTCCTGTGTTACCTACTCTAGGTGATCCTGCTTTGGCAGAGGGGTTGGAGTAGACCTCCAGAGGTCCCTTCCAAACCCAACAATTCTTTGATTCTGTGAGTCTATGAATCATGAAACCATGAGCTAAAATATTTTGGTATCCTTCTGACTGAATTAATTGTTTGTTTTGATTCTCACATGACTACAAATAAACAAATTCTACTTAATAGTGCTTTATGTTCAACCCATCATTCAGAATTATACTATTTTTTCACATTTGCCTTACAATTATAGATATCTTATTATCAGAATAAAATAGAATATTTCATTCGGAAGGGACCTGCAATGGCGACCTAATCCAATGGCCTGACCAATTCATGGCTGAACAAGTTAATGAATGTTATTAAGGCCATTGTCCAAATGCCTCTTAAGCATTTGTAGGAGTGAATTACCTCTCTAGTAAGCCTGTTCCCAAGTCTGACTATTCCCTCTGTAAGGAAATATTTCCTAATGTTTAGTCTGAACTTCTTGTGCTGCACCTTTGAGCCATTCCCATGTACCCTATCATTGGACCTGAGAGAAAAGAGATCAGCACCTCTCTCCACTTCCCCTCTGCAGGAAGGTACCGAGAGTCTTTGTCTCTCCAACCTAGACAAACACAGTGTTCTCAGCCACTCCTTACAGGTCATTCTTCAGGGCTTATCACCAGCTTTGTTGCCCTCCCCTGGATGCATTCAAGGACCTCCACATCCTACTTAAATGGGTGGGGCTCAGAACTGCATTCAGTGTCCATGGGGAGGCCGCACCAATGCTGATTACAGTGGGATGATCACCTCTGACTGGCTGGTGATGCTGTGTCTGATACACCCCAGAATGGGGTTTGCCTACTGGGCTGACAGGGCTCGGTGCTGACCAGGACTCCCAGATGCCTTTCTGCAGGAGTACTCCTCAGCCACATCTCCCAGCTTGTGCAGAAAAATTTATACTTGAGCCTGGCATCAGAGTTAATTGTGGTTGAAAGCCCCTCGATTTTATTAATTTGTTTTTCTGTTTATTATCAGAGCAGTTGAATGTCTGTCGCAGAATTTCAAATTGCTTGAGCAATGTGTCAAATTCTCTTTGCACGTAATGAAATTGTTTTATTCTGCAAAGACTGTGCCCCTCAGAAGGGGAGGAAGCCAACTTTTTTTGTTCTTAAATGTATGTAGGTTAGGAAAGCATTCTTCAAAGGATTTGAGTGCATATGGAACATATGCAACTAAATTATGATACTTGCAGAATTCTTCAAAGATAGTGCAACAGGATATGGTCTATATTGTTTTCTAGGTAAAACCATAAACTCAAAGAGCAACAGATCTACAAGAATGGTGCTCTCAGAAAACATGCCACTTATGGAAGCTAGACATTTGAAGCTAAAACATTGATTTAAAATACTTGGGATTAGATTTAATGAAAAGAAAAATAAAGAATCCTTGTGTTGGTTAGTATGGACAGGCATAACATAGGCTTCCACAGTTTATTTCATCTATTCACCTTGTCCTGCTGTTACACCACTGCTATTTCGATTTTGAGCTTTGTGAACAGAGACCATCAGTGTTCTGAGCTGTACTGGTTAATATAGGAGTGATTCTGTCACGAAGGTAAAATGAGAATAAAATAATCAGATTTTCTTTTTTTTTCTTTTCCTTGTAACCTCCATGTTTGAAGTTAAATTCCAGAAACAGAAATGTTAGTATCTTCTTTTTACAAAGACATCTTCATGGACTGACTCCCTTTGAAATCAATGGGACTTTGTGAGAATTACAAATGGCATTGGCAGGGAGTAATTGCAGGGTCAAGGAACAGTGTGTCAGAGCACTTACCTCTGAGATATTTCTCTGTGTTTATCTGCTAGCAGAAACAAAGAGTATTTCTTTCATTTTCTTACAGCAACTGGGCCTTTTTAAATAGAGAAGAAAAATAAAACATTAATTCATTCTTACTCAGATTTGAATTGAATGAATAGAACTAGTGTATAATCTTCTTTCTGCAAAGTGATAAATATTTACAGTGTGTAATGAGATTTCATGTCAAAAATTGATGGTATTTATTGTGTTTTAATAAAAGCAGATTTGAAAACGTTAGTTTTATTAAAGAAGTGTTGAAAATATTGCCATTTTCACATTTGCTTTTTCTATGGAGACCTTATATGCAAAGACAGATTTTGAGCTAACTATATTACTATGGAAATCAGTTGCAACAGAGTAGAAATGGTATGAAATAATGAAAACATTAATACTTCTTTACACCTTGTTTCATTTATTTATCAGTTACACTCTCCTTTTTTTCTTTGCTATCAAGGCTCACACATTTCAGTATTAGAAAGATTTTCCTTCTCTTTTCATAATTTCTTTTCCCCGTTCAAATTTCTGGAACTTAGAACAAGAAATACACATTTCATACATGACAGAAACATGGAAGTTAAGGGCACTGTCCTGTGTGGTGTCCAAGTTAAGTGCTACACAGAAATTTGTGTGTCAGTGAAGAAATTATTTTCAACAATGTGTTGTTGTTAGAAAGAAGCTGTATCCTCTCTCTGCTCAATGATGAGTCTAGTCATCAGCTCCTTCCAAACTCACTTATGGCAGTACCTTAACAAATGTTGCCATTAAGTAATCTGCTAAGTCTATAGACCTCAGCTTTCTTGGGGATTTAAGACACATTAGTCAAAATATCAGTACATAGGTGCTGAGTGCTTGAAAATATCTATGTGGTGCCTGCCATTTGTATAAAACTTTTAATAATTTAATGTTTCACAAATAGATGAAGCAGGTAATCAGACTTGCTTTTAGAAGGCTAAAAACTCTAAGCAAACTCTAAAGTAGTTCAATAATATTCAGTTTCCAGGTCATGTAGCTGCAAAATCCCTGTTGGCTGGTATTTATGTTAAATTAGTAAACCATTTTCAAAAGGATAAATGCACAAGAAAATGAGTTTTTGTTGAAAGTTAAAAATATACAGGAGGGAAGGTGAGGGCAAAATATAGTAAGATGTGAAATTTAGCCTATTTTGTGCAAAATTATTTTTTTAGATTGCATGTATGTAACATGCATGTGTGTATTAGCATGTGTAACTCTTTAGATCGGCATTTGTTCTTCAGGCAAACAGAAAGAAACCTCTTACAGCATCCCTTTAACTGGCATGAAGCCAGCCTTGCTCATTTTCTGCAGCTGGCATGAAAATAAACTCATTTTCCAGAAGTGACCCCCATTATTTCATTTTTCCTAGCTCCCAACAAGTTGATGAGCTATAATACAAAGCAAAGCAATTAATTGTTACATGGCATCTTTGTTAGAATAGTAGTGGTGATCAGCAGTTGGGGAGGAGGAAATAGTCTTGAGCATGTGGTAAAATACAGATTTGCAGCAGAATAAATAAGTAAAATGGCTTCAGATAGAAGTTACATACTATTTAGTTATGGGTGGAGAAGGGAAGAAAGGTCTTAGGTAAAGCAGACTGCAGATTTCTCAAAGAATTGAGAGAGCTTTAGGGAGCTTTTTGGTTTTTCTTCTATGTTTGTTTGCTTTTTGCTTTCTAAATCTCCCTTCTGCAGTTGAAATGCAAGCTTCAGTTTTGGTAAGCATGGACTTCTCTTCTAAGAAGGGGTGTTGCTCTACAGTGCTGCTCTGCCACAGAGAATAACAAACCAGAGCAGAGAGTCACCTAGTCAATCAATATTAAATCTTCTGTGGTCTGACGCCAGATATGGCTTGGGCTGCTATCTACAGGGCAGCTGCACCCAACCAGTAGATTTTTGTTGTGATTCTCGTTGAACCTTGTCCCACTCTATATCAGTAACTAAATATTGATTGAAGTTGCACTTGAAGTTCAGCCTCTCGTCCTATTTCAGCACTGCAAACGTGGGTCATTGGCTGTTCTGTGGGTAATTGCAGTCTCTTCCTCCTTTGTCGGTCTCTTCCTCCTTTGTCACTCTCTCTCAGCATTTCCCATACTAAAAATGCACAGGATTTTCCAGGCAATTTTAACTTCTTACAGAATAGAGTCTCCCCTAATTCTAGTTCTGAACTGTGGACATTTCATGGGAGGCCAAACCAGGAAAATCCGTGATAAAAAATAAGGTAATATAAAGTAAGTCAGTGAGGCTATTACTCCATAGTCATTGGAAGCAGAGATTACAACTCCACTGTAAAGTATTGCTGAAGCTGGGAAAGATGAAGGGAGGGATTTTACAGCAATGAATGACTAAGAAGACAGGCAGTGCTTCCTAGACAGGTAAGAGTAGGAGATCATTGAAGTATAAATGGAATATTACAAGTAACCCATTTTGACACCTGATATTTGTCAGAGATAAAGAGAACAGCAGCAAGATGTAGTGCTGTCGAGGAAGGATGAAAGAGGCAATTGTGATCTGGATCATCATCTGGATTCCATGGAAATGACTATGAATTAAGTCTACTATCTATGTTACTTTAGAGGACACAGTAGCAAGGGAAAAAGCCTGGGGAAACGGGAATGTAAATTGAGAAATTCTTTTTAGCAGCAGTATGACTAACACAGGTTAAAACAAATTGGTTTTAACAGGTTATTTTTAATCCTTGTCAGTTCATCACATTCCCTTGCTCCTGGGTGCACAGCTGAAGAGTATAAAGGGTGTGCGAACATTAAGCCAGGGACCAGAAGTATGGTAGGGAAGAGCTAGGCTGTTTAAAATGGTGCTCTTATCAAGACCACTGTTCATCAGACTATAACTTTTTCAAATGCTGTGATGCAGTCCACATTTCTTTCCATGATCAAATGGCTAAAGCCAATTCCTTCTCTGCACCTACACAGAGAGAAGAAAGATAAATTTGGAGTGGATAAGTCCCTTGATGAGAACTCAGGGTCCAAAACACCTCTCCATTTGAGAACATTTATCTTACTGATTTACTGTAGGTCTTTGGAAGGTTATCAAAAGCTCCTGATACAACTTATATATTAATGTTTCAGTTGTTACTTGCAGAAGCACTTATCTTAACCAATAGTGACTTTATTTTTCTGAAGCCCTTTCTTAAACTACAGAATGAGCAAGGCTTCTGCAAAGCTGTATGTCAAACCTGGGCTAGAAGACCAAACTACAGGCATAAAGGAAGCAGTCAGGTGAATACCTGCATGTGAGGTTCTAATTCTCATGTTCTGAGACGGCTGAACTGTAGCAGATGTGGTGAGTACATACTGTGTTTGGAACATCTGCCTTCTTCAAGGCCATCTAAGAATGAGGGTTTTTTTTTTCTCTTTTCATGCTGCATCTTTTGAAATACCTAGCAAATGCAACAACTCTGAACCATTAACCACTTGAAAGGTATGTGTACTTGTTTCCCGTAAGCAACGATGTTTTCTGTCTTGCTGACAACTGTTTGAACTAACCCACCTCACTGCAGAAATGTGTTTGTGAGAAATGTGTAAAGTCTTGGTATTTCTGTACGAATGTAGGAACAACAGTTGCCACGTGAAAGCGAATTGGTGAAGTAGCACAGCATCAACAAACAAATAATCTGTTTGGTCCTTAATTTTGTGGTAGAAACTACCTTCCCAAGGAATTACAATAAATATCTTGAGTGACAGGACAAAATGGAAAGGCTGACCTTTTGATTAGTCTCTGACGGAAAACAGCTGTTTACACCTATGGCAGAGGACAGCGGTGGTCTTGAGAGAGAAAGGAGGGGAGACAAAGCTGTGCATAAACAAAATGTTGATGGAAGAGCAGTGATGCAGCCTCTTCCTTGTAACATGGCACACAAGGAGGAAAGATGTACAGCACCTCTCTATCAGGAAATCCACTTATGAAAGAACCATAAACCCCAGCAATTATTCAGCTGAAAACCCACAACAAGAACTCAGTTAAAGGTTACCCAATGGGGTGGCATCAGTAATATTGACTGTGACCTTCTGCTTTAAGGGAGAAAGGAAGAAAGCTGGCTGTAATTGGAACAGTAATGTCTATTAAAATGTTATTAACTTTTGTTAGCATTGCAATTCTATTTGGGAACACAGCATGTTAGATGGCAGGACTTCTAAAACACTGCTAAGACTGACTACCTATTGTAAGGCTATAGTCTTGCAAACAATTACTGAGGAAAATATACGTGACTAGTCCCCATACAGTCTTGTGAAGACAGTCACAAGAACAAATCACCTAGATGTATGGAATTTGTAGATCAGAATAACATAGAAGGAGGACATGACAATGTAATGAAGAAGGAACACACATAAGTACATTGTATTTGTAAAAATATTGAATAGTCTGAGGGCTATATTCTATGTAAGAGAAAAAAATTAGAAAGTCTTTAATTGTTTTTATTATTTTAAAATATCTATTGATACTGAAATGGACTTCCATGTTATTGAAGAACATTTCTAGACAAATGAAGACTCCATGACTGTCAATTTTTTTTTTGTATGATGGTATATTTATAAACATGTTTATAAACAGGAAACAATCTGAAAAAAATATGTTAAACCATCCATAATAATTCTTGTTTTATGTTGTCTGCAGAATACAGTTCATGTTGACCATACACTGGATAGCAGTGGGAAACTGTTTCAAGATATTGCAACATGGCTTTGATACTATTAGTGATAAATCCATCCTAACTTCAAGTGACAAAATCACAAAGATTGAAAGATTGTGGAAATTTTAGCCCACCAGTGAGATAGCTGGCCTACAGATGTCATATTCTACTGAATATCCTTTCCTTTTTTATCAGCCTGAGATTTTCCACTGGATCCATCATTTCTGTAATCTCTTGCCTGTTGGAACAGCTAATATACTACAAACACTTAAAAATAACCCATCCAAAGGCCATTAATTTAGTTACTAGTTCCTGTAGTGATTCTCTTTAACCTTTCTTCTGATCATCTTATCACACATAGGCTACGTATTTTGTTCTGGTCTCTGGTATAAATCAAACTTAAGTCCATTTCAGCAAAAAATGATACAAAAGAGATCAGTGCTATGTGCTGAGACAGACAGGCTGACTGTCTCAGCTGGCACAAACTGGTGTAGGAGAGCTAAGTTATTTTACCCTAGATGAGAATCTCTTTATTGTATCTCTCAGAATAAGCCTTTATTGAACCAAGCCCAAGGGGAGAAAGGGAGAGAAGAATGATGGAATGAAGGAGACCAAAAGGTACGCAGGGCAGAAGTACACAAAACCCTCTTCCCCTATCACTGATTACAAATTATTATACAAGCTGAGCCCCATATTGTATACTTCATTTACAGTAATTGTACAACAGCTGTATAATAGGTGTAGTTTAAGGTATGAGTGTTGCTCAGAGTGTAGCTTAAATGTCCACAGTGAGATGTGAATATGAATATGAATGGTCCTGACTGCATAGTAATTGGTGGTATTATGGGAGTGAATGGAAAAGCTACATATGGATGAATGGGTGGGGCTAGGGAAGGGCGCAGCACGAGAGACTAATGGTAGATTTTATTTTCTCACATAGATGGCTTTTCCTTTAAATAATTAGCCAGCGGCAGTAGAAGCAAATGAAAAGAAAGAGAAGGAGACTAGTTTGGCACACTGAAGCTCTATACTCATTACATTAAATCATTCCAATTTCCCTCTCTTCACCCCACCTACCTAGCCATTGATCCATCCACATTAAACTTGTTACAAGTTCCAGCCTGCATGGGGAAAAAGAAAAGGTTTTGAGAATGTGATAGCTCTAAAGCAAAAGCATGGTTGTACAATATACCTTAGAACTCTAAAAAAACGAGCCAAAAGACCCCCAAAAATAACCGGCTTGGAATGGAATCATTCTTTTTCACACATACTACTGGTTTATGTGTGTTGCTGTTAGGGTGTTGAAAATGAGAGGTGTATGCTGCTGTGCAGGAATGATGAATTTGGAGTCAGAGCTAAGAACAAAATTATGTTATATTTGTTCAGTTTTCATCTTTTGTTACAATAAAATTTAGAAAGCATTTTTCTGATTTTGCTTGTGGGTTTTTTCCCCATCTTTTTTTCTTTATTATTTTTGTAAATTCAAGTGCATGGCAATCTGTCCCTCTGATCTAACTGGATATGTGGTTATCAGTCAAATCAAGAAATTTTGATTACTTGGGTGATTTGAACAATTTATCGCTATATCCAAAATTCTTTGAGTGCAAAGCAAGAACTATACTTCACGACAGGAAAGGGACTTAAAAAACCTTGTGGATTATGTTGCAGTATCACAGCCACTTATACCGAAAGTCATATAAACTCACATGCTGATCCTGCAGAGGTTAACACCAGAAAACTTGAATTCAGTGTGATTTGCTCACCCAGTGCATGTGCTCATGTCCATGACTGTTTGTGGGTTCTCCCTCCAGCCAAAGTGTATGAATCTGATTTTGCATTTAAGGTTGTAGTGCAAAGCTGTATAGCAAGAAGTAATGAATTATAAAACAATTGAAACTGATTGTATATCACATTAAGATCAAAAATATATTTTGTCTTAAAAACTTGACAAATTGGTGTTATGTGTATTACTGATCCTCCAGGTCCTTGTCGTTTTGATGACAATTTTTTGTTTTGCCAAACATGATTTCCCACAGAAGACATTAAAACCAGAAAGCCTACTATTGCATCATGTCATCTCTTTATAAATTCTAAGGAATAAACACAGCAAAAATTAATTACAATTATTCATGTTCTTGAAAATGACAGTACATGACAAGTAAGAAGGGTCACTATTGCTCATTTCTTTTTTAAGACAATCTTTGTTTACCTAGTTCCCAAGTGTTAAGAGCCTGTACGGTACATTTGCATAGGATAACTAACATATACCACACCATTTTCACGTCTGCAAGTACACGTGAGTAACCGTAATTACACGTGACACCAATTACTCTATTACTTTGTATTAAATTATAATGGAAAATTCCACTAGAGAATTGAAGCCTAATTGCATCTTAATTTGCATATTTTTGCATATTAATTACATCTCAGATGAATAATAAATTTCAGCAGATTTTTAATTTATGCATAGACACAAAAACAAGTGGAGAAATAATTTACAAAAAAATACCAGCAACTATTACTTAGGGCATTCAACTAATTTTGCTTAGTTTAGCAAAACAAAACTTGGTTTGTTTAATATAGCATCTTTAGGCTGATTGCTGTTTATTGCACAATATGTCAGTTTTGAAGCACAGAGAGAAGCTGATTCTTTTTAATACAAAAAATAAATGTTAATTCAGAGCATTTTAAGTTGAGGGATTTTACATTTTTGAACAAAATGTTTGGAGGACATTGCTATTTAATTAATTTGAGAATGGGCTTAGTTGTGATAGCTTTTTACTTATAAGACATCTTATTTCATTGCATTTTTTTAATGAGAGAATAAAAAATAGAATATTAAAAAAAATCTTGATGAGGAGGTTTCTCTGTTAATCAAATGTGGAATGTTTTCTTGTTTAAAGACAGCGGTTAAGCCACTACAATTTTGACGACTATTGGTTTCAAACAAAGGGCAAAATTAAGGGCAGGAAATGTGTAAACCTTTAAATCAACATATATTTAAATAATTCTGGAGGTATTCTATTTATTCAGAGTCATTTTATACACCAGAAAAATAGCTGCATAATCAAAATGCACTAAAAATGTAACTTAAACCTGCAAAGATTTTCTTAAGTTTGGAGGTAAAATAATACAAGTTACCCCCATTAAATTCAGATGGACTACTCACTTATACAAAGTTAGGAAGGTAGAAGGCGGCAGAGTCTATAGCAGTGTTTCCTCTTTATGGCTTAGCAGTTCTCATATCTGTATTAGAAAACAAATAGATATTTTACGTGTCTCTGTATAATTTATTTAACAACAAAATAAATTAACAGTACGAATTTCACAAAAAGGCTTTGCTTCCATAAATTTCAGCCACATTATCAACCCACTTACTGTTTTTCAAGCTAATCTATAAAACTGAAGGCCCTTTATGCTGCCAATTCATCCCAAAGCCTAATCTGGTATGATACCTTTTGTACCTGCCGCCGCAGTCAATCTGAGACTGCCTGCACAAAGAATAATTCTATTGATCATTTGCCAAATTGTACAATGGGAATGTATGTCAATGCTCTAATAAATCAGGAGACTGTCAAGATGAATGAACATATTTGTCTTCTCCTTTGCTCCAAAAATTTTTTAAAAAATCCAACACACAAACACCAAGCCCTAAAGAAGCATATATTTTCTAACTTGTTTTGTAGTTCTGCAACTTTATGGGCTAAGCAGAATAGGAGGAGAGTGTGTAATCTCCAAGAGTCCACTCTATGTATCTTTTGGTGCAGTAGTCTGGATTTTGCCAGTTGAAATGGCTTGGGAGATTGTAAAAGTGAATACTTCAGAGCATATGTTTACATTGTACCAGTTACGGATCATTTACTTGTCAAACATGAATCTGATGAATACTGAGCTATTATTTTTGTTTTACAGTGACACTTTTTAAAATTAATGTATCTCTAGTAAAAGTTTTCTTTTTCCCTAGAAAGCACTGAATGTAGCAAATGTTCTCTTGTTATGATGTCTACTGCTATCATGTCTCTGGTTTCTGGTATCAGGCGCCTGTCACTTGGTTCCATCTGCATAGCACACCAAATCCCATTAGTAGCACCATCTTTAGTACCCTTCTTGTTAAAAGTTAAAACAGTTTAGCTTTTAAAAATAGCATTCTAATGAGGATCGGGATTGTCCTTTTACGTTCTGAACATCCCATTTGGCAGGGTTCAGATAAGCAGAGGGAAATTGCACTGAAGAAACTGAAGTGGGGATATGAATCTTCAACTGTTAAACAATAGTTCCCTCTCATGGACGTTAGAAGCTACCACAGTTTGCAAAATGTGGCTGGAGAGAGGCAGCATTTTTTAAAAAATTATAATTTGCTTCTTCCATGCTCCAAACATGAGAAATTTGCTTACAGAAGGGAGAAGAAATGGTCCCTACAACACTGACCATTACCCAAGTCTGTGACAAATGCAGGTGGGAATGCAAGGTCTTTTTTACAGCACTTTTCAAGGGGGTGCACTTTTTCTTTTCTTCTTTTCTGTGAGGTATTTTAACTGGGAGAATAGATACTTATCAGGATGTTTATAATAATAACAATAACATGTATTGTTTATTCAGTCCTCACCATAACAGAAAAACTTACCATTTCATCTCAGTAAAGTACAAGTTAGTGTAAATAACTTCATCAAATGAGATTGTAATGGATCATGTGTTTTGTAGCTATACTTAACATCAGTATTTGATATCTTGAGATTGGGTTTTATTGTGCAAGATAGTAAAGCCTGGCCCTCCTTTTGGAATTTGGAAATGGAAAGTAATCCCTGTAATCTGCATGGATGTGAGAATTCTATTCCCACAACACCTTCCTTCTCTCTTGAATACCCACTGTGATATTTCAGGGAAAAATTATCTACTTTTCCTTAAATTGGTGTTATTTAATTCTTGTGCTGCCTGCTTCTGTAACATTCGGTTGCTTTTTCCCTTTCCAGTTAAGTATCACAGAGGACATCACACAAAAAGCAGAAGAGAATTTATCAGTTTATTTTCTGTATTTACATGTCCTAACGAAATGCCTTTTAATGCTCTGCAGACCTATTTGGGCTTTAAATGTTAACATTCTCCTTCTTCATTTTGGAAATCAAGACCAGCTTGGAACTGCACTCTTGCAGAGATGTGTTTCAAAATCCCTGTTTTATCTCTCTTTCTGAAAGCATAGTTTGATCAACCAGTTTAGCAAATGCGTATACAAAAGTCTGACAAGTGATATTTTTCCTGGATACAATTTTCACTATTTGACCTACAACAAGACAACCAGGATATGCTACTCCTTACATTCCAAATTTATCTTGGTACAAGACATTCTTGCAGATGTCAACAAAAATCAGTCTTAATTTCAGAATTGTAAAAGACGTAATGAAATTTTTAGAATTAGGTTTGAAACAGAAATTATTTATCTACTGATTTATTCTAGCATCTTAAAATGTTTTGTAAAGATTTTTTAAACATCCAACGCAGCTGTCAAAATGAACTGTTTGTGAGGGGGGATTCTATTGTGGCATATGTTAAAATATTTTTGTTAATTTTCCAAAGTGTAAGAAATTTGCAGGGAAAAAAATAAAAGGTGTGATTATTTTAATGAGAATTTCATAATTGAAGTAATGGACAATTTTAAAATCAGTCATTCAAAGGCTTTTGACATTTTGTCATTACTGAATCTATGTAATGTTTGTAAAAATATATTGCAGGTACAAAATAAGAAGATAATAGTTCAAAAGACATGATTCTGAAAGTCCCACCATAGGGCTGTGTGCAGGCACAAAATACTGATACAAAGGGTTGAAGAATAATTTCTACTGTTTGTCTATAAAACATGTAAGAAGGTGTGTCAATGCTTTTCTGAACTGTTTTATCCCTGTTCTGATTAACTCAAAATTAGAAGTTAATTCTTGGCTTCTTTTCAAAAGGTGAGCTCTAAGTATCAGCTCCCACATTTATATGATGTGGATGCCTGGCTTCAGGGAAATGAGTTAGAACAACAGCTCATTTCACACAGAAGTATCATACATATAACTGAATCCTAATTTCTCTCCTTTTTAACTCTAATTGCCCCATTTCACTGTACTATGCACCTGTAATACTAGACATAAATAGGCTTCTTTGAAGCTGTAATGGTAATTTTTGTCATCCCTGTCCACTTCCAGGAGCAACAGAAGATGTCTGTTTCCACTAGCAACAGAAGATGAAAAAGATGAATTGCAAATCTGATGCAGCTATCCCTTGTGTAGGCATGATCTTGTCCAAGTGACCAAGCTGGAGTGACCCCAATGAGTTCTAAAATTCAGCACTTGTCTGATATGTTTCAAATTTAGGGTCTTGCTGTGTTTTCCTCAGCTTTTGTGCGTTAGATGCTAGGAATTTGGATGTTTTGTCAGGTGAGATTTCTCATGTGCAATTGTAACACTGTTGAGGGGTAAGCTGAATTTACAGCACTAAACATATATCCATCAACTCTGGAGTCACAAGAATGTAGCAGCCAATGTGGGCTGTACAGTCAGGGACTGGTTACCAAGCCTTGAAGCAAAGTAAACCCAGGTCACAGATCCCCAACAGGAGCAGCAGTACCCTAATAAACTGAGCTGCTCTTGTGTGTCTACAGTGGATTAGATTAGGACCTGTGATATGGTGGCTGTAGGGTGGACTTTTCCATAGTAATCTCCTTTACCCCATAGAAACAGTGACTCTGCATCTTTGACTACACAGGGCTATCCCTATCCACTTTGACCTTCATCTGCATGTTTATTTTTAGCTGAGCATCCCGACTTTGAGTTAATATTCATCTGTCATCTTTGGGGTTGCAAAAATTGGTATTAACTCACTGCTGAGATGCCTGGTGGTGGGTCTGGTATGAATAATACGACAACTACAGTTAGATGCTTATCCAGGTGCAGGGAAATGCAGGAAACTTATAGTTAAACATCTGAATATAAGGCCAAAAATGCTATAGAAATTTCAGGTAATCTTTTGCTTTTATTTATTGCTTTGGGGTATGTACATGTTTTATTTTCATATATATGTAAAACAGTTTTGTACTTTGTTATATCATTCAGGAAAGCTTGGAATTAGAAACAGGAGAAAGAGTTGCTGAAATAGAACTGATCCATTTCTCTCCTTTACAAACGAATATAAAGTATCAAATCCATGCACTGAACTGATTGCTGTAGTTGTCATGCGATCTTCCTTGACACTTTTTCACTTACTTGCTTGCAAAGGAGAGTATAGCAAAAAAACAGCACCTCTGTCCTATTTAGTTAGAGGTTTGGAAGGAATGCTCAACGTGCAAGGTACGAAGATATGAGTATCTCTCAAATGAGTGGATTTTACTTCAGTCTTCAGAGACCTTGGGTCTACTCTTTTCCTTAAATTAGACTCTCATTCCTTATTCATAAGATTGCCATTTTCCATCCCCGCTTATGCTTTCAAATCCCAACTTTGAAAAGGCAAGATTTGCTGAGTCAGTCACTTTAACTGGGGTGGCTCAGAGTTTTACCTTTCCCAGTAGTGTTTTCTCTACAGCACCCATGAATATTAATCAGGATGGGAAGGTATTGGGGAAATCCTAGCCTTTCTTTAAATCAGCAAAGTATTAGCTGCAGAAGAAAAATCACAGTGTGAATTATAGCTGCCAAAACATTTTTGGGTTACTAAGCTGCTTACCATGTTCTTTGTCTCCTATCTGATATATAAAAAGACTGTTTAAAAACTGTGTGAAAATTTTCAAAAACACCTTTAAAAGATTCCATTACTTAAAGTGATTTGGATAATTGTGTTCAATGGTAGCCATTATTTAAAAATATAATTAGTTGCTGAACTCAGAGAAGGAGGGAAATTTCTGCAGGTGTTTCTCATTATTTGCTATGCATACAAAATATCTGCATAAATTACCATTATTATTTCAATGTATACTAAGAGACAATAAAGCATTAGCAAGCAAAGAAAAATGTTGTTGACCCACAATCTGTGTTAGCAGCATAGAGTTTTGGCCTTCGGTGTTTTTGAGGCACATGTGCAACAGCATTCAAGATTGAAATTACAATTTTGCACCTGTAACAACATTAAATATGTAACAAGAGTGTATCAGAAGGATATTGAAAATGCAAAGACATTAGGAGAAACGCAGTAGTGTATGCCTGTGACTGTGCCACACAAAACAAGTATTGATAGTCAGAACTTTTCATTCTATATTAAGCCTTCAGGTAAAGAAAGTCATTCCATAATGATCTGAGCTTCCAAGAATATATTTTTAAAATTTATTGATGCTGCTACAGAATGATTTCTATGTGAAGTGCAAGACCAGTTAAGAACTTCTGACTTTTAATTCTGGTTCTGAGCAAGACACTCTGCAACTTTGAGAAAGTTTCTATTTCTTATTCTATGAAATTGAGAAATAGTAATACTAAGAGATGAATAAGAAGCAGAAAAAATCAAGTTATCTACTAGATCAGTCATTCTGAATATGTGCATTCTTTATGAATACAAGTGAGAGTAAAATTCAGACAATCTTGAATTTCATAGAAATTTATTCAGTTTTAGAAATTGAGGTTATTTGAGTTATTCATTGCTTTATATGTTCATTTTACAACAAGCCCTTGTAAAAATAAGCTTTGATTAGTTTACTGGAATGTTAATGTAAAAAACAGCATTTACTCGTTGCAATAAAAGTTTTATCTTTCTTATCTGAATGTGTTTTATTCTTGTTCTTTTGTTTCTAGAATTTTATCCAATAAAGGGGAAATGATAATAATCTGAAGTCAATGCATACCCATGAATAGTAAATAAATTAGTTCTCTCTTATTGATTCTGAATGCTTTGCCTCTTGTCACAGTAAGTGGTATTCATAGCACCCCACCAGGTAGAAAGGACTGCCTTGAAGGAAGGAGTAAGATTTTGCCACAGTACACACTCAGGATGGAATGGTCTCCACATCAAGACTTTTTTAACACTTCAAAGTTCATAAATTGATGATGGACTTATGCTCTGAAGTATTTATGCTGTGAGCAGACTTTGCATTTTACAATACAATCCAGTGATGTTTCATTTCCATAAGGGAGATGCAGTCTATCTGAGACAAAAGTCCGCAAGAAGTCTGGAAGGACAAAGGATCATAACTAGAACTCTTAACAGAAAAAATTAATATACTCTTCAAACAACCATTTTCCAGTTTTTACAATAGAACAGAATTTTTTTTTATTAGTTTTACAACCCCTTTTTTTAAAAAAAATTTCAAAGGATAATCTAGTGGTAATTGACTTGCATTTCTTACTAAAAGAATGTGACGTATAAATGCAAGATAACATAGTGTGACTAAAAGGCTTCAGGAAGACTGAAATGATGCAGTGGCTATCTATAAAGGAATACATTTCAGTCTTCTTCATTCCTTGTGCCTTGGATAGCACAGGACCTTGGACAAAGGTGTATGGGAAGACACTCAGCTTTTCAGGGAATTCTGTATTTGCAAGTCTCCAAAGTTCTCAAGCAGATTAAAGGACGGAAATTGATATTTAAATTCACTAGGAAGCATCTAGATGATCAGGTTCATAATCAATAGCGGAAAATATAATGGTTGAATTATGTCTTATGGGACTCAAAACATTTAATTTTTGAAAATCAGTTGCATTGGTAAGTAGTCAATTTGTTAATCATCCACTAACAATTTTAGACTAGCTGAGTCCATATACTTACCAGGTTTAAATGAGCATTGTCTTCCATTGAGCAATAATACTCTTCTATCCTTACTATTTTAATTTCCTTTGCTTAATGTAAAATATTTTCTCTTCTGAGTAGGATGTTCCCTTTTGTTTGTTTTGATCTGTAAACTCTTTTATTTTGAAGGCCTGTTTTTTTGTTCTGTTTTTGGTGTTTGTTTTTTTTTTTTTTTTTAACAGGAAACAGGTAAGAAATTGTTTACAATTAGTTGAAGTATGATTATCTAAAAACATAACATTTGCAAAATTTAAGTGAAGGAAAAGTAAGAATTCCAGAGCACATGACAAGTGTAAGGATATACTGCATAAAGGGGTCTGGCCAGAATAGCTATGCTGTGTGACAAAGACTGTTCATTTAGAAAGCACAGTATCTTTCATTTACCTAAAAACTAGCTCCATTTAGAGTATTGCCTTTTTAAAACTGTTCCTACTCCTAAAAAAATCCTGCAACTTAAAAATTCCACATATATTCCAAAATACTTTTAACAGTTCAAGGGAATAGCTGAATACTAGCCTTGAAATTTATGAGGACTCTGATCTCCATAATTTTGGTGGTGTATCATAGTAACATGAAGAAGCAGATTTATTCATTCTTTCTTCTGAGATTAAATGTAATTGGTTTAAAGAGATAATCATTCTTTTGTTTGAGTTTTATGCATTTCTTATGAAGAGCTAACACATTTTTCTGCAGTCTGACAAAGTGTACGGTCTTTTATCCTCATTTCCCAGTGGATAAATACTTTGTTAATTAATAAAGTATTATACTAGCACTTAGTGTCTACATTTAACAGTGGAAGGATTTTATTCAGATTATGTTAATAGATTGTCCGCTTTATTTTTGCATTAATTACAACCTTTTCCTGTGATGTTGTCATAAAAGAATTGTCCTTACGAATACAGGGGGCTTTTTCGGATTATTTTTGTTTGACTGTTCTGAAATAATGCCTGTTACACATTGTTATTTATGCTATTAAGCTTGATGATTAATCATATACTTACAATTATAAAAATTTCAAATTCAACTTTTCTTCTGCTTCTTAGTTGTTTACAAATATGTCCTGATATATGTATGTATCTGTATATAAGTATTTAAAAACCAGCATGTACAAATAGCAAATAAATTTTTAAGAATCTTAAATGTTCTTGGTCCGTTGTTTTCTGATTTATGGCTTTTTTAATATCAGCTAAATCACATCCTACCATGGTACCGTTGCTGAAGAAAATGTATGAGATTTCTCGTTAAGCAAGACTGAGGAATGAGAAAAAATAACAACCAGAAAGAAAATAAAATTTTACCATATATCCTTACCTTTGGAACAATATTGTAATTCTGTGCATATTGCTGGATTGAGTTGGTCCAGAAAAATGTGTAAGTGCAGATCTTTGCATCTAGTCCATAAGACAATATATGTATGTGGGAAACAGAGGAGCGTCATGGAATTGTACTGAGGGACATTCTTAATTAGCCTTTACCTATGTCTATATCAAATGAGAAGGAGAAAAAGTTACATTTTCAAAATCTTTTGGCCAAATTTCCTTGAAAGTGGAAGTTATTTGTCTCTATGGGAAAGCACGTTGTATTATTTGGCATTGTATTTCACATCTAATGATAGAAAAAGAATCTCTGTGTTGGACACTTAGAATTAGTGGAACCTCATTGCATTTTGTGGGAGTCTGGTCATATTGGCCTGTAAATAGAAAATGTATGACATTATTAGAATACTCAAAACAAATCTTGATTTGACCTGGGGGATTAATTCTACATGGGTTGTGTTTTAAAATATGCTAGAATTAATTAATTTTTCCTTCTCCATTTCCCAATGATTCTGCTGAGCTGCTGATACATTGGCAATGAAGTGCCAAGTTTTCTATCTAACCTCTTACTTTTTCAGCTTGTTGTTCTTATTGTCAGATAAAAGGCTTTCCAAAGGCATAGATAATTTTTAAAAATCTATCTGCAAGCATAACAGAGATAATTATTACATGTGCTTCATTAAAAATGTCTGAGGTACTGGAGATATGTTAGTGAAGTGTCCGAATTAGATCTTAGCCCAGCTGCCCATGACTCAGAAGGCAAATAACTATCAGTGGTTTATCGTTCTGCTATCCATGGCTTTTTATTTTCTTTAATAATTACAAGTATTTCCTTATAGGCAAGTCTTAAGTAAATAAATAAATTAACAAAGGTCTAATTTCCTGTGTTAAAACTGATGGTCTGCATATCATTATTTGCTACCAGGACATGATTCCCAGTCCTCCTCATGTAGCCACACTGTGATACCACAAGAGCTTAGATGGCAGCCTCTGCACAGAGACGTCCAGCCCTAGAAGAACTGAAGCTCTGCAAACAGGCATCAAGGGACATTGGCAAAACTACCTGCAAAAGCATACTCAACGTATGCTCACAGTGTGCCAGGGCCTATCTAGACCTCTACGTTGCTGCTTCTTATATTGTATTCATCAAATTTACCTAGGAAAATAGGTGGAAATAAAAAGTAAAAAAATACAGATGTGCCTGCCAGTATTCTACATCATGTAAGCCACCTCTACCATCTAAATATTGCCATGTTTATTTACTTTACTCACCACACTCAAAAAAACCCTGAAATGAGTGTTAGATAGAGACAAGTAAGTTCAGGCCTGGGAAGTCTGAAACCTGGACCATGCTTTTGCAGTTAATCATCCAGTAATCCCCATCACCATGATGTTTGCATTTTGAAATGGTTCAAACTTGGAGATGAAACCGAAGTGGAAGCTGTGTTCCCTAATGTGTGTTGCAAGACAACAAGAGTGTTCATGTCAGATGTTCAGCATCTACAGTTTTGTTTCACAGATCTGCTCCTAATATATGACACAATTTGCCAATACACTCTTGGCCAGCTGTATACCTCAGAGGATCTGCTAGCAACTGGTTACACAGATTGCGAGAAAGAAGAATATCACGTGCACAAAACCTTGCCACTCACTGCACGTGGGAAATCTGTATTACAAAAAGTCTCTTAACCTTCTCCTCTGATCCAAGGGGATCAGTGATCCTTGAGAAGACATCATGTATGATATTGAACATCTCCCAGTTTCCTGGAGAGCATACAACTTATGATGCTTCCAGAGCCTTCCCCCAGTCTGAAAGCTGCCTGTCTTTGGTGACATGGTCCTGCCCTCTGCTCCTTCTTCATCTGTTTCAGAACACTGCTAAAGCAATGATAAAAAGCGGAAGACATGAGCTTTTGTCCTCTGGACAACTACCAAAAGGAAGATGGTCAACTAACTAAAAGAAGCTCCTTGCCTTCTTTCATCACTGAAAAAACCAAGTACATAAGGGCAGCCTTACTCTACTAATTCAGTGGTGTTAACTGAAGTGCTTGCTTGAAAGAAAATTAAACAAGTCCAGAAATTAATGGTACAAAGGTGACCTTCTGATAGTACAAGATCTAATATTTCTGTGGTACAAAACTGAGAAAACCAGAATGCATTTTTTCTTTGGAATGAAGTAATGTTTTTAATTACTGTGAAATGTTTAGTGTAACCAGCAGACCGGTATTAGCAACTTTTCCAGATAAACAGGAATCTTTGTCATTAAGCATGTGAAAATTTGATGCAAACACATTGCTACCTTTAAAGTGGAACATTTTTCTTTATAAACCTCTAAATATTGTGATAGCTATCAGCTGCCATTCATTTAAGGACAGTGATGTAAAATGGCTGGAATTTCAGAAGCAAATCTGCAGAACCTATTATATTTTTGTAACATATTTGGAGGCTTTCCAATCCACACTTTCGATTTAAGACTAAGATGGGCAGTATTATTGGACTATTTTTTGATAATGCAGTTTAACAGTTTGTTTGGAAGGCCCTGGGCAATTTGATTAGTGCTGTTTGATGGAGCAGTGTCATCAGCATGAAGTGGAACAGTTCTGCTTGTAAGTGTCTGGCAGGAGATCCGAGTTTCTGAGCCTCATACCCGCATAAGCAATAAACAACATGTTATTGTATGCTCCATTTTATATTTTTATAGCTGAAGAAAATTAATAATGCATGAGCATCCAATAGGTCTCCATAAGACTCTGCCTTCAAAATAAAAATACAAACTACAGCTTGTGGTAGTATAAATGTCTGCACTTCATATCTGTGATCACACTTTCACATCTCTCGAGGCAACAAGAACCTGGGCTGAATTCTGGTCTTGCTGATGTCAGAGCTCCACTAGACTCAGATGTGCCAGCATCTCACCCTGGTTTGGAGTGGTGAATTGTGACAATGTTGCTGCTCTAGAGACTACATCAGGTGCTGCTGCTGCTAGGCAGTGCAGATGGAGAACAATCCCTCTTTGTAATGCTCAGCTGCCCTTTTCTTCCTCCATGTCGGGGTTGCATAACAGATACTGCACAGACTTACCTCATCAGAGGATATATTTGAATTCAGATTTCCCTGTGCCTGTACTCTGAAAAATTGCCCTTCATCCTTCTTTTCTGCTAAGAAAAGTCTTCCAGATTATTAATCATCTGAAGTTGCAGAAGGACAGGGGTGCAATGGGGCTGTTGAGAGGTGGAGAGTTGATAGGGTCTGCCACTAAGTGTGCCTTTTGGTCCAGAACTGTTGAAAACACATAACAGCTGGACTTCCGGGTGTGATGATTTCCATACCAGAACCAATGTGTGAATGCTGGTTATCTGAAACTTTCAGGGAGGATTTATTGGTTGATGCAAAACCAGAAAATGAAACACCTTGGAATTGAGCATTATAACTTAATGACTAGATAAGATTATTACCAAAGTAATATTCAAAGTATTTGCAATTTGCATGTTGCAGACAAATCTCTCTTTCTTTCATGAGATGAAGTTGAAATGGCGTGAGCACTTGATGCCATTTTCTGGTCTTTATGACACAGCTGCAGAAATCCTAGTTATTTATCTACAAATTCTTGGATACTCTGCCATTGAATTAGATCAAATATTGCTTTTCACTTTGCCTTACCCAGGATCTATACGCTACTTTACAGCTGTAGTTGTGTGGTAACAGATTTGGGTTTGTAAAGTGTGGGATTACTACACAGTGTACACTTAACCAAAGTTAGAGTTAAATTGTCCAGAGTACAAAACTCAATGTTAATACTGGTTATGAGGGAACAGAAAAAAATCCCATTTAACATAACAGTGAAGCAGTGTAGGTTGGTGGTACTTGGTCTAGGGATGATGTCTGCGTGGAAACTTCCACAGTGTTTTGAACAAATATAAATATGAAAAGCATATTCTAGTTTTGGCCTTCAGGTTGTGGCTGTGATCTTTCCCCTCTACTTTGTAGTGCTCTGAAACCTGATTTACCATATCACATATGCTAAATTAGAACAAATAAGCTCCAAGGCAAAACCATAATCTAGAAATTCAGCTCCCCTTCCCTGCCTCTGTCAATGAGCCAGTCTTGGCTGTGTAACCCACCATTGCCAGAAGTCAGGCAGAATTCAAGTGTTCATGGTGTTATAGAAAAACCTTAATTTGCCCTTCACAAGACCTAGGCTCAGGGAAATTCCTTTTTTTGTTCAGAGAGATTTAATTTTCATTTTTAGGGTCTGATTACACAGAGTGACACCTGATGGCTGCATAGAAGATTGTCTTTGTAATGAACATTGTGATAGATTAACAGATTTTCAAACCAGAAGGATTCTATTTGCGGAGATATACTTACACCTTTTACCAGCTAGGCTCGTAGTTCAATGCTTTAGAAAGCCTCGGGCAGCCTAGAGAGGTAGCACGGGCAATCCAGCATTTCAGTAGCTCTAAAAGTAGTAAATGTATTAGCTGCAAAGCAAATACCACCAGCAGAAGCAAAGAGGGAGAAATATAGCTTTTTGGTTTGCCTAATTTCCGCAATTAGAGCTTCCAAAAAGAAACAGACTACGAGATATTCGCAGAAAGAGTTGCAAAGCCAAAGAGGGCAGGCCAATGGGGGCCTTGGTACTTTCTTTCTATTCGGAGAAGGGGAAAGCAGAGGACTGGGGGTGGACCTGGGGTGACCGGCCAATCAGACACTGCTAACGAGTTCGAGTTACATTTGGTTTTGCTCCGCTTGGAACAAAGGGGTTCAGAACACATAGCAGAGGCAAGTGTCCTGGAGAGGGGGAAGGGAAGCTCGGAACAGGCGGCAACATCTCTTAATGTGAGCAACCTGGAAATTAACACAGGTTTCATAATTTCCTCAGTTGAATCTAGCCTAGCATACCCCTAGTGAAACAGTGCCATTGATCACCTGGAAACGCAGTGAATCCTTCAACACGTTTAAGTGTTGCTGTAAAAAGATATAAATTGAATTAACGTGGCCTTGTCACAGGGTGGCTAATGGTCTAGGTGACTGTTCTGGTCTCTGCTTTTCTATATTGTTTGTTTGTTTGCTTGCTGTGGTTTTGTTAGATTAAAGCTGCTAAGGTGTAAAAAGTCTAAAACTTCCATGGGTAAGTTCTTCTGTTATTTATATAACTTTATGTTTAACAGATGAATATATCTTGTTGGTTTATTTTCTCTTTCCACAAATTTTCTAATTTTGGCTAATAATTCTGGAGTATAGATATGATCATATGAGTTTTTTGGATAATATTGCTTCTTTTGAAGGTCCTTGGGTGAAGAGGTGGTGGGGTGCTAGTGAGGATTAGAATTCCTCCTGCTTGCAATAGAAGGAAGGATTTCATAATAAAATGTAATTTTGAGGATTTCTCTGTTCGCATTTGGTCTCTGTGGCTGTACATTTTAAGCAGATCTAGGTATCTCTTTTATGTGATGCATGGGTAGATATTCATTAGAAGCAAAGTAACAATTCCTAGTAGGTCAGCTCTGTGTCATTAGTCTAATATACCAATTGCATTGCAGATTAGGCATTTAGTTCAAGTAAAAGAAAATTAAGCTCAAAAGCAAGGGAAAAAGTTTCAAAGTCTGTTTAACTTAGTTTTTGTGTGGCTAAAAGTCTGACAACTTCTGTGTTTAGCAAGAAAGATGAAGTTTCTATGCCCTTAAATATTATGGTACTTAAAATACCTCTTGGATTTTATTATAAAAATGGGATTTTTCTATAGTCATAGTCAACATGAATAAACAATGGATGGAAGAGTATTTAAAAATTAGATGACTTTAAATGTCAACTGTTTTGAACTCCATGGAAAAGAACTTGGTCAATGCTTTCCAGCTGTATTCCACTGCAACAATTAAGAGAATAAAATAAAGGACCCTTCATAAAAAAAGTATATTTGTACAAGTAGGGCCATGCTTTTCACATCAGTAGTTTCACACTGCTTAATTTGTAGAGATTTTTATAAGTAGCTGTATGACAGCTTTTATGATAATATAGAGATCTGCAATGTTGATATGGATTAAGGTTACTACAGAGAAAAAGCAAACGATCAAAAATATGAGGGACAATGCAAAGTAGAGTCTTCGAAAAAAGCTGCCTTTATAGCTCGTCAGTGCAAATTTCTTGTCAAAATGCTTCTTGAGCTAAGTAAGGGTTACTTATTCATGTGAACACCTGACTTATAAAATCAATCAAGCACTGATATCAAAGATGTCTGGCTTTTGCATCTATTCAGGTTGATGCTTCCATTAACTTAACTTCATACTCTAAAAGCGTATTTCATTTCTAAATATGCTGTGTATAACTCATTAACATCAGAGCCCCCAGCAGTAATTGCCTGAAAGTGAGTAAAGAAAATCGGAAAAGATGAAGAGCTGAATTGCCACTTAATGAAAGAAAAAAACCTACAGACACTTAAATTGACTGTCATGTGGTAGCAAGTCTCTTATCTATGGAAAACATTCAGACTGCATTTACAGTTTGTGTTGAGATGTTTAAAAATGTGTTAAGTAATACTAAATACTACTTAAAAGCTCAATGTGCTCCTAGATGGAATTTTGTTCAGAAATTACTCTTGTTAATGATCTTTTCTTTGTGTTTACAATATTTTGTTCTTCTTCACTCTACCTGTTGTGGTTATGTCAGCCTTTAGAAAGATCTTAAGAATGAAGTAAAACTCAATTTTGAGAAGGGATGAAGTAGCAAAAATCTGTTTTTCAGAAAATTTCATTTCATGCAAAGCAAAACCACCACTCTCATTATCTGACTGACCTTTGAGAACTGTTTTGAGTCCAAGATAGGCCTGAGAATGTGCTTGCACATGTTTCTTGCTTGTGGTCACAGTGTGACAGCAGAGATGGCTTCTCAGCAGAGTTTGTCAGTGTGGCTCCCCTGGCCGTAATGGCTCCATTTGCCTTGGTGCAGCTGGATTGACTTCCATCAGCTGCAGATCTGTCTGGGAGTGTGCAGGGAGCATTATGGAGGCAGGCAGAGAGCAGCTTTCAGTATTGTAATATCACTAAGGCAAATAAAGGCAAGGACAACTTTTGTCAGTTTATCAGGGTGGAGCGATAAATGCTTGATTTGATTATTATAATGAAGCACAAGATGTCTTTGTGTGTGTGTGCTGCTAGAAGCTAGATTGAAACATCTTGCAGGAACTATTGGATTTAGATTGCAAACTAATTGTTGTTGGCGCAATTTATATTGTTTCCTGTGGTGCTTTTACTCCTGTTTTCTGACAAAAAAGTTCCTTGTTGTCAAGACAGTTCTTCCAAATTCCTTCAGGTAGCTGCTGGGGAGAAGAAGGTCATACAGACCATTGGCATGGCTTAACTCTAAATCATTCACAACTCTTGAAGGGACTCTTACTACAGGATGAATATTTGTTTTTCTTATCCTAGAAATTAACATTTCAGTTTAATAATGCAGTAAGAATTCTTTTAAAAACATCTATGTAGGTGTGATCAAAGTAGAAACTAAATATTTAGATACATGTATGCTATATGTTAAGGCTGGATTGGGATGCAAACAACCACTGAGAAAACTACTATACCACTGGGGTGCAGAAAGATAGCATTTAGGAAGACCAGTGTTTTACTGGAGTAGCTACAGAGATTAATTTCTCCCTGTAGCTTTGCAGTGTGCTATTCAAAGAGATACCAGGTAGCAAGTATTGTTTTGGATTTCTCTCATTTGAATCAGACTCTAAGCTTGACATAATCAGGATGGAGGAAAAAAAAACAAAGCATCACTTTCCATGGCTGCTGAAGTTTACAAAAATCCAGTGTTTTCAAAATAACACTGATGTTTACCTTTTTACCTTAGCTGTGAATGAGGAAACAAGATATTTTCACACTACACCTGTTTCTGAACACCTTCCTGTCATGAACAATATGATTCCTATCAGGCCAAATGCAACTAATGGTATTTTTTTATCTCCCTAGAAAGAAGAATGCGCATAGACTTTTCCCACATATATGCATAGTATTTTAGGTGTGCCAAAGCTGTGCTGTACGTCTTTAGCAGCAAAGGGAAGGCTGAAAGGTGATAAACCTTTACCAGACTTAGCGGACTCACACTCTGCCTGCGTGTGAGTCCTTTCCCCCGACTTGCAGCTTTTCCCGCAACTGCCTTCGAGGGTCCACTCTTGAAGTTTTTTGGGGTACAATTTTAAGGTTGAGCCGTTCAGAAACAAAAACAGAGGCCCTTCTCCTTCCCTGGGAGCAAAGGGTCTTCATCATCTTCATCTTTAGGACTATCTCTGGGAGCATCTCTACGGACTGAGGTTTTCTCCTTTCCCGTTTGGAGCAAAAGTCCTCATCTGGTTCATCTCTCCCTGTCCAAACTTCTCATGAAATTACAGCTGCGTCAGCATCTGCCTATCTCAGCGCAGGTGCTTTTGCTCACGAGTTGAACACTCCACCCCCCATATCTTCATGAAATTACAACAGGATACTCTGATATATCATAGCTTCACAACAGAATTTCAGCTTTAAGCATCTCCTCTCTCTCTTCCCTCAGGTTTTCAGCTCTTCACAGCAATAAAAGGGTTAATCTCACCTCGACCTTGCAGCTTTGCAGCTGGAATGTTGAATTTTTCTTATCGCAGTGGAGAGGGGGGAGAGCCGAGCCGCTCCGGCTGCCCACGGCAAGGCAGTGGGGGGGGGGGGTTCCACGGCTGGAACAGGTCCATGGCTCCAGGATGGCCGTGGCCCGGCCCGGCCTGGCCCAAGCAGGGCCTGGCCGGGCCCGCTGGCCCCCACACGGGGCCTGCAGCCACTTGTCCCAGCGCCGGAAACGAGAGAGAGCTTGGAGGGGGAGTTTGCCTATTCTTAAATGTGGATCACAGAGGTGATCACAACTTTAAGTGGCTTAGAGAAGTGTCCATATTCAAACTGGCCAGCTGATAGGTTCTATCAGTTCCCAGAGGAAACTGTAAGCACCCCTTAGCAAGGACGTCCCTTCCGGGACTATGCTTGCTAACCTATGACACAGACATTAACAACAGCAGAGTTTTCTGTTTGTTCTTTGGACTTACAAAGCCTCATTTTACAGTTTTTAGTGTACTCCAGCACAAGTGTGGTTTTTCTTCTTGCTTCTACCTCCCACTAATTCCTACGGGGCCTAATTAACCACTTCTGTCAGGGTAAGCACTTCTTCTCTATATATTTCGTAAACTTTTCTTGGATTTATACATATTTTTGATACTTCACTCCCTCATGCTTTTATATTGTACACATTCCAGAAATCTGTCTCTGGTAGTTCCTCCACTTTTCAGGCACATGTTGAGAAACTCCATTTTGGTAGACCATTATGACCATTTGCCACAGCACAGGCACAAGAATGGCAGAAGAATGTTTTGCTCTGGGACTTGCACCAACAGGTGGCCAGGTCCTGATGGCATATGTATTGTGGAGTGACATTTTGGAAGGACCTGATGGCACACGCTTCTGCTGAGAAAGCAGACCAAGTTTGTCTCTACCACCTCAACCATGCTTTGTTTCTGGGCCTGATTCCCCTATGTCAATCATGGATGGGCACTTTTGGAGATGGGAGATGTGGAGTGATAAAGTACTACTGTTACTGTGCACTGCTCTTCACTACAGACAAACGCCTGCTTGGACCTGTGCTAACAGGAGCCATGGAAACAGGATTTGTTCCTCACCACAGTCTGGGTTTATGACCACATAATTTGTATCAGATAAGTACGAGCGCAAGCATAAGGTTGGACACATGCTTAAAATCAATCCTGAAGTAGCTATAGTAACCACTCTACTAGTAGGGATGAGTTTGTAAGAGCTACTTGGTTCAACAAAAATATAAACACTATTTGCAGTACCTTTCCTTAGTTGGTAGGATTTGTATGTACACATCCTGAAGTAGCTTATTCCAAGAATAGTCTCTACATTGAAAGGATAATAATTAATTTTACAGGAGACAAAAGTCCACAGGGAGTGAAGTATTAGGACTCAGGACTTTGAAAAAAACTTAAATCTATCAGTTTGCCAAAAAAAACCCCCACAGTAATTATGAAGCTTATGTAATTCTTTATGACACTCATTAATCTAAATTGAAAACATGGGCCACAAATTTGAGTTCACCACTAGTCAGTAACCTGTTAGCTTTTGTTTTTATTATCATCTGCTGTTTTTCTATGCACACATAAAAATTCTAATCTGAATGTCCAAGCGTTTCATAAGTACTTAGAAAAGGACTCTTGCTCAAAGGAAAGCATAGTCTAATATGGAACAAAGCGCATTAAGAGGAGCAAAAAAGAGAACAAAAAGGAGATTGTAGATAGCATAAATGGGATCCTACTGCTTTTCTATGATATTTTTGCTTCATTTTGAAGTTGTCAGATACTAAGTGATGAATAAAATCCGTTATTTCCAACTGCTGCGCAAACACACCAATTGCAGTTTCCTGGGCTTTACTTTTGGACCCCCCTTCATCATAATGCTTAAAAGGGGTCAGTTTTCAAGCAAATGGTTTTGTTGTCAATTTGGAAAGTATTTTGCAATAGTGAGTAAATACAGAGTTAAAATTTGGCAATGCTGGAGCAGCTGTACTTGGAGCATTCGAGACCGACACCATTAGTGAGGCAGAAAATGTGTGCCAGTGTGCCTGCATAGTACAAGAACTATTGTAAGACAGGAAGGAAATGTGGGTTGCAGAGGAGAAAGAGACTTGTAAGGGGACATTTTAGGTAAAGACAAAATGGAAGTAGAATTAGTAAATAAAGGTTAATGTAGTGTATTTGGCTTCATTAGGCAGTAGGAAATGACAGAGAAATATGGCAAATACCTCCCATACTGTGCACAGTAACTCCAGAGCAGACTTGCAGCTAAACATCTACAGGCTGCCTGTGGGAGGCTGGCAGAGGGAACTCTGTTAATTGTGTGTTGTTTTGAGGGTGAAAGTTTAAATACTCAGCTTCCACCAAGAGTTGCTCTCAGATGCATTTACCTGTACTGTCGAGGTGCTAGGGCTCCATTTGCTACTTTAGTGAAGTCATCAGATTGCAAAGATGACCATAAGGTAGCACAGACCTCTCTAAGTCCCAGGGAGATTTTGCTTGCCACATGGTACTGGTTGAGATTTGTAGTTATGAGCCACTCCTTATCTATGCAGAACACTACAGCCAGTGCTGTGGATGTAAAGAGATTAAGAACCCATGAGATTAAAGCTTTTATCCTATTTAATATCTTGGACACTCACTCACTTCCTCACTCTCCCCCAGGCTACATCATGTCCACTACGTCTCAACTTCTACTTCTCATCAGGGAATTGGCTGCAGATCCAGAAAGGTTTGTCAGTTTCTAGTGTGCAGCTGCTTACAGCTACCAGCCAAGGTCCTGGGGCCATTCCTGTGGCACTTTTCTTCATCCATTTGTTCATCTCCAGCATCTTCCCTCACTTCATGTATCTTTCCTCCAGTCAGGATCTTCGTCACCTTCTCTCTGGACTCCTAAACCTTCCAGTGTCCCCAGTCTAAATTATCTACATGCAGAAGTACAAGACATAGTCAGACTCCTAATGGAGGCCAGTCTTTATTCTTTGTTGGTTTTTTTCAGGTGTTCTCACAATTTAGAAGCAGCAAGTACCAGTGACAGTTGGCAAGTGTCCCGAATCACGTAAGTTGGAAGTCATCCCCTGAGATGACCTAGTCTAACCTTCCTGCTCCAGCAAGGTCAATGAAAGCATATTACCCTAGAACAGTGTGAAGTTAGACTTTTAATATCTCCAAACATGGAGATTTCACAACCTCTTTGGGACACTTGTTCTGGTGTTTGGCCACCCTTAAATAATAAAAAAACCTTTTCTTTTTTTTTTTTTTTTAATTCATATGGAATTCTTTGCATTTTAATTTGTGTTCATTGCCTGTCATTTTGTGAGAAAAGCCTGTCTCCCTCTTCATCCCCTCTCATCACATATTTATACACATTGACAAGGTTTCATCTCCCCACCCCTCCATTCCCCACCTCCCAAGCTTCTTTTAATCATAATGAACAGTATCATCTCTCTCTGCCTCTACTCACACATCATATGCTCCAAACAGGATTGCATCTGGAGGAGGGCCACCAAGAAGATCAGAGGGATGGAGCACCTCTCCTAATGACAGAACAGGGGGGAAAGTGCTCAAATTGAAAGAGAGTAGGTTTAGATTAGATATTAGGGAAAAGATTCTTAACTGTGAGGCTGGTGAGGCACTGGAACAGGTTGCCCAGGGAAGTTGTGGGTACCCCGTTCCTGAGTATTCAAGGCCAGATTGAATGGTGCTCTGACCAACCTGGTCTAGCCAAAGGTGGCGATGGCAGGCAGGTTGGAACTAGATGATCTCCAAGGCCCCCTTCCAACCCAGAAAATTCTAGGATTCTGTTTTTCTATGTATTTGTAGTCTTTTGCTGGGCTTGCTCCAGTAAGTGCATCCTTGCTGTGTTTGGGAGTCCAGACGTGGATCCAGTAGCATGGTGCAGCCTCACCAGTGCTGACTAGTAGGAAAGAATCACATCCCCCAACCCGTTGACAATGCTTTTCCTAGGATATGAAGGCACATTGCTGACTCATGGTGAGGTTGTTGTCCACCAGTACTCTGTGGCTGGTCCCTGCAGAGCTGCTTTCCAGCACATTGACACTGGTGCACACCCCCCAACCCTACAGTGTGTCATGGTGCCTGGGGTTACTCCCCACATGCAGGACTTGGCATTTCCCCTTGTTAATCTTTCTGCTGTTCCTGTCAGACCTTTTATCCAACATTTTAAGGTCCCTCTGAACCATAGCACAACATTTGGCATATCACCCACTCCTCCCAGTTTTGTATCATTCACAAATTTCTTGATGGTGCCCTCTATCCCATCATCCAGGTAATTCATGAAGTGGTATTGGCAACAGTAACCTGGAGTACACCACTAGTGACTGTTCTCCAATGGGATTTCACTGCTGAGTGCAATCCTAAGGTTAGGCTTCTTCCTGAGAGTTGGAGGCTCCAATTTCTGATACTCACACAAATGGACACACAATTATCTGACAAGTTATCATTCACAGTTTAAGCTGCTTTATTTTTCTGTACATTTCTAAGCCACCTCAAAAAAAAAAAATAGAGAAAAGATCTGATTGTCTTCTGTTTCTTTTCTCATTCTCAACTTTCAGAAACATGCATTACCAATTTTACATGGTATCCTGTAAAGATCAAAAGCAATCCCTGCTCAATCCTGCTTCACTTAAACACTTGGATTACAGTTGCTGTGCACAGATCGGTGCACAACAGACCTTTTTGAGCTATCAGACTTCACTAATTAATACATCTGTGTAATTCATCCTCTGCCATTAGTAACTGGTGGGAGGTGTAACAGAAAAGCATGGGGTCAGTTTTTATTATCATTGTCTTGTCACCCTTCCCATTACTCCCACCTTAAAGTCAAGCCTTTTCTTTCTGTATGACTCCCTCATCCTTCACACAGCAAAGAGGAGGAGGAAGACAACCTGATGCTTACACTTCGAGTGCTAGATGAAGTAGTAGAAATTATGTTTAAAAGGCCAGATTACGCTGAATTTTCATCTGCCTGCCTTGCACGGTCACAAACGAGCTGCCGTGAGGGTGCCGGCTCTGTGGGAGCGCAGCGCGGAATCTGCGCGCACACGGAGCCTCCGCGCGGGGTCCGGGCCGCAGTGCGGGCAAGGGGACGCGAGGGGGCGGCCGTGCCACGCCAGTCACAGCGACGGGAACAATCCGTGCGAGATCCGAGACGGATCAGTTCTCGGTGCTGCTCCTCAAGGAGCCGAGGGGGTGGGGGAGAAAGTTCTGAAAGAACACCCACAGAAGTGTTATAATAAGTATCCTTGTGTGGTTGTTTTTTTTTTCCCTATTAACCCTGCTTAGACCAGAAGTATTGCAAACAAATTATCTAAGAATGTATTTTAGGTGTGTGCAATAAGAATTTAACGGTTGGGAGGTGTAATTTGTAACCCAAGGTTTCAAAGTGGGACACTTGAATATGTGTTAAGCTTGCTGGTTCTCTGCTGAACAGCTTGTTTCTCTTATTGGCTTGGCTTGCACTTCATCACATGGCTTGCACAAAGAATTGTACAACAAAACCAATTAAAACACCTGTTCTTTTATTTAAAAACCAACACTGGTTTGAAGAGAGTTAACCTGAATCAACTCTCTCTTTGAAGAGAGTTAACTTTATGCATGAAGTGGGTCAAAGCATTTCTTAGAGTGTTGGAATGCTGTTTCTAAAGTTTAAGTCCAAATATGAATTTCTGGTTTGGGCTCCTCTTTTTTGTTCGTAGGGCTTGTGAAAGGCCATGCTAAGTAAAAGGTAAGGTGGGTGGATGTAAAAGAAAATAAAGCAATGAAGGAATTAAGAAGTCATGTAAAAAAAAACCTTCTGAGTTCTCCCTCAAAAGAGGTTATGAATGAAGGATTGAAAGTGTAAATACTAGTGAAATATTCTGTTTCTGAAGCACAACAGTGTTGAAAATCTCCTTTTAAGCCTTAGAAAATTTTGTTATGGAGTACTTCAGAGTTCAAAATACCTAATTTTGAAAAGGCAAAACACCTAACACTAGATAAATCTAAAGTTTTCACATTTGAAACAGAATAGGTTTTAAGGGACAAAATTGATTTTGAGCTAATGAGGCAAAGTATCAAAGCTTTGGGTTTTTCCCACAGAAAATCAGATTCCAGAGGCTTTGCTGGAAATGGTTTTTTAATGTCCATTGGAAGTAAATGAATCAGTTCATTGTCATAATTGCTGTTAATTTCACTAATTAGGATTTTGAGATTAAGCTTCTTACTAGGTTACTTCCTCACAGTCTTCAATCTGACAGTCAATATTCAGAATTCTTCCACTAGTAATCTCAAGAAGTTCACTCCTTGGGCTAACATAATGTTGTGGCTTGACACTGGCCAAATACCAGGCACCCAGGAAAGCCACTCACTTACTCCCCTCTGCAAATGGACAGAGGAGAGAAAATTTAACAAGGGGTTCACGAGTTGAGATAAGAACCAAGAGAGATCACTCATCAAATGCTGTCATGGGCAAAACAGGCTCAACTTAGAGATATGAAGTGAATTTATTACTAAAAAATCTGAGCAGGATAATGAGAAGTGAAACAAGCCCTTAAAAACACCTTTGACCCTCATCCCCCTCCTTCTCCACTGGCCTTGGTGTCTGCAGGGTTGGTGCTCTCACATGTTCTCACTCCACTCTTCTCTAGTCACAATTAAAACTGTGCCATGACTTTTGTTTTGATTTCTTCTCAAATCTGGTATCACAGAGGCATTACCACCATTTCTCATTGGTCCAGCCTTGGCCAGCAGCCTGTCCATCTTTGGACCTGCCAGGAATTGCCTCTGTTGGACATGGAAGGAACTTCTAGCAGCTTCTTACAGGAGCCACCCCTGGAGCACCCCCACTACTGAAAACAAGGCCATGCAAAACCATTACCTGTAACTATCCATAAAATTGGGTGAAGCACAGGAGGCCTGCTCTGAGTTTTTGAACTCTCACATTCACAGAATTGTGCTTTTGGACCAACTCTTGCTGTCACACAGCAGAGTGGTAAATTTATTTCACTGAACTTTTCACACAGTGTTTTCCTGTAGGTCACTTCTGGTTCTTTTATGCCTGTGCTTATAATGGTATTTTCTTGATCATATCATCAGAAGTCACATTTTGGGTAGATTCTGAGGAAACATGTATGGACAGCCCCATCCCATCCAGAAATGAGGAGGCTGGGTCTGAGTAAGAGTTGGAATTATGAAAGTGTTCCCACTTTGTCTCTGAAGGAAGCCACTGTAGGCTAAAGTAATTCTGCAAAGATCCAGAAATACAAAGTTTAATTATTGCAATTATGCACCCAGAACAAAAGGCTCTCTAAATGACTTGGGGGATTGGGGCTTTGGTGTGGTAAATGATTAGATGCTAGACTATTCGTGGTGATATCCTGGTTCCTTAGAGAGCTAGTAATTTCAATGTGAAAGACTCTGTGTTTGCTGTTGCATTTACAAGTTGTGGTATGCTTAGACTTTGCAGTACAGCTTGATCCTCACACAGCTGGTTGCATGCTTTTGAGACTTGTGTGAATGCCTGGTCATTAATGTATGTGATAGATAGAAGATCATGGCATATGCTGTTGAATGGCTAGGAAGTACTTGTCATTACAGCCAGGCTGTAATTTGATGCCTTTCCTCCCCCAAAAGAGGCTTTGCATTCTTTTTTTAAAGTCTTGATTAATCACCCAAAACAAGCCAGTTATGTTTTTGCACTGTAAAGTTTAATAAAACTACATCCTGTTTTATCTCTTAGTAAGCTAGTTTGTGCAGTGGGTATAGGACTTTTAGATGGATTAAAGCCATTCTTTCAATATCCATTATTTGTTGGCTGTGGTTTTTTAACTCAAGTAACAGAAGTTGTCTGATTCTGTTACAGATGTAGCACAAACCTGGTTTAAAACTAATTGAGGGTAGTGGCAAAGCACTTTCCTGCTGGCCTTAAGGTGTGTGTTTGTGCAGGAAACTCTCAAAATTGTCTGAACATCCTAGGAAAATACTTCATTTCATTCTCCATCCTCTAAATCGGTATATTTTTCCTTTATAAATCATCATCTCTGGCAAATGCTGCGCTGAGGAGTTGCATGCAGAACCACAAGTAGAGGGGGGGTGGGGAGGGAGGAGGGGTGTCCTCTTTGTGTTCTCTGTTGAATGCTTTTCTCTTATGTAAAAAATAGAAAGCTTTTGTCCAATTACTGTGGCTCTTTCCTGAGTTGAAGAGGTCACATGTAATTAAAATATGATGGAAATGTCAGTTTTATTTCAATTTGTGAGCAGAGGACAACTTCAAGAAACTGCACTGTGCACTGCCTCTGGCAGCAAATGCGGCTTCAGAAATCCCTGCGTCACCAGATCTTGTGCTAGGGAACCTTGCCGAACAGATTGTGCTGACACAGATATTGGCAGGGCTACAATATAACCTGAATCAGAGGAAATACACAGGCTGGAAAAGAAACTTGTTTTTTGAAGGTTACTCTGAAAGTGGACAAATTTGCTCATTTGATTCACTGAGCAGCTGCTAAACAAATTTTACTGCAAAAAGTGAGGCGGCTGAAACTCTTCCAGGGAAGTTAGGATCACCAAGTCAGGAACTTTTTGAGCTGATTTTGTTTGCTTTAGGTTACTTTTTTGTTGGTTGGTTGGTTGTAGTAATAGATTTTTTGCTTAGGTTATATGAGAAAAGGCAAAGACTTACAGAATACTCTGCAGTTAGGAACACAGTAAAAAAATCATGTACATTTCTAGATACATTGCTAACTGAATTTGAAACTTAAAGTAAACTGCCTAGGCTGAGTAAATTGCTTTTATTGCTTACATCTTTTTCCTTTTTTTTTTTTCCCAAAACTGTAACAAACTTCTGGATATCAATGCAAGCATCAATGCCCACTGTTGGTAAGTATTTGATCCAGAGTTTTTGATCCAAAGACTTCCTTTGCTAACTTCAGTGAGCTGGAGAACAAACTTGGCAGGCAAAAACTAAATTTGTGTCACAAAGTAATGCTACTTTCCATAAGTATAAACTTACCTTTTCAGTGCATGTGCTCCTTCAATTAACTGTAAAGAACTCTGCTCCTCCAGCAGTAGAAGTCATAGAGCACCAATTTTTACATGATAAGCTGGTTGTGAAGCTCTTTTCTGAGATCTGGACTTGTGCAACATAAATAGGAAACATTAATCATGAGTGCTTCCAGGTTACGTTATGTCATTAGGAAATTGGTTTCCCTTATTTTTAATTCAGGCTGTTTAGCAGTAGGTGGCATCCTACTTTAATATTACAGAGAACTGTAGGCTTGCTAGCAAGCGTTGTCACTCAGTCTAGAAAATTCTTAGAATTTCTTTTCTATTTGTACTTGTGTGAAGTATTACCAAGGAAAGACATTTTTTGGCTTAAAGCAACAGAAATTTGTGTGAGATCTGATGAGAGTACTATATACTGGAAGCTTGCTAGAACCATACAGTGAAAATCCTAGTTGAAATTGAATTTGGAATTTGTTTTGCAAGACTCGAACCAGACCTTTTTAAATCAGGAGAGATGAGCAAAATCAAATTATTAAAGGCTCTTCTGAGAAGCTGGATTGGTTTCAGCTTTCTCGGATGCTCATTGTGTTCTGTCTGCAGTACCAGTGGGAAGTGAAAATAATTAATCCTGAAAATTAGATTGAACAGCTGTTCAAAGCAATGAAAGGAAGGAAATTAATTGCTAGTATTGATACACTATCCTTAAGTCATCTCACTCAATATCGCAAAGTGTCAGATTATGTGCTTAGGTAGAAGCTAGTGAAAAAAGTATAACTCAGATGTGTTTAATGGAAAAAAATCTAAAACAAAGTTTTGAAAGGAAAAGAGTTACTGATGGCTCTAAGTGATAATGCAGAAGGAAATTGGGAATGGTAGGAGTCTTGGGAAGTGGATGATAAGGAAATCAATCAGTAACTGAAGCTGGTTTTGTGAGGTCTTAATATGGTTCAGCAGAATCCCTGTGAGTTGGATTAGCTATTCTCTTTTCAGACTCAACAAAGGTCCTCGGGGCTGCTATACCAGCCTCCAAAAAGATTCCTAGCTTCCTTTTCCTTCCCTCCAATCCCCCTCTGAGGTTTTTGTGTATAGAAATACACTTTCAGTAGAATTTAAGTGTAGACTGTAGACTGCTGAGGTATCCCTAAGAGTATTTGAAATACCGGTACTCTCTCAAGTTTTAATGGGAATGACCAGGTGTAGGTAGTATTTGAGACTCAGTGACATGAACTGGGTGAGTTACCTCTTTTGTTTTAGCATGTATTTATTTGTGTGGATTTGAGCCAGGACAGATTTACCTAACAGCTGCTCATTCTCTTTCTAATATGATAATTGCATCATGCTGAAAAGGAAGAATACTCAATGGTTAAATGTTTTTGTGTATCTGGCCCTTGTGATGCAAATAAGCAGCTTTTGTAATATTCAAAATCACATGGGTGCTCAACATAAAAATATTTCATTTATTGTCTAATCTTTTCTCTTTAAGCTGATCCCTTAGATTTTGCATAAGAGAGCAGCTCTGTTTTAATAAGTGGTAAAAGATTTAAGCCTTGTTAAATGTTCCATGAAAACGTACAAAGACATAAAAGGTGTTTAAACGTTAGTTTGATATGAATTGTGTATTTAACTTCATTATAATAACTCATTTGCCTAACATCATTCATGTACTTATGTAACCACCTGAATGTGGGCTGTGGAGAGACAGGTTTATGAAAGAATTTTCATGGCACACACTTTCATCTCAGTATTTATATTTCTGAAAGGAAAATGTGACAGTAACATGATAGGTCTCGGGCCAATGCACCTTGGGTATTGCTGTCTCTACAGTCTGCTTCATTACTGATGTCTCTGTGAAATATATCACTTGCACATTCAATAACAAACAATAACACTGAGTTATGTGTTGTTATGTATTGCAGATGAAATCTTGCTAATGTTATAAACAGTGTTTGGTGAAGGGGAGCAGCACTTCTCAAATAAAATAACACCTTCCTGTTTATGTTTAGTTCTTACTAATTTACCATCCATGATATAAGTACAAAATAGGAGAAAATATAGTTAGAAATGGGACATGGGAATTTCAGTATGTGTAGGCTGTATAGAAAGTGAGAATAATAATGAAAGAAATATAGAATGAGTTGCTGTGAGACAGAGTACAAAACATATACAGGAGAAAAAAAACCCCAATTTTAGTGTCAATTTTATGTTTAGACCATAGCTGGAAACACTGTCTTTATCTTTTGCCAATTTCAACTGTTACATAACAGTTGCTGAAATGCTTTCTTTAGGTTTTTGAGGAAAGAGAATGGATTGTTCGCTTAACAACATCTAAATAAAACTGAAAAAAAATCCTTCTTTGCTAAAAAAAATTAATTCCATGTACATCTAAAACTTAAAGCCAGATCAAATACAGCCAAGTGAATTGACTAATCAAGTCTGGGTAGTATTTTTTCATTTTTTATGGGTTTTTTTAATGTTCATCTGATCTGAGTCCATGACACCTGCAGTGGCAGCAATAGATCCAGTGGGAACTTACAAAATGTGTATGTTGCACAATGTTTAAAGCCAAGGACCGGAAGCTGTGCTGTATCTCCATCACCATCAGTACAATTACACCAGCAGAGACCCAGGCTTTTTGTCTATTCAAGAGCTTTAAAACATATAAGTAACCAGGTCATGCTGTGGCTGGAGGCAAACATTAACCACAGTCCTGGAAAAATGCATGTTGAGAGTTTAATACTTGAGTATGCTTATCTTACAAAACACACTGCAGTGAGTGCTAAAAGTATTTCACTAAATACAGCTTAATGTTAAGCATATTACCAGTCCTATATTAGTATATGTTTTAAGTGTTTTGCTGGATTAGCTTTGGAGAACATTAAGCTTGTGCTTACAGTACTTGAGCATTGATTCCAAGTTCCTTTTTAGAGAAGTAAGTTTAGAAAAAAGGCATGTACTTACTTAAGCACAAGTTGTATTCAAAATATTTGCAACAGTCATGTTGTCGAGAATGGGAGTCCTGATGGTTATAAATAATTTGCTTCATGCACAGTGGAGGAGAAAGTGAGAACACCTTCTCACGCATCCATTGGAACTTACAGAAAAAAACAAATGGTCCTCAGGAGGCAAATTTACACAAAGCAATTAAACATTTTTGTAATTCCTGTACCTTTCCTACCTGCCTCTTTAAGCATCTAAAAACCTTTAAAATTTTGATCTTTAGTTGTTAGTACCTTGAACTCAATGTTTTACCTGACCTTAATTGAAGTTCGAACAGAATGAAGCTGATCCTTGCCCTTTATTTTAGTCAATAAACTGTGATATGAGAAGATTCTCTACTGTAATTCTTGTAATTCTCAACCATTAGTCATGAAGTGCTTTAGGAAAGATACAAATATTCCAAAGACAAACAAAAGTAAATTGCAAACATTATTTCACGTCTTCTTCGGAGTAAGAAAATGTGGTAATACTTCATGTGAAATGCCATGGTGGTCTCTGTTTTGCCTTAAAGGATGTGAGAGTCCAAATGCAATCTTGCATTTTGTGCTATTTTAGGTAGGTTAAGAGGCCCAGACATCAGAGGTGTTACAATAAGCTTGTTACTATGTGAAATTGAATGAGATGAACTTTCAAGAGAAGGACATCAATATTTAGCAGCTCCAACAAATGTAGAATATTCATTCCAGAGTCTGGAAGTGTACTCAAATATGCAAATATTCCAAATTTGGAAGACACATTCACAGTTTTGAAATTAAATGTTTGTGAAGAACAAAAGGATGAGTCAAAAGTTATTACAATAAATCTGAGAACCACAGTGTAAATTCATAAACTTTGCCTGTCTTGCCAAAGAGGACAGAATTAATTCCATAGGCAGGTTGGCAGTTATTAGGTGAAAACCTAGACTTTGCATTCTGTTTTTCTCAGTTGTGTACAAGAAAAATACTAAATCAAAAGGATAGAATAAGAAAATAGGACTCTCATTTTACTTATCTAATTATCTTACTACTTATCTACTATTGCCTGTTGATTACCAAATGCTTGTTTTTCTTGTTTACCATATGTTATATCAGTTATATCACTACAATCCTTGGATTTTTCAGCAGGCATTTTCATGGATTTACTTATTTTCATGGATTCATTTATTATTTGCTGTAATAATTCCTTTTGTCTTGTAACTGAAACAAATCTCCTAAACCCTGATTTCTGCAATAGTTATGATTGCATTTCAGTTCTTTACAAGTTGTTCAAGTGTTCATTCTGCATATAGTTTATCATAAAATGTAAACAAAACCAATACATTTTGACAATTAGGGAGGAAAGAGCGAAGTGCTTATCTCAACTGCTAAAAGAATATAACAAACGAAAACTACTGTGAGTGATTATTCTCTGCCCAGGGCAGTAAACTCTAAAATGTTCCAGCTGTAAATATATCTTTTCAACCATTTACAGAGCATAGATAATATCTGTTTCTTAACCTGTCTTTTAAATATCTGATGTAAATTTCTAATGAAAAAAAAAAAGCTGTTTGGATTGCAGGAACCTAGAAGTTCATTTAGAAAGTATATTTCAGTAATATTAAATTTACTTAGGAAAACTGTAAGCTAATACCAATGAGATAACACCATAAACTGCACCTACATGTTTAGACGTGTATATATAGCTTCAAACAAATTGGATTATAGAGATTTGAAATAGCCAGCCCTCAATGTTCATCTTCTGATGGGTGATCAGAAAGTGGAGATATACATAAAGGCTTGTTCATAATGTTGATATATTTCTTAGCTTACTTGAGTCAAGTTGTGATGCTTATTTTTGTGAGGCTTTTGATTGTTGATTCCTGTGGATACCCTGATAGACCAACTTAACTAGAAAAGTGGTACTAAAAGCTGGGAAAATTAATTCTGTCCAAATCCTGAATTTGAAGCTGAATGTTTCTGCTCACCCTGAATTTGATTACACATTATTTTATCCCACTAAATTGCTTAAGATAGAATAATTAACACCTCTGCTGTTTGACACTAGATCAAATACATGGATGTGATCACAGGTTTCTGTCCCTTAGTATGAAACAAATTAATTTAGTTTAAACCTTAATCTGAAGAGGTTTTTAGCCCAAGCGGAAGAATAAGATGCTGGTTCTTGGGAAAGAAATATGCTTCAGAAGAACACCTGGGAAACCTTTTCCATGGCCAAGAAATCTCAAAACAATACTTATAAATTGCCCATGGATTTTAGAGTGTTCAGTTCTTACGAACGTGAGCTTTTTTTGGGACAATGGCTACATTATCTGTTTTAATTTCAGCTCTTCATGGGACAAAAAGTGCTGACACAAATTCTGTACTGAGCTTTAAACTGCACTGTAACAGCAAATGCCATCCTAGATAAAAGATTAGTCTTGAAAATTGTACCAAGAATATGCCAACTAGTTTATGCAAAAAGGATAAGGATATTAATGCAACCTGACTAGGGAGTAGATTATACTATAAATAGGACTCTGAGGCTGCATCTAGTGCAAGGCTGGTCATTTCCTACAAAATCCATTGCATGTATATCTGCCCTAATCCTGTAATATGATCCTCAGTCTAGTCCTTACACCTACCTATTATGCCATACTAATTTTCCTATGCAGAGAGCTGTGCATACCCAAGGCTTTATTTGCTTGGATCTCTTGTGGGATCAGAGCACTGCTTATAGATGGAACACATAAAAGCATATGAAAGGTTTTATATAGAAGGTGAGCTAATAGAGGATTGACACACCTGAAATACCAAATTCTTTGAAATAATGAAAAAAATTGGGACAGATCAAAATCTAAATAAAACTAAAATTCTTCATGGTCGAAGTGTCTTGCGGACTAGTATGATGTATTTTGGAGCTGACTGGAGTTCGAGATTCATTTCTCCAGACAAAGTCCAAAAATAACCTGTTTCTGCCCTGTTGGGGGTTAGCTGGGAGAAGAGCACGCAAAAGCTAGATGAATGTGATTCCAGCATAAAACTTCCCTTAATCCCAAATTCCACATTCTCACAACTGTTTCAGTTAAAGACAAAAATGCTGTACTTTTTTTCTTTTTTTTTCTTTTTTTTGGTCTCTGCACAATTAAGCATTGCCTGAATCCTGCTGTTCGTTCTTAGACCTGGTGTGCTGCCCCCTCTTCTCTCCCTAGATTTCATCTCCTCCTACTTAAACCTTGTTTTGCCTGATGTCACGTGTATTGCACAACAGATTTAGTCTAAAGCTCAATCCTGTGCCAAAGATGGTAACTTTCACCTATTAGATGTTTCCTTATCTGTCTACTTATGTAGGATGTCTTTGCCAATTCTTTGCCTTAGTCATTGAGATTTTTTTTCTCTGAACAGTGAACCCTTTTTCCTGCAGTGTTCCTTTTCTGTCTCTATCCCTTTGCAGTGTTCCCCTTTGCAAATGTGTAACTCAAAGTACACATTCAGGGAAGACACATTTATAAAAATCTTTCCAAAATAAGGGAGTAAGATGTATGTTTTTCTAATAAGGGTGACAGGGTAGTTTGTTTAATTTATTTGTGAAGATTTGGAGTATCTTCTAGGTAGAGAAATATTACTTGTGAATTCTGAAATATCTGCTGGTTCTTCTGTTTAAATGGCCTCATGAGAAGAACAACTAAGAAACTCTTATTAAGATGGAAAAGAAGTTGATGAGTTGGAGAAGATTAAAGAGCAAATTAATCAGTATCAAGGCTGATCTGCTACAGCCTTGATGGACCAAGTTAGACTCTTCTTCCTTAATTACTTGCAGTTTAACTGTTGTCTTCTGAAGAACTTGTAGAAATAAGATTTACTACACATCAAAAGGTTGTGGAGGATTTTAGTTTTTTAGTTTATTTTTAAACAATCATGCAATTGACTTAAGTGAGAAGAAAATTCAGTGATCACTGGTATAATAGAAAAGTCATGTAATTGTAGTTAACAAAACCTTTATCTCAAATCTGTGGAAAGTGTCACCTATTTCCTTTCCTATATTTCTGAAAGGATATATGTATTGCAGGATCTTTACTAAACTTACCTATTCTAGTTGATGGAAGGATTCTTGAAAAAAAGTCTAACCCACATTAAACATTTTTAAAATTAATACTTCTTTTTTTCTTTTTTCCTTTTCCCCTTCACTCCTTCTTCAATTAGGAAAAGGTGTTATTACATTTAGTGGTCTGACAAATTTTTTATTGCCTCAACTAACTCTCAGCAAAGCATTTGATCTTGGTGAGTCTGTACTTATACTAATAACTCATCTTGGGGTTTTTAATGTACATTTACACTTTATGCACAGGTATTTTGGAACTATAGTAATATATTTTAAACACATTTTTCTCTAACAATTTTGAAAATTTCTTAAGTTACTGCTTATGACATTTTAATAATACATCAATACACTTTTTAATCTCTGTGTTCATTGTTATTTACAATCTTCTGTGGCAAAGATTAAAGACCTCAAGATACCTTTAAAGTACATGCCAATTAAGGTCCCTTATTATGTGTATTGAAGTAGAAGGTACATTTGGCCTGCCATAAGTATTGACCTTGAATCATTTCTGTGTAAAACAATGCTAAAAGATTTAAGTTCACATAGTCCAAGAGTTTAGCTTTGCCAAGAGTTAGTTGAGGCAATAACAAATTTGTCAGGCCCCTCAGTGTAATAACACCTTTTCCTAATCGAAGAAGGAGTGAAGGGGAAAAGGGGAAAAAAAAGAAATATTCATCTATTGTTTAGATAATATGAAATGAACAAAATATGCTGATTATACATACATAATGGGGAGAACTTCAGTTTTCCCTGTTGGGAGTTTTCTAAAGCAAAACTTAATATCTGGCTTCAAGTTATTGCTGTTGACTTCTGCAAAGCTTGCCAATTGCACCTTAGAGAAAATATGCTCTTACTGTTAATACCCAAACAAGCCATATAAACGAGTGGTATCCATATTTACCATTAAAACCCCTAAATATCAAAGAATTTTCACTATCTCACTTTAGTAGGATGTTTCTGGTAGAAAAATTAGATGTCAGGTCTAATTTATATATTAATATAAAGGTCTATTAAAAATACATACATCACAGCACTAATTTCTGTGTCTTGATGATATGAAGTGATTAGAAATACTTGTACATTATGAACCTGGCATTTTCCAATGCTCTTTAACTTGTTTCAGCCATTAATCTTATATTTTAATATGAGATTTTCACTTTTTACAATGCAGTAAAATCTAAGAGAAAAGAAGAAATAAGACCCAGTAATGCCACCCAGGATTTTTATTAATGAATCCTCTGTCAAGGCAATTGCACTGGAAACAAAATTGAAGATGACATCTAGTGAAGTACTATTCTGTTTCCTTTTGAGTTTTCTGGGTCTTGGTAGTCTTTCGTGACTTTTAGTGATTTATAACAAACAATGTTGCTGTCACATCCTGCTCTCTTGTCACTTCATGAATGGTCACCAAAATCTTAATTAAAATTAGCACCACAGCATTGCTAGGGACCAGCACAGCTGTACTGCTTAATTCTTTCAGCATTACCTGTGGTGCTTTGCAAGTCAGAAATATTAATAAAGTAAAACCAGCTGGCATGTCTCATCCTGCTCTTTATTGCACTGGTGCAAGTCAGGAAAAATATGGCTGAGTGATGCAAGTTATTTTGGTGACGTTGAAGAAGCTTAAGCACAATATAAACTGTGCTCAAAAAATATCGGGTAAGGAACAGAAGAAATTATTTTAGACTGATTTGGTTTAAGGATTTTAAAATAGGTGTACTTATGAAGGAATTTGTTCTGTCTTTGGAGTTGCTTTTCAGTAATGGTATTTAGAAAGTGATCATGAAATTTAGATAGCTCTTTCCCAGTGTTCAGGGGATATCTGTGTGGAAGCATGGTAGCACAATTTCTAATTAACTTTGGGGGATCTGTGGGAGGAATCACTTTTTACATCTGCATGTAGGAAGATGATGTTTAAAGCTTAAGAGCAAATCCCATACCTAGAGCTGTGCTTGTGATTATTCTCTATTCAAAGCATCCTTCTATGTCTCTTATACAATCAGTATCACCTCTTAAACTTTTGGACTGAGTTCTCCTTTGTTTTCACTGAGCACAATCTTGCCTTGCAAATAATTCTGATACTGTAATCTTTGAATTCAAGCAGATAAATGGTAATGGATTACATTTTACAATGAAATAATTTTAAACTCTAGATCATAAATAAGTGCAGATCTGATATTACTATAAAGAATATTCTCAACAGCTATATTGGTATTCACTAAGTGAATTCTTTAATTCTTTCCTTTTCCAAAGAAAGGATTGGGACCAAAATTAGCACTCCTTATTAACAGGTGAACTGAATCAGCAACTTTTTTTGAGATGTAGAATAATCTACAACATCCTTTAACATCAACATTGCCTCTGATGCCACAGTGAGGGTAAAAGGCTTATGATGTTTTTCATACCCAGGAAATACAAAAGAAGCCATTACAGTGCTTCAGTCTCTTCTGAATTCAACTTTCTTTTAATCTTTACTTTTTTGCATTAATTTTAAGAACAAAATTCTGGTCCTATTTACTTAACCATAAAGTTCATCACCAGAATTGTAATGTAGCTATTTTATTTTACTTTTTATTTAATATTAATAGCATTATTTTTGAGGGTTTTGGCTTTAGTTTGCTGGGGGGTTTGGTTTTGTTTTCTGATGAAATCCAAACTCCACTCAAAGTAGATATTGTTTATTCAGCTTTGAATGCTAATTCTGTGCATTTCTCCTTTATGCAGTACTTTTTTCCAGTAAATAATGGTTATTTTTTCCCCACATGATGGTGCTCAATTAATGTTAGAGCAATTTTGTGTCTTCTTAATTCCTCATTGTTTGAAATGTGGTTCAGTAACTTTCTGAACACTATCCAATCTCTTCAATAACAACTGGTAATTTGTTTCTAGCTTTATCAGAAGTCTTTGTGAAATTTTGTTGTGTGAACATTAACCATGTCCACACAATCCTCGGAGGTGAAAACTATGATTCTGCTTTTATAGATAGGAAAGTGAAAACCGAAATAGAAATTTTATAACCTTATTAATTTTGACATCTGATAGTATATTCACCATTGAACAATTTTTTTTGTTTGACCACAGAGCTACCTTTAGGCCTTAATTCACTTTCTGCTTTATAGAAGAAAAGAGGCAGCATCTTCTCTCTTTGTAAATATGATGGACACATGAAACATCTGTGAATGTATGAAGAGCTTTCTAACAATACAGAACAGAAAATCAATATTGCATAAATCATTATTCTACATAGTTAATCAATATGTATAATGAAATTAAACCTTATCTGTGGTTTCCTATATATTTCAAAAGGAAATAGAAGCATAAATTGCAGCCTAATATGATGGTGATATCTGTATATTTAGACCTTGTGCATCTACCACAGTGCTTTTCCAGTACATTAGTGAATGTCATGTCTCTGAACATTAAGTTTGCATCCTTTAACACCAGTACTAAAAAGAAATTAGGCTTTTGCCAAAATGTTTCATGTGTGTCTGTCAGGAGCAGAGGAAAAGTGAGGTTTGAATCTTTAACTACATTCAAAGTACCATCATGTATGGATTCTTCTGCTTGCTTGCAACTTTTTCCAGTTTATAGGAACTTAGTCTCCTCCTCAGCCAGAGGTGCTGGCTTTGCATTTAAACTTCAACCCAAACTGCCCCTTGTTTGTCAGAGTTTTAATTATGCAGCTCTATTCTTGAGAATTCTATATTCAGAGAAATTCTGTTGTTGGCTTATGCTCAACAAAAGGCAGTGGCCAGCGTTTCTTGAAGCACAATGATCATTTATCAGGATAATATTCTCAACACACACTACTTCAGACTGAATTAGCCTGTTCATGGCAGATGAACAGCAGGTTGCCATTCTTTGCCATTTCCTAGTATTTTAAGGCTATTTCATAATTCCCTTTTTGCACTGGATGCCAAGGTTAACAAACAAATAAGTGGGTGGCAATTTCAAGCACAAAAGTAAGCTGCAGGCAGTCCTTGTTAATTTGATTTTCACTAGCTGTTTTCATTTGCATAATTGTAGCAGGTAAGTTGAGGTCGAATGGTTATGCCAGGGAAGCAACTCCTAACTTCTTGTTTTATGAGGTAATTCATGGTACTGTGGAATATTAATAACAAAATTTGGAAAAAGTTCTGTTGGTTAGATCACAAGTGAAGAAAAGAAGGTGTACAGTTAAGACCAAAAATGCTACAGCATGCTCCTCCTTACATATATTCTGTGCAAAACTCTGCCCATGCCCTCATTTCTGGGTAACAAGCAATATCTAAAAAGATTATACAGTGCCTCACAATGTAATGTGCTATGTTCAGCGCCCAAGTAGCTGTGGATAAGTAGGGGGAAATGTATGGCTGAGATTTTATTTATATACTGTTGAGTAATTTGAAGTAGCAAACCTTATTTTCTTAGATAGTCCTTCTGGTCTAAACTGCAAGCCCCTGAGTAAACTTCATTTGCGATCTCTGGATGCTCATGGCATTTTGAAGAGTAGCAGCAGTGCTATTAGCCCTTAATTTCTCACCTTTGTTACTGTCTATCTATAACTTTTATCTATATATTTTTACATATATTTATGGTTTTGAATTCAGCAAAATGCTCCACAGTGAAAAAGACAGGAATATGGGTAGTGGGCTATTTACTTAAACTGCTTATAAATTTATACACAAAAATCAAATTTAGATTCCATCTGTTCCTTACCTGTCCTTGCCAGCAAAAAAGATGCTATACTTTAGCATTTTTTAAGATAACTATACTAGGCATTATGTCCAGATAACCCAGATATTAAAAATTAGTGTAGCAAAATTGAAAGCTGACTTCTTGAAACAAGATAAAAATCACCTGGGTTTGTATCTTAATTCTCCTTAAACATTAAAAAAAAAAAAAAATAAAGGCCGAATTAAAAGCAGTCTGTGACTACTCAGAGTCCCTAGTTTGCTTTTCATTTAAACCTTAAAAAATAATTTTCCAGAACTTTGCTGCAAACTTTCAGCTGCTACTTTTACCTCCCTTTTACACAGGCTCATCTCTTGTCTGCTTTTCTGAACTATTTCTTCTTAGCTCATTGAAATTTCAGCCTGTTAAAGTTGTCTGCTTTGAGCAACTCTAGGCTTCTGTGTTTTGCAGTTAACTCTCTGAAGTACCAGCCTCTATTAGGGAGGATTACTCTTATGAGAAAAAGTCCCTAGAATATGCAAGTGCAAATACAAGTGCAAAATAGAATACTACACTTCAGTTTCTCCTCTTTTGTAGTTTGTGGATTTTTATATACATTATTTTTGTAATATGTTTTATTAGTTTTACTTCAGAGGCATTTGAGTGGTTGCTTTGTGATACACAGAACACAAACATAATTTTTAGGAGCTTAATTGTTACTAATTGTTCATAGTACATAGCTATTTCCATAACCAATTTATAACAGTATACCATGATTGTGAGTACTTGTAAAGGACAGCAAACTTCCTTCCTCTTTTGTAAAGTTCTCAGAGATGAAGAGGCCTTCAGCATATTCTCCTTATAAAGAATTTGGTGTCCCTCCCTCTTGTGCATCAGCAGAATTTCCTTGTGTAGAGCTTTCACTGCCATTGTTACCACATCCTCCTGGCCAGTTGTGAATATGTTTCAATAACTGTAAATTGTGTTCACCCCTATCAACATGAAATATGCCATGCAATTCCTCTGGCACATATCCATACTTTCTGAGGTGTGTGCTTGCATAATTTTTTGGCATTCTTCACCCAAGTTACATCCTAAGGCTTTATTAAAACATTTTTTGCCTCATGATTAATAAATTTCCATGAGCTCTTAGTAAAGCTCTAAACTTATTGAAGCTGCTATGTCATACAGCCCTCAAAACACTATGATTACAACTCAGACTTGGTGTGGCCACTTATGGGCTTGTAGACTTATCAGGTAACTACTTGAATCCACTGGAAAACCATCTCTTTCTTCCCTTTTGTGGTGACCAAAATTGAGAAACATATTTATATCTTTAAATGTGTATATGGGTTACTGTCTCCTGACTGCCTGTAGTAGGACTAAGAATATATTCCCTTCTCCTTCACTATATTCCTACTTAAATGGTGTTTGGCCAGGCCATGGGAAAAAAACGCAAACTGAAACACAACAGCAGCACACAGGCTACAAAATAGGCAAGTCCCTTGTCAGGTTTCAAAGGTTTGGATTTACCTTAACAACCTCTATTGCTGAGCACTTTGTCAGAAGCAAAAACCTGATCATTCTCTTGTGGGTATTCCAGGTACTGAAACAGGATTTTCTTTATTTCACTAGTAGGTACATGCTGTAGCATCAAACCCAAGTAGCCAGAGAGACTAAATGGAAAACTATCAAGAAAAATTAATTTTGTGTTTCTGCTTATATTGATCTGGAAGATATGAGAATAATAACAAAAATTTAAAAATTGCTGGCATTCAGTATAAAAATTGTACTTTTTAAGGACAAGGCTGGGCTGGTGCTTGTATACTTTAATGACAAGGCTGACCAGAATTTGAAGTTTATCAGGTAGCAAGAAACTGATAGTAGTTTGAGATCTTGGAGACTTCCAAAGTACTGTACAGTAGTAGGCAGTCTCTCAGTTCATGTGCTACTTCTGAAAACTGATCTGGCAGCTCTATATCAAGTAGTCTGTAAAAGGCTTCTAGTACAAGGGCAAGTGGACAGATTCATGATCTTGAAATAATGCTGCATTCTTCAGAGCCAAGGTGGGGTTACTGTGGGAAGGCTTTATATTGTGCTAGAAACCCTGTACCTCAGCATTTTCTGAGGTTCTGGAGTTTTTTTACATTTAATTATCTGTTGTAAAGAAAGACCCTTTTTTCTCTTCTGTAACCTCTCTCAATGCTGCTTATGCTAAAAAGTGGGAATCAAAGTCTTCTAACCATCTGGAGAAAGAGAGAATCCTAAATAAACAGGAATAGCAAAAAATACAAATAGCAGTAACTGTAAAATAGCAAGAACCCAACAGGCTTCCTCTGCACAGTGACTTTGTAGATTAGGGAGTGTACTCCCACTTCATTTCTCTAGGGTCTTTCAATCCTGAAGAAACATGGGGAAGTTTTGCTGTTAACGTAAATGAAATGGCTGTACTACGGAGAGTTATCTGCATTTAAAGAGCCACGGTACCAGTCTGAGCAGGTTACTCATCTGAATGTGGAATGCCACTTATTTATTACTATTGTTACATATTTATTTATTTGAATTTACACATTAGACCTTCTGGGCAAGGATATGTCTTAATTCTCTCTTTGGCTGGCAGGAAAAAATTATTTCAGGAATTTATCAGGGAAGAACATCGAAAGAATATTATAGGATATATTAACAACCACAGCAAAATGCCTACTCCTTAAATAAATTGAATTGCTTCACCATGCAAATAAGGCTTGAGGCCACACAACTGGTGGAGCATTATCCATGTCCTAGTCTTGCTCTCCAATGAGCACCTCCAGAGGCCTTTGCTATCTGCCAAGGCTGTTTCTCCTTTTAGCAAAGTAAGAGCCTGTGCTTTACCCTTCGGTATTGTTACTCATGAAACAGGGTCCCTGTGAGCTGAGATGCCTGGGACACTTCTCAGGTGCTAGAGCCCAAAGATGTCTGAGTCGGCCGGGGGCGGACAAGGCTCCGCAGCCCCCGAGGGGCCGCTGGTCCCTGCGCTGCCCCGCCCCACCCGGCTCTGCTACAGGTAGATAAAGGTGGCTCTTCCCGAGCTCCGTGCTTTCCTCCAGCCCGTTCTCCCTCACGGCGGCTCTCTGCCGGCGCCCCCCTCCCCCTTGCCTTTGGAGGGGTGCGGGAAGGGGGAGCGGGCGCTGCCGGCCGGGGGCGCGGCTCCGCACCTGTGCGCGGCTCCCCGCGGCGGGGCCGGGGTGGGAGCGCTGTGCGGGGCCGGGGCTGACGAGCGGGGGGCTCCCGGCGCCGGAGGCGGCGCGGCGGCATCCCCATCCTCCTTCTCCTCCCTATCCCTCCGCCTCCTCCCTCCCTCCCTACCTTCCCCCGGGCGCCCTCTGCACTTTCTTCTCGAACCACCCTCGTAGACAAACTTTGATGGGGAACCTCGCACCGCGCTGGAAAAATGCCGGTTATGAAGGGATTACTGGCACCTCAGAACACCTTCCTCGACACCATCGCCACCCGGTTTGACGGCACACGTGAGTCCGGGCTGGGGCTCCGGACTCCCGGAGAAGGGGATGCGCGGGGGGCATTGCGCGTACGGTGGGAGCTTCCTCTTCCCACCCCTCCGCCCCCCGGGGGTTTCCCTGGTACCAGAAGCCGGCAATGAGGAGGGGAAGGCGAGGGAGCTCCCGACCTCTCCCGCTCTCCTGCCTGGCTTCTCCACAGCTTTTCAGGCGAGGAGGGCGCCAGGTTCCCTCCGTCTTCAATCCCCTGCTCGGGGGCTCGGAGGAGGCTAAAGCCCGACTCCCTGCAGGAAAGTTGTGCTCTGGACTAGGGCTTCATCCGCGCCTCGGGCAGCCGAGAGACCGCCAGGGAAAGGCACTCTCAGAGCCTGAGCAGGGCTTTGGTAGGAGGTTTGGAGAATTTTATTTTCTTTAGTACCCCCAGCCTTGGGGGGGTACGAAATCTCCCTAAAAGCTGAATTTCTGTACATCGGGCTCAGTGGTGGCAGCAGCTGTTTCAGGGCGTTAGTGGAGGGAGGCAGGTAGGAAGGGACCAAGGGCCCCTCGGCAGTGGCTCCGGCAGCGGTGGCGGCCCGGCTGCAGGACCACGGACAGGTCCCGGCCCCAGGACCACGGACAGGTCCCGGCCCCAGGACCACGGACAGGTCCCGGCCCCGGGCGGGTCCCGGCGCGGGCTCCGCTCCGCTCCCCGCCGCGCACGGCTCCGCCCGCGCCGCCCGCCTCGGCCCCGCCGGGCAGCTCCGCCGGCAAGGCGCTGCCTTCCCCTGCACGGCTGGCGTGCTCCCCCTCCGGCCGTGGGGGGACCCGCCTGTATCTTGACTTTTGTTTCTTCTTTAACGGGGCTCACACATATTAAAGCAAATAAAAGGAGCAGGCAGATAGCAGATTGGGACCAAAACTGACTGTCTTCCCTCTCATTCCCTTTTAAGAAATCTAGACATCGATAGTGGAGGATAAACCAACTCAGATATGAGTTGCTGTTAGCTATTTCTTGACTGAAAACATTGCTGTCTAATTGGTTTGATATCTTCTTGATTATCTATTGGCATTTCCTCTATAGTTCAATTACTGTGTGATTAAGACAACTGAACTGTGATTACTGAATCAGTAAGTTGTAAAATGTCAAGAAAATTATGCAGTCACTGAGATCAATTGCAGAGAAGCACAGAACTGCATTATAACTGCTCTGCTACTCTGAGGATACAGAGATAATTATGATCCAGGGTTGTGTGTAACTGATACTTCACTATAAAGCAATCTCTCGTGAGACTACTTAGATGTACCTTTAAATTCCTTCAGCTACAGAACTCAAAGTCCTTTTCCCCCATCCTCCATCCTTTTATTTCTACAAAGTGTATGGGTATTATTTACTTCCTATTGAAGCATGCAGCTCTTATTAGAGTTTTGTCGCTGATACTGTCATTTGCCAGGAACACAGTCCTTCCTTTCTTTGTGCTCCGGACCCTACCCCTTAACAATGGTTTCCCTTCAAAGGATGGAGCGCACAGTCTGTGAGCTGTGCACACAAACACTTCACAAATCCTATACTGTTCTTCAAAGATTCAATTTAGCAAGCAACATTTGTGATGACATCCAGGTCTCTTATTAAATAAAACACCAGAAAAATGTCTAATCCCCATCATGTCAGTGACACCAACTGGAAGTATGGTAGAAAGTTTATTTCTTACCTGAATTCTATATCCAAATTTAGCTACCATTTTAAGCCAGTGATTTTACTGACCTTCATGAAGTGAAGGACTGGCCTTTTCTTAAACAAAAAACAGACCCCAGCATCTTCCATTGAAATTTAATGCTAACAACTCATCTACTTTTTGGGGGGATATAATTGAAAAAGAATGTAATTGGGTGTTGAAGTTCACCAGAAAATACAGCATATTATCTTTTTATTATATTCAGTGAAATACTTCTTTTTAGTTCGTTTTCCAGAATTTTTCTTAAATATTAAATAGGGGTGTTCTAGAAGCTGTCATTGTATGATTATTGGCATGTGAAATATTCCAGGAAGTTCGCATGGAAAGACGTTTTGTGAACTACACAGTCTCACATCTAGAAAAACTTTGCCAGATGATTCTATTCTATGGAAAACTGGAAGCATGTCTCTTAATATACAGAATAACATAACATCTCCTTTAGAGTGTTAAGAGTAAAGTGATGAATCAACTTCATATCATCTGAAACAAAGTTTCAGAAATAGAAAGTCAGTTCAGAAACAGCTCATCTGCTTTCTTGCTTTGGAAATGCTAAATTTAAATATAAAATTAATACTTCTTTAACTGGCCAAAAAAAAATTCAGACAAAGAAGCACAGTTTTTCAAAATGTGCATACATATCTGAACATCAAGTAGAGAAATTAAAACCAATGTATTTTTCATTTAAATTGCCTGTGTGGCTGGTATTCCTGAGCTTGCTCAGGTGGCTAAAGATAAAAGTAATACCCGTGGCAAATCCTTGCAGGAATCAGTCCCATGTCTTACTAGTTTTACAGGTGATACAGTCTGTGAAAAGAATAGGACTGAAACATGGTATTGAACCTGAGGTTATGTTTCACAAACTTTTACCTCCCACATAATAATATTAAAATACTGTCTTGTATCCAATGTCTTTTTTTTAATCTTTTTTTTTTTTTTGCTGTTGTTTTAATATAGTCTGTAGTTAACAGACCTCTTTTCAGTTTAAGCCTCTGGGAAGGATATATTATGTTGTCATCAGTGATAGACTAATCCACCAATGCATCTTTAATCCAGAAGAGGGATAATTCTAATTCCGGGCAAAAGTGCAAGAAGGGATTCCAGATAATGTTAGAAAATATGCTTTGCACGGAATTTTCAAAAATTCATTGACAGAACTTTTTTAACTATACTATTGCAGTGATTTATGTTTAATTAGCAGTTATAAATCACACCATGAAATACTGCATATCTCAAAAAATGTATAAAACAAGTTCTTGGCAGGTTCTTCAGCTGCTCAGAATTCTCCCAGTAGATTTTTTTTTTTTTTGGGCAGTATGTTACACATAAGTATTCTTTACATATAAAACCAATAATATGTGCTAAACAAAGCAATTAGATTAATTTTGGGGTTGATGTTATCTGTACAGGAGATTGCAGAGGTCTCCTACAAATTTCCTGTGTAACCTGTGTTACACATGTGGAAGAGCAGCATTAAAGGTTTGCTTCTCTGGATTTCCGTGGCAGAGCTCTTGGATCTGCCTATGTACTGTTATACTGTCACCTTCCAACTCAAAAATACCTTTTGTGTTCATGACATCTTAATTTAAGTTAATGCTTTCTCAAAATGTTTCCCCCCCCACCCAAAATGTAAACACCAGGTCATCCAAAGACTTTTGCCCCCTCTGTTAACAGTGTGTTTATTGTCTATATGGAAAACAAACAAGCTTTTTCAAATGAGTGGTTTGTGGCTTAGGGGTTTTGGTTGGTTTTGTTTTGTTTTTCTTTTTAGATTTTTGAGACAAAATAGTATTTTCAAGTGTGAAAATATTTCAAATATAAGCCTATAATTAACCCCTCCACCAAATATCATGTATGTCAGAAGTGAGTTATTTCACTTCAAGCTTTTGAATGGAAAATTTATATATTGTTGCTTCTTAACCCTATTTAGTTTAGGCAAAGCATTCAGAAATAGTTGCATGGTAGGAAATTATGTCTTATTGTTTTCATACATACATACATATATGTACACGTATGTAAATATTCTGAATGCACTATTTATTTATTTAAATAGATTAAATACACACTAAGTGGTTGCTTCTGAAAATCTGTGAGACTTTCTCAAGGAGCAAAACTAGCAGCGATTCAGCAAATAGCCTTATTAATTTGTATTTAAAAAAGGACAACAATTTTGTTTATGGTTATACTATAAAATGACAGCTGAAGTTCTATAATTATCTCCTGTCTGTCGTATGTGATCAGATTCCAAATTAAGTGTGTACTTCACATCCTTATTGACAAACTTACATGATCAGTCTAATCTGAAGATCAAGCTGAGTGAATTCCTTCTTGCTCAGTGTCAATGGTGATTATTTGTTATTTTTTTATTTGCTGAACAATTCTATATTCAAATATGTTTTCCAATTAAAACCATGCTCAAGTACCAACAAAAAGAACTTTGCACCTAAGCAGTGGTTTTCACAACTAGTTTTTTTTTTCCTTCATGATAAAATGGAATCAGTTTGCTGGTGGTTTTAGTTACCCTTAAGGTGTTAATGAAAGGTACCTGATGAGAACACACAGATTCAAGCATCCCAAATGTGATGTCAGAATACTTCTGCTGGCACTGTGGGTAGAATCAGGTTGTCTCTTTTGCATCATCGTCAGTTGGTACAGAGCTGAAAGCCTTTGTTTACAGTGATCTTTCCAGATTGCAGGGTCAGATTACTCCCCCACCCTTCCCCAGCTACTCCCAGCACTTGCTTTCCTGTCTCATAAACAAACTGGTGATGTCTGCTAGGTTGAGCCAATGAGCTAACACTTTCTGCAACTTTGTTGTGAAATTCTGTCTCATTCAGGATGAATTCTATCCTGTCTGCACCAGGCAATGTGCTGCTTAATAGTATCACAGAAACTTCAAAAGCAGAAAAGTGCTTCTTGGCTGCCTGGGGGTTCTCCCTCAAACAGGCTCAAGGAATTGCAGCAGTGTCAGATGTAGGGAAGCAACAACTGAGCTTTCAGGGGAAGGAAGCTATTGATCAGACTCCAGGATCGGAATGGTCCACCTCACAAAGACAAAACATACTCCAGTTACAGACTGGGAGCAGAGTGGCTGGAAAGCTGCCCAGCAGAAAAATACCTGGGGGTGGGGAGTAACAGCCAGCTGAACATGAGCCAGTGTGTGTGCCTAGGTGGCCAAGAAGGACAATGGCATCCTGGCCTGTATCAGCAGTAGTGTGGCCAGCAGGACCAGGGCAGGGATTGTCCCCCTGTACTGGGCACTAGTGAGGCTGCAACTTGAGTGCTGTGTCCAGTTCTGGATTCCCCAATTCAGGAAGGACATCGAGGTGCTGGAGTGGCTACAAAGAAGGACAGTGAAGCTTGTGAAGGATCTGGAGGGCATGTCCTATGCGGAGTGGATGAGGCAGCTGGGGGGGAGGTATTTAGCCAGGAGTAAAGGAGGCTCAGGTGTGGCCTTATCACTCTCTACAACTACCTGAAAGGAGGGTATAGCCAGGTGGGGACTGGTCTCTTCTCCCAGGCAACCAGTGACAGGATGAGAGGACAGAGTCTCAAACTGTCCTAGGGGAGGTTCAGGTTGGACATTAGAAAGAAATGCTTCACTGTCCCTGGAGGTGTTTAAGGAAAGATTGGACGTGGCACTTGGTGTAGACACAGTATTGTTTGGTCATAGGTTGGACTCGATGGTCTCAGACGTCTTTTCCGACTGAATTGACACTGTGATTCTGTAAAATCCTGTGACCAAAGATGGGTGACTCAAACTGTGATAAGCACTGATCAAAGTCAAAGAGATTTCAAAGAAGTGACAGTGGAAAATCTGGTGGTCTGTCAAACTGTCCCTCTGAAGGAGTAAGAGCAGGGAAGCTGGTCTAGCTCTTTGTCGTAGAGATGAAGTGACTTGGCCAGAGGCAAATTTCCAAGGATATTTGTATGGATGCTCTTATGTTAATGCAGAGCTGTTTAGTGCTTTTACTCATATCATTGAACAGGTAAATAATGTGGTGTTCTGAATTAATCATTTATTTGTCGCTGGAAACATATACAGTCAACACTGGAAAAAATATTGCCTGTTCTCAGCTCAGAGCCCAAAACAAGCAGACATTGCCTCTCTCTACTTGTCTCTGTAAGACACGGCCAGTGCTGCACCTTGCTGTGGTTCCATTACAGAAAAGGGCAAATATGATTTTTAATATAAACTAAGGGTTGGATGTTGGAACCTGTGTTGTGTTGCTACTCTTTGCTGGAAGTAACCAAGCGGCTAGATTAGGCAGCTAACTGGAAAATCTTTTCTTTTGGCACAAGTTTTGGGAGTGTAGAACTTCATGTTAAGGTTGGTTTATCCAGTTATCATAGCTTTCAGCAGCTATAGTGGCTTCTGATTCTAACTTGAGCTGAAATTGGACCTGAAAGATGGAATTGGAAGGGCTTCAAGGCATCTTAAGACCATGTTTCTTAATTCTTGAGTTCTTGTCCTAAGGATCTGATTCAAGCAAAAAAAAAAAAAAAAAAGTGTTCAGGCATTATTTTTGATATGCAATCACTTTAAAGTAATGAAAAAAGGTCATTAAGGTATGTTTTATTCAAAGACCATGTTATTGCTAGAGAAAATACTGATGTATTCAAATTCTTAGGTGGTGTTCTTTTATCTTTTGCTAGATAGAAATAAGATAGAATGATGATTCTGCAGGTCTTCCATTTAGAGGATATATAATTCAGTTATCACACTAATCTTAGATTAATGTTATAAACATAAAGTTGGACTAGTAGCACACATCATTACTTCAGAAATAAACTCTGTATTTGAACTCAAGGCAAGCATTTGAGATTTAAGAGTGAAAAATGTCATTAAATAAGTGGTTGGGGTTTTTTCTGAGTACCAAAATGTTACTCTGTATTGTTTCAGGGTAGAAACCTGATACAGAGCACAGTGATCAAAACAAATCTGTATATTTGAAGTGACATATATTTGAATGAATGTGTACTTTGTGTGAGTGGAAGAAATGATTTAGTGTTTCAAAACCTTAGATGATTATCAGGATTCCCACTAGAGAGTTTCTGTAAGTGTACCCTTTTTTCCTTCTCCAAGCATATACTTTCTTCTCTGCTAACATTTCAATGAGTAAATAGGCTTATCCTGAAAACAGATTTCGCTTGTTATTATCATGACATTTGTACATTCAATCTCTATTTTATAATTTTTTTATATTATTTGTGCAGGTAGCAATTTTGTACGTATTCCCAGTCTTTTTGGATGTAAAGGAATTGTGCTCGGAGTATTTTTCAGGGCAACAAACAATAGAAATACAACAAAAACACTGCCTCATGCACATGTAGAAGTATAAGCAAATAGACGTACATGAATTTATTAAAATAAATCAGGCAAGGAATGGGTTTACAGAGCATTAACTGCTCCTAGTACTATTCTGAGGAAATGAATTTTTGGAAGAAAAGCAAGGTACATATATTACATATGTTGTATCCTGGAAAAGGTTAACAAAGACAGTTGCTACAACAGTTTTGCATTATCACAAGCAAGCTCATCTTACCTTGTGTTAGAATGACTAAAAGAAAAAAGCAGGTGAGGAACAACCTGCTCACAGAGTAATGGTGTTTCTTGACCACTCAATCTAAAAATAAAATAAATAAGAAAGAAGGAAAAAAGACAGGGTGGCAGGGGAAGGAAGGGGGAAGGGGAGGCACAGCAAGATGAAGAAACAAACAAAATATTCTCAAATCACAGACAGGAGAGAGACTTCCTTGACAGTAAAAAAAGTCTTCATTTGGACTTTATCTTGCCAAGTGCTTCTGGCTCCTTCTGTTTTCTGGGACTGATAGTAGTATTTAAAAGACTTTGGAACAGGTGTTGTTCTTAAAATACTAGCGCATTCAACATTGAACTTGACATTAAATATCATCTGAGCATCCCTAAAACTTAATGTTGGCTGTCAATCATTTCAAGGACAGCTGAAGACAATTGTGTTATGGAGAAATATGTTGTCTTCCCTGTTGATCTTTTGAAGAGAAAAAAGCTTCCAGTGTGCCAGCACTCAATTCACTTTCTCCTCAGGCATTATTTCTGATGACTAGGAGTCTAGGATTATTTTGCTTTTTCTCTATTTTAAACCTATAGAAGAACAGAAGGATTCATCTGAACAGAATGGACCTGAAATTCATTGTTACAGCTTTATTTGGTGGCCTTTTCTTTTTGCTTTCCATCTCACTCCACAGCTAGTTATGATACGTGACTAGACATCTTATTCTAAAAGTATGAAAGAGAACTCTGAGTTGGTCCTTTCATCATTTCTTCGATGTTTAAAATAAGAAAATTGTCCTCGGACAAATAGTTTGGGTTATTTTTTTTCTCCTAAGTGTCAGATAACTCCTGGACAAGTGATGAATGTGTTTTTGCATAACTTCTGCCTTTTCTCACATTTTGGAATTTATAATGATATGAAAAACAATGGGGAAATTATATTGTTGTCAAAGAAAATATTTTTGCAGAAAAAACAACCTTCTTTGTGGAAGATCAAAAATATTCTTTGGAGGGTAAAAAACCTTCAGAAGTCAATAATAATCACAGTGCATCAGTGACAAGCTGTGATTTTTTCTAATGATCGAAATGAAAATACACAATATTTTAATTAATATATTTCTTTTTAATATATGGATTGTGTTTGTGAGATTATAAGACATTCACTGCATTTATTAAACTGTATTGTTTCTTTATTGAGTTGAAAGATCTTGAGGTTTGGCATTTGGACATAACATTTTCTCTTTTTCACTTCCAGAACAGTGGGAAGAAACATGTACCTCATAAAACCTGTAGTTGTAGAATTAAATGTTAGGGATTTAAATAATTAAGTGTTCAATGTAGAAAAGAATGGTTAATAAATATTAATGAAAGGTCTTGAGCTACACATTTGCCAAGATTAAGGAAAATTAGCAAGATCACTGATTTTCAGAGGAATATATATAGCTATGAGTTGTGTCTGCTTCAGTGCTGTAATAATTGGGTGAGAGCATGGGAGGAAAAAGATGAGAGAATAGTGTGATTATACACTACATTTTGGGGGCCTTTCAAGGTCTTGCCATAAATTAGTGTTTGGGATTCTCAAAACACAGTTTTAATGGTCCTGTTTGAAGCAGAACTGTGCTACAGTACACTATGAGTAAGTTGCCTTCTTAGTCATGCTTGAGAGTTGCTTCTACACTGTAAGAAGAAAACAGGTTGCATTAGAAATCCTGACTTTCTTTACTACCTCTCTGTATTTTTACAGGAATATTTACCTAAAGTTGTTTGTTTGGTTGGTTGGGGTTTTTTTAGTTGGCGTATATGAGAAGTTTAGAATTCATAAGGAGAGTGATTCTGCTGATGCTGCCTTGCAGATCACGTATCTGAGAGTGGTTAGAGCAAGGCATGCTCCATGGATCTGTTGCCAACGACTTCTTGCCTGGAATTAGGCAGGTGATGGCTTTTCCATTGTACTTCACTGAGTCATTCCTTAAGGAAATGGATGGGAGGCTTGGCCACCCACATCAGTTAAGTGAACTCACTGCACTGCAGTAGAAGACCACAGAGGGAGGATTCATCCTTTACACGCTCACAGGTATGCCAAAGCTTGTGATAGTTAAAGCATAATTCCAGATTTTCCTCTGATATGGTGGAAGTTTGCATCCCACTATTTTCAATTCCATGTGAAAGCTTGCCATTTTCCCCTCTGAATTAGTGATTTTTTTTTCTTCAAATTCATTAGCAATTACAATTAATTATTAATTACCTTGTTTTTGTACCTGCAGAGAGTAAGTGGTGTCTGAATTTTGAAAAAGAAGTCCATTCTCCTTTAAGATGTATTAAAAACCTTGTAAAAACCCAGATAATAAGCAACTTTAAACACAAAATTGATTATTTTTTTTTTAAGTTTACTTACAGAATGAACTGGAGCGGTGATTGATTTTTCGAGGTAAGGGATGGTCCTAGGTGGTAAAGTGTACAAGTGATCTTTGGCCAAGAAAGAAAAAAGGAGGGAGCAGCTGTGAAGAAGCAGAGATGGATTGACTGATGGGATTGCTGAGTGAGCAGCAGGTATTGCTTTGGAATGAACTGAATGCTTCCCCACACTGCTGATCGATCCCTGCAGCAGACGCAGTGATCAACAGCAGTCAGGAGGGACAGGTGGAAATTACTGCAGACATTTAAGCACATCAGTCATAATTCTTATATAAATAAAACAGGCAGGTGTTGTACTGTGTTCGTACTGCTATGAGCAGGATACAGGTGGGGATTTGGAATTTTGGTTCCAATTACAGCTCAGTGCTAATCATCGAATTAGATAGTGGGAGCAGTAACTCTTGGAGAAATGCAGAGACTTTGACGCCTGCATCCAGTTGGAGCTATCTGAATTGAAGATTTTCCCCACTTGTGTCCCAATTAAATAAGACAATTATGTATCAAAAATGTGCTTCCTTTTGACACCAACAGTACCTTCAGAAAAGCAGTTATCTATCTGGACTTTTCAACACTTTGTATGTCAAATATGTTTATAAATAGAGAAACATATATGAAGGTGATAACCTGCCTTAATTACAGAAGAAATCATGCTTCAGATAGGATAAATAGTTCATTTATTCATTTTTCTGCTGATGTGTGTCCCCTGGGAATGATTGCTTGAACTGTCAGGGGAACTGCAGGCCTTCCGTTTGTGTCTTTTGTGGTGAATAATTATAGTGGTGCTAATTTCTGCTGGGTTTTTTGTGGGTATGCTTTTTAAACATAAATAATCACAACCTGATATTGTATCAATCTCACCTGGAATATATCGAATTATTAAAGCAGTAACTTTATATAAATTGGTATGATCTCTTGGAAAGAAAATGGTGCAAATAAAAGCAGCCACTCTATGCATCACTAAGCCAGGTGTGAAGTACAGGCGAATAGTTCAACTAGCAGTCTCACAAGTGACTAGCATGACGAGTGTCTGTTCCAGGGAAGCAGCAGATTAAGTTCAGGGAGATAACAGTCATTTAATAAATAAATAAATAATCTGGAACTATAGCAATTAGTTTGCATTTTACCTTTATCCTTCATTTTAAAACAAGTTTCCCTTTTATGAATTCAGTGTAGGCAAGGTCCTCTCACTGATCGGAAGACAAAGGCCAGAAAGCCCCACAACAGAAGTACTGTGTGACCCACACCATGATGGATGGATCTTAATAAGCCGAGTTTTAGGAGCTGAGTGAAATAATTACAAGTAAAGCTAAGAGGTTAGAATTAATTGGGAGAATAACATTAGGTTTTTTCCTCAGCCTGATATGGTTGATATGTCAGTTTATATGAACTGTCGTTGAAAATAACGCTTCAATGTGCTTGACTAAAGGTTATGAGATGTCTTCTGCCCCCTTTACATGTTCTGTTTTATGCTGGGATGACTTTCTAAGATAAGAAAGAATGAAGAAGGAGGAAGTTTTTTACATCTATAGCATGAAGGTATTGGCTTCTAACCTTCTGATGCTCAGAAGTATATAAAATTGATTGTATTTAATTAAGATGTACATAGTGTTTATTCGATGAAATATTTGCCTAAAGTGAAGTTAAAGAGAAAGAATTCTTGTAATGGTGCTTCTTAGTTTGATAGTAGCTGTTTTTCTAGCTATTAAGTTTTGACATATTGCTGTGCTGAGCACAGTGATTTTATTTCATCTGTTTTAAAGCTTAGAGTATTGTAGCAGTTTGCATAGCACTTGAATATTTTGTTGTTCATTCATCATGGCTAGTTCATGGCTTCCAGGGAGAGTTTGTGAATGGCAAAATAAACCAAATATAATAACAGAATAGTTTGCTCTTGAAAGCAGGTTCTTCCTGATAGGTTTTCAGGCTTGGCAAGCAAAGTTTGTGGCAGTAAAATACTTCAGTGAGTGTTCTAACAGTTTGGCTGTGCAAAAAACTGAATCTTTGCTTTTTGACAGACCAGTATTTTCTGTGGTACATAAGACCATGCCATCTTGGGCCACATGACACAGAATATCTCTGGGGCTGGTGATGCAACTTTGGAAATATCTTCCAGCCAGACTCAGTCCAACTGTATGGCTTGCTGTTCTGCTGCAGGGAAGCAGCAATACTCTTGTTTTGGGAACCTCTTTTCTAGATTAGTCCTTGAATAACAAATCAAGTATCAGAGCTGGCATCTGCATAAACAGTGTGGACACCTGACACGAAAGGGTCTGAATTATGGCACTGTGTGACAGTCATAGGCCTGTGTTCTGGGATTATGAGGCAATAGTCAAGAACAGTTCTCTGAAGTACTAAGAAAGTAAAGTAGTCCCCAGAAATAAATCAAATTTTTTACAGAAATTTGATTTCTTTCTGGTAGTACTGCTGCTCCACAGTAAGGGATGTGTTTGTTACTCTTGTTAAATTTTCAGTGGTTCCTAGATGAATTTATACTTGCACTTAAAATCAAACACATGATGTTATTACAGAAAACAAACCAAAACATGTATCTGAACCAAAACATTTATCTTCAGTTTTTAATTATCTGAAATTTTGGATCAATCCTGAAATTTTATCAGGTTTTAAGCTTTAAAAGTAATTTTCAGTAGCATTTTGCATTTTGTTGCTCAAGAAATGTCATGATGACCAAAATAATTTCAAGATCTCTTGTAGCATCTAGGTAGTTCTGTTGTTAAAATGTAGCACTAGAGAACTTAGTAGCTACAGCGGAAGAGAAATACAGAAGTAACAAGAATGAAGGCTGTACCTTATTTTCACAAGTGCAAATTATTATGAGAGTTGCAGTTACAAGACTTTCACAACTAAAACCACCCTTGGGCCATATCTACCCCATTCTTGCCGTGAAAGCGACATGTTTCACGCCCTTAATCCTTCCAGCATAGTGACTTTGTATGAATGGATTGTTGCACTTGAGAAGCATATTTCCATCCTTACCGTGTTTCTAAAATCGCTCCTATAAAATGATATCCTGACAAGACCAGACTAGCTGAAAATGTTAAACACGGCTTAAACTATACTGATGAAAGACAAGAAGGAACAAAGCTTGGAACTAGATACTCTAGGTCACAGAAACTCATCTTGCATTAGAAACAGAAAATATCTCGCTTTTTCTAATCTTGTAATGTTCTCAATCACAGACTTTGAAGAAATGAAGAGAATTTTTCACAACACGGGATTTGTAACAACCTACACTATGATGAAGCAGCACGTCTATAAAGAGCAATTCTATCTTTACTTGCAATGCATATCTTTCAGAACATTAATGCCCAGTCAGCAAGACAAAAACTTTTCATATAAATGTAGTTTTAAATGTCCAGGAGGAAAAAATATTCCTCTAAGAACATACTCTACTTTCCAAAAAGTCCTTCTAATAACACAGCTTTCACATAGCTTTCAGACCAAAATTAGAAAGCAAGTTGCATGAATGTTTAAAAGGAAAAAAAAGCCTAAAACTAAAAGACAACCCAAACAAATTTACATCAGTAAAAATGCAGCAACAATAAATTTATTGTTTCATATCGATATATCGATATATTTTTATTTCAGAACTTCAGGACTGCAATATTGTGTTCTACCACACTTTGGGAAGCATCAAAACCAGAGTGGTTTTACTGGTATTAACTGCATTTTCTGAGGCACAGCTGAATTTGTTTTCAATCCACTGAAAGTAAAAATAGAACTACTATGAGTACTCTAACGTGTTGTGGTGTGTTTCCTTGCTTTCTAAATCATCAAGACCAGAACCTCCTGGCACTTTAACCAGATGCACTTATCTTTTTCTTCAGTGTACTATCTTTTATGATTACTTCCATTCCAACTGGGTACCAGTGACCCAGCCTGACTTTCTCCCAAGACAGTTCCTGACTCAGCTCAGATCAGTTGGAAAATTTCTTTTCCCAAGTATGAGAGAGTTGTCCTTGAAGTGTGGGGACATTCAGTTGCTTACTCGTTCACCAGACTAACTGCAGAAATACTGGGAGTTTTTGTTTCCATAAATAATACATAGGTTCCATACTGTTTAGTGAGAACTACAGCACAAGCCCAAGTTCTTCTCCATAACTGAAGTATAAAATCAGTGATGAGAAATGGAAACCTTTAGACCCTACCCCTGGACTGGTCACCTTTAATACACAGTGAACATGGTACCAATCCAAATGGACATCTAGCAAATTTCTTTGGATAATCCTTTTCCTTTTAGTTAGCAATTTTGGTTTCCTCATTTCACAAAGTGCTGAAATTCTAACATTTAAAATTTGCTAAAGTATCAGATAAAAAAAAAAGTCTTCAGCTCTTGCAAATATGTGAAAGGGGTAACAAATGATTCTGTGTGCCAAAGAACCCTTCTTTCCTCTTGCAGTTGAGCTGCTATATGAATATTCCGTAATCCAACACAGTCAAGTTGACACTGATATTTTGTGAAAATGGAGCACAATTAATTTCTCTCCTGGCTGTTTTATAAAGCTCATTGTATCTCGTCTTCCCTGATAAATATTGCTGAAAATAGGCAGGGGATTTAGTGTTGAGAAGAGAGGAGATGGGGAGAAGAACCACAGGTGTATGGGAAACACAATCACTTAAGTCCTGTTTGCTTTATCACAAAAAGCAGCAGTACATTAAAACTTTCTTGAGAGATTGAGCAAGCATGGGCAATCCATAGCAGTTTAAATATCACCCTTTGTAACACTCTGAAATAGACATCCAACTGATTCTGTATTGGAGCTTTCCAATTTAAGACGGTTTTGGCTTCAGTATCCTAAAATAAATGCGATACATAATTCTGAGTCTATTGCTGCGAGGGAGGAAATAAATCAATTGAAATGCTCAGAAGATAGTCCTATATGCTATTTGTCCTTCTTGCTATTTTAGACAGAAGGATTTTTTAGCACTGAATACCTCTGAAAGGGATGGTAAATGTGGCACTATTTTTCCTTCCTTAACTGGTTCAAGTTATTTGCAGAATGGAGTATGGGATAGTGCTTTTCTTTCTTTCATCTGCAGAGGGAATCTTGCATTCCTAATCTTTAGTGTTTCTTGGATGCACTTTAATTAGAGGTCTAAAATAGACTATATAACTCCCCATAAAACTTATAACAATCTTGTAATAGCTCCTCTCAAATCTCTCACATCTGGAGATAGTGAAACCAATTATGTTTGAGGGTTGCCTTTTACTGCTTTTATGGAAGGATTTTGCATAACACCATGAGAATCACACCTCTTAAGAGAACTGATGCAGAAAGTGAAATAGAGTGGTCAAAAGCAGAGCCACTTTGTTTTTTGTAGTGCATTTCTTTCCATGCAGATGGACTTGAGCTAATTTCATTAATAGAAATTACTGCCTAAGTGGAATAATTTATTTGCTTGAAACAATTTAGAAATAAATGACACTTAAATGAGTTTTCTAACAACATTCATTTTTACACAGTTTCAGCTAAATCATATATTAGCACACAAAATGAAGCAGCTGGAGATAGTTCTGACACTTGAGAAAAGACACAGATTTATATCCATAAATTTAACCCATCTGGGTATGAAGAATATTTTTTTAGATATGTGTGATATTGGTAGCAGTCTTAATATGCACATAATGTATTTTCCAATAATTAAACCATTATTTGAGTATATATTCAGTTATTTAATATCTTTAATATTGCTGAATAATACTTTCTTTTTGCCTAAAAATGTACTAAGGAGTATGAACTTAGATGGTTTAGTTATTAGAATCAAAGTCTGGCTGCTGTTTGTTGGGGTTTTTTTTAAATACTAAAATAATCACTAATGTAATGACCAATGAATCACACATCACAAGATACTTCTAATCCTTCATACAGTCTTTTGTGGTTTTCCCAAGAAAACAATTTCTTCCTAAAATAACAACATTATCTGGCATGCAGTGTCTGAACATCATGTACTTACTATATTCTCTGTTGTTCTATGCAATGGCAAAAATTATATCAAAGTTTCCATATAAAGTGAATCATTGATTTATAACATTTTATACTATTAAGTGTTTCAAAATAGTTTTATCCACTGTTAGGAAGAGTTATGTAGCTATGCATTTATAATATAAAAATCAGCAGAACAGAAATACTTTTAAATATTACTTCACAATCAATGATTGTAGAATGCCAGATCTTTATCATTAACGATGAAAAATAGGGGAGTTTGGTTGTCTTGGCCTGCACTCATACTTCCACATATGGAAAATGGGGTAACAAATCCTTCTGACAGGTATCAAAATACAGATACAAAATTATTTTATGCATAATCATCCATGTCTGATGAGTCAGCATGCTATATATAACTTGCAGTGCATTATTTTTTATAAGTGACTTCATTCTTGGGAATGTAATTTTCAGATAAGTCTAAGGAATTAAGTCAATTTTAAACTAAAATTTGAAACTTCTGGAGGACCAAATGTTTCAGTGTCTTTATTAGGAACACACTTGCAAAATGGATTTCCAGACACGGGAAAGGGACAGGCGGGTCCAGATGGTGTTTTTGCCATCTGAAAAGCATCCTTCTCTTCATTGATTAGAGCACAGAAGTAAGGAATAAATATCTGAAATTTGACAGGACAAAAGGAACCACTAGTGGTCTTTTTCCCCGTGTTTAAATGGCCATACAGGCCACAGTTATGAAGTTCAATCATTGAACAATATTGATTATTTTAAATAAATTAATTTAAAAATCCATCCATCTGTATATCTTTTTTTTTTTTACAGCAAATTCTAATTGCTGCCGTGATAGAATTCAAAACCAATTCAGAGATAAAATTTCTTTCTGACAAACCAAGTTAATATTGATGTTTGAACTTAATGCTACTGGTTGTATTTATCATCAGTAGTAGGTTACATCTGCAGAGCAATGTATTGAAAGATTAGTGCCAAATTAAAACTGGGAATGGTATTTCACAGGGTTGCTCTGATTTTACTCTAGGTCTGAACTTAATTCTGTTCTTAATGAAGCTAAATTGCAAATTAAAAGCCCTGTATTACCCAAGGCTTTCAATGGAGAGATAAATAGTGTAGATGTAGAAACAGATGAACATGAGAAGCTGCCTACTCTAGGTTACAAGGAAACAGAAGGGGGTCAGGAGCTATTGGGTTGTTGTTTGCCACTTATCTCATGTTAGTTCATAATCCTGCAGGCCTTTGGGAGATTACAGTGGAACAGAGCAGTCCTGTAACAATGCTTCATGTAGCAATAATCAGGAAAAAACCTCTTTCCCAGAAAAACAGAAGGAGCTCTGACCACGTACCAAAACATAAACCTTTTCAGAGTAAGCCCTCTCAGGTTGGAAATACTGTCTGTTTGCCACTGTGTGCTCTCCTTCACTGCTCCTCAGGAACTTGCAAGCCCAGACTTCAAAAAGGAAAGAGGGCTGAAAATGTCATTCCACAGATCAGATCTTTCACAGATAGAATATTTTCCATGGGAATGTTATCCTCATCTCTCTTGATACTGCTTGCAGCTGTGCAAGGTGTTTCATTTCATAATGGGAAAATACACAGGCAGTAGGAACACTTCACAGGAAGTATTTGAGGTCTGTGCTTTTTAACATCAATTCAAACTACCTTACATCATGTCTCTTGTTAATGAGTTTGCATTAAATGTGGGGTGTGGTCTGAACAGCCCATAACAGTGGGGTTGGACCTTTAAGGTCCTTTTGAACCCTAACCATTCTATGATTCTATGAACAGGTCACCTCTATGTTCTTTAACTTAGATTTAAAACCTGTACGTGTGAACACTGTATGGTATCTGTGGTGTGTTTCACATTTGCTGGATGCATTGCACCAACCCAGATGACCTGCTAATTCCATGCAATCTGTGGGAGAGGTAGAGTGGGCATGGAAACCTGGTACAGCAGGTGGTCTCCTGGCCTGGAATGGCAGGAGGCATCAGCAGCACTGTGCATGGTGTCCTGTAACAACATACCAGATCCAGTGAGACCACAGTAATATGCACAGTAGAGTGCATTTCTGCTGTTTTCTGAAGGTGATAATCCACGTGTTACGCTGATGGTCTGTCCCTCAGTAAAGGCTTTGTTCACTATTTCTGCATGTCCCGTTGTCATGCTTTCTATCTTGCTCCTTCCGAAGTAAGTCCATGGGTGTGTATTGCACAAAAATATAGGAAATTAAATTCTTCCCAGGTAGGAAGACTGAGTGTGGTATGAGGCACATCTGAGGGGAAATTCGGAATTCTGATAGTTCTGGGGTTGAGTAGAAGGCTAGCATTTTGGATGGTTTAAGTTATACCAACATTGTGGCTCTTGAGGCAGTTACAAGGCTGAGTAAATAACAAAATTCCCTAATTCAATTTGCTTCCATTCTTGAAATGAGACATCATGTACACCTAACTTGCAAGGGAGCTCTGAAGAATATTTAATGCTTTTAAAACATCTTGAAGATGTACAATGATCTGCAAATATTGTCTATCATTCCTTAATTACTAAGAAATTATTTATTTCCCAAATCCATTAACACTGTTATTATTTTACCTTTTGGTTACTGCTCTGAATAAATGTTTTCTCGAACAAAGATTTCAATTAAACTTAAAAAAAAGAAAAAAAATTATTTTTACCCTGGTCAAACTTAAACCTCCTTTGGGGTGAGTGGCCAATTGCATCAATGCCCCACCCCTGTTTGGCAGAGCAGTAAGGCTGTGCTAAGTTCCAGCTGTTGTGATATGTCACCCACAGAGCAATACTGAAACTATCATATTGTTTGTTTAACTCCATCTTAACAGAAATTTTGGGTTTCTTAGTTATGAAGCCAGTTTTGTTTGGAGAAGATTTATGGTTTTGATGTAGTTTCATGTTGTCCAGATATCATTGCCAAATCATTTGAAAGAGAAACTTCTTGTAGAAATGGGTTTATTTCCATGTTCTTTTCAAAAATATAATGTTGCTGTTACTCCTTATCATTTTGTGCCTCAAACATAATTTTTCCCTTGTACATTTTTTTCAGCTGCAGTTACCCATTCCTTCTGAATGCAATATGATTTTTTTAAAAAAATCACGATATGAAACAAATTATAAAGGATCTTTCTTTTCTTTTTTCTTCTTTTTAACTTCTAGGTACTTCATTGCCATTTTAAAATTACAGGAGTTAAATTTTCTTCCTTTCTGTGTGTAAATGCTCCACACCCACTTTCTAGGAGTCAGAGTGATGGATACATGGGACAGATCAGGGAAATTAATAGGTGGAAGACCAGACCTTCTATTTGCTAAAAACTGCTAAGCCTTAAGCCAAAAATGTATATATGCTACTTTTTCAGAGACTCAATGTAGAGAAATCCTACTATGATGGACCTATTAGAATGCCTGTTCCTGGAATTTCCATTTTCTTCCTTTCCTTAACATCTGAAAGTCTATTGTTTTGGTTTGGGTTTTTTCACACCTATTTCATAGTATTCAGTGCATTTTTACGTTCTTATACTGCCTTTTTTGCTTTTCCATAGGGACTGGGTGTAGATGGGCAGTGAAGAAGAGCATGACCACAAATGACCTCCTCTATGGCCCTCATGCTTTCCAGCTGCACAGCTGGCTGTCACTCCAGCTGCTCTTCAGTTATCACATCCACTGCTCTTGCTTAGGAAGAACTTAATTGGTTACTGGCTGTTAAAGAAGTGTACTCAACCCTGCTGACTCCCAGCTTGTCACAGGCCATGGCTTAGTCTCTTCTCCTTTTTTGTACTATATGAATTTTTCCAGGCCCACTCTTTAACTGTTTGTGTGCAAATCATGGGAGTGGTGGCACTTTCTCTTAATATATTCTGTAAGATTTCACCAAAAATAGCCTTTGAAACACATGAAAACAAGAATTTACGTAACAGGAGCAAGAAAAATATCTTCTGAATTGTAAAAGTTCACATTTATTTAAATCTTAACCTTTAAACCCTTGGAGGAAGGAAAAGTATCCACAGGACACTGCGGCTCAGCAATAGCTTATTGTTCAGACTGAAATACTTAAGAAAACTCCTATGCCCATGTGCAGCCAAAAATATATATAATAAATGATGAATGGCAAACCTTAAAGCAGATTTTTTGTTGCAAGGCAATAGGAGAAAATCCCTTTTTTAAAAAAAAACAATATTATAAGCCTTGTTTGCCATCTGTTTTTAATAGTAGGTTTTCATGTTATGTGATAGAGTTTCTGCTGTTTCTTGAACAATTTCATACACACTCTCAGATCAGGATGTGCCATAAATATCAGAGTATAAATAATCTATCTTTATACAAACATTTCATAAATAATGTATGGGTGTTACAAGAATGAGCAAGCATAAATTGCAAGGCAACCTTTTGAAACATTGATAAATATATGCAACAAAAATTTGCAACATTTTTTCCTAAATTGTAACAGCTACACTCTGATGTAGTAAGGAGACAAAGTGAATGGTTAATATACAGAAAAAAAAGAGTATTTTCAGGCATTGTTAGTTGTAAATACAGATTATAATTTTCTTTTCATCTATTGCAGTGCTAGGTGAGAATATTACTACACTATTAGTAAATCAACTAAGGAAAAAAGCTGATATATATCCTACTTCTGAAAATCATGATGTTAAGTAATGGTGCTTTGTGCAGTAGTCTATGAAAACCTTTTTGGGTGTATTATTGCCAGATGATACACATATCAAAATGCAAAAGTAGCATTTAAAAAAATTCTGCTCAACTATTGGTTAAAAACACAATTTCTTTTTTTCCTCCTGTAATTGATTTATCACAGAGCATAATTTTTTTTTTCTGTGTGAATTTGAACCCTGAGTACTTCTTTGTAATTAACTACTTTGATTTCTTAAGCATATTTTATATGTAGAATTTCTTAATGAAATTCACTCCTTTTCCCGTTGTCTCTTCCAGTGATGATATGTTCCATTCACTTCTGAAATTCTGTAGACTGCAGCATGTTCTCCCTGAAAACACTTTGATAATTTCAATAGTTTATCTTTATGTTTTCCTTTTTGTTTTGAAAAAATGCACAATTTAAAACTAGATGTAGAGGCAAAAATATGTGGGAAAATTTATTATAAAGACAGTTGTGAGTTTTTTCCTATGTATCACATATGATTATGTCTTAGAGTCTTTCAGCTCTGTTAAACGACTTGGAGATAATTGATTTTAGTGGAGAACAAAAAATGTTCACATATTTTGCATCATGCATGTTGTTAAGTGGGCACGTATTATGCTTTTATTTAATCAATTGCAGTTACCAGCAAATGATGTCAAGTCTAACTTATGGTATATTACTGATGAAAAGTATGATCATTACATACTTTAATGACATGCAGGGCTCCAAATACTCTAATTGTTTATCACTACAGGATCATTTATCTTTATTTTCATGTGTGATTTATATGTGGTAGGTCAGAGGTGCTTTTGGAAAGTGAAGCAGCACTAGGCACCTTCCACTTTCCTGTACAGTCAGATTATCCATTTAGCTTAATTATAGTGTAGGAAAAACACTACAAAAGATATTCTGTTTATTAATAGTTTTTAAATGCTGAAAGGAGTAACAAGAACCAGCAAAAAGTGAAATTACCCTCCTAAGTGTTTCCAAAAGTTGCAGCAAAAAAATATCCAGATGTATGTGTGGCTCTTGAATACGACAGTATTTCTCTACCAGGCAGTGCTATGCGTGCAAAATGAGAATGGGGGGTGAACACTCATCTGGGATGGATTGCATTGAAAAACACGGTGAAATCCTGCAGTTTTAGAAAACAAAGTGGGACTCTGATTATTTTGTCAGAGCACAAATCCTTTGCTTGTATTCTGTGTCCCAGTGGCTGGTGTTAAATTCTGTTCAGCAATTCAGTTCCTTTGATAAGTGGCCTTGTTATCACACTGACTTCTCTCACAAAGTTGTTTTTCTTTTTGTTCTTTATGCTTTATCATCACACCAAGCATCTTCCCAGTCTTCTGTCTGTAGGGAGATTAAGAATAGGTTCCTGTGTATATAGCAGACTCCAAGGGAAAGAGGACATCTTTGGGATGATAAATCACATTCTGTTGCTTAAATTGCTTACCAAACCTCTGATTTAGAAAAGGACGGAAGCACAAACTTGAGAGGAAGTGTATGTCCTAATATAAGGTCTTTATTTATTTTTTTTCTTTTATGTCTGCTTGAGTGGAAAAGGAAGGACATTACATTAAGTGACAGGCTTTTTTTCTCTTCTGCTTGTGACTAAAGCTTTTGGTTTACTAGATTATGTCTACTTAGCTTATTTACTTTTTTTTTTGAAACATGGAACTATGTAATGTAGGTAATGCATCCCTTTATTTCAACAAGAAAATGAAAGATATTACTTTTTTGGCCATTAAGTCTGTATTTTTTACCCCATGAAATAGATGGTTGTCCTAATATAGCTGCCTGATTCTTCATTTTTTAACTTTTCCATATTATTTAACTCAATAATCCTGGGTGTTTCTGAGTTAGTCAGGGTTAGTATTGCTTTGACCAAGATCACAATTTGATGATTAGATATTTATTGTGTATGTATAAGTATATATGTACCTTTCATAACTTCATTTTGTATAAAGGAATTTGTGTAAAACACTCAAAATGAGCCTGTGTAAATAATAGATTTTTTCAATTTGAGGAGCCTAATAGAGTTTAAAAACTAAAAAAAAATAATTTTGGGGCTTTTGTAAAAAAGCTTCAAGAGCTGTACTTGTCTTAAATCCTTTCACAATATTTTGAAGAATTTTTCCCTTTTCAGTCACAGTCTCTGGGATGAAACCAACCAGTAAGTGGTGTTAGCTCAAGTTTATGAATGTGGTTCAGGGGGCACTGGTTACTTACTGTTCTTGTTTGTAGTTTAGTTTTTGTTAGGCTTAGTTTCAGTTACAGAACATGTCAAAACCAATTTCCTAGCATATGCTGCAACCTAGGGTTATCTTCTGCACTGTGGTGTGTCTCAGTAATGATGGAATAACATCCCCACAGCAATTACACTAAGTAGCGTTGCCACTGTATTTAATACTCCCTTATCTATTTTAATACAGTATAACAGGTGGAAATTGGAGGCAACCTGCTGTCAACACAGCAACCCAGCATGATGTTTTAGCATTTCTATGAGAGGTACATAGATGGCAGACAGATCATAATAAATGCAAGTAATTATATAAAGTTTAAGAAACTCTGTCAAAGTGGAGATAAATCAATAACACAATGGTTGTTTGCTGCTTCAGATTTGTGTAATAGATATAAAACTAAAGAGTCCTAAATTACAAAGGAGTCTTCAAATAGGAAAAAATATTATTATTGTTCTTAATCAAAGATGTATGATTATTTTTGTTTCATTTAGATGTAGATACAAAGATTTGTTTAGAAAGTGAACATGTGTATATTACTTGGATTAGATTATATTTTTATAAATCTCCTTTAAAACCCATATTAAATAGACAATAATTTGTCACAAATATTCTGCTTTGGTATGTAAACTTTAGAAGGAGGTGAAAAGTCTGTGAAAACAGACTTTAAAAAATATAATTATTAATATTTGTCATAAATTTATATTTTTAGGTAGGTTCTAAATGCTGATAAAGATTGATATGATTTTCTTTTCAAGTCTGTCTACATTTTGCTGTAATTTTCTTTTTTTAGGAATATATAAAATTTTCTCTTTTTAGAACAAAGTTTGCTTTAAATTATTTTAGTTTGGTTTTTTCTTTCATTCCCGTTCCATACAGTTGTGATTTTTGTGTCACACACTAGCCACTGCAACAGTTAATTACCTCAGCACTCAAGCTAGCTCCTTGAAGCTTCTTCATGGAACTTTCCCTGCCAATATGTGGTGAAAGGGGCTATCTCAGCACACTGCTGGTTGCAAGTTCAACTTCAGCTTGAAGCTTGCATGGCATTTCTATAGAAAAGGACAAAGCCTTTTCTTTAGGTCGAGTCTGCATTTCATGTATAATCCCAGCAAGCTAACTCTGCTGGAGAACAGTTTTAAATTAATTTCAGTTTCAGAAATAATAACAACAGGCCAGAGTCTGCAATCATTCCCTTCAGCCAAGGTCTAATGATTATTGCACAAACAGCCATGTTGATTTACAATGTTTGTATTCTCTAGGGGGTGATTAGTATCTTCACAGTGTAGCCAGTAATGGATATTATTAGTGTTCTTGATATGATTTTGTGCAAAATCAGACAACATAGATTAATCTGCTCTCTGCCAACTTTGTAAAGAAGTGGGAAGGAGTACTCAGGAGAAATATTTGGTGACTGAGACAAGAGGTCATGGTTTCACCAAGTGAAGATGGATTCAAAGAGGAAGGCAGCAACTAAGTACCGATCATCTTATAATGACTCTGTTTACTACCTTATGCCACTAAGAACTCCCTTAATTTCAGTGGAGCCGTTTTCAGGGCAGATATACCCTAAGACAGAAATTATGAAGATGGGCAATGGTAGTAAATTAACTCTGTGGAGCTCGGTTTCTACCCATGTGGTCTCTTCCATCATTCCCAATAGAATCCTGGGAGAAGAAAAGAACTGTTTCTCTGGGGTTGCTTTTCTTCAGCAGAGGCAGGCAGGCAGGTAGAGAAAAATAGTAAGAAGCAACTGAAGCCTTGAGAGCTCCATTCTCTATCATACATCACCAACTGTGGCTAAGGGGAAAAAAAAGGAAAGGGGTTGACTCATCTTTCTTTCCTATCCTCTATTTCCTGCCCTAAATCCCAAAGACAAATGAGGATGGAAACCAGGTTTTATATATTGGAAAGAGCACTTACTAAGTTCTCTGACCTATTTGGTGTAGTTATTTTGTGTAGAAGGAAAAATGCAGAATACAGCCCCCTGATTTTTAAGTTTGAGGAAATTATTAAAGCAAATTTGTTGTGGTTTTCACCCTGCTCTAATTACAACAGCACAGAACACTTGTAGTTGTTGCTAGATCTTTTAACATATTCAGTGTAAGTTAAAATAATCATCCTGATTATCTGACAAGATCTGTGTAAAACGATCGTAAAATAGGTGGAATACAGTATATAATATGTTGCCTAAAACTGAAGTGTTGTGGTCCCAGGAGTGATGTATGGGTAAATATTAATCTATGAACTTGATATTACTTTTTCATATCATGCTTGTAAGTCACAGGAAAGTACATAAAATATTTCATTCTCTCTTTATCAGTTTTGAGCAGAAAGGTTATGAATCTGTGACCTATTATGATCACTAGACTGTAGTTAAGAAACTGTATTTCTGAGGAAAGTAGTCCTAGCATACTGAACTAAACTTGTAAGAGCTTTCTGTAAAGAAGGCTGAAAATGTAAAATGAAAGACATATTGGTTACACATACATTTAAAAAGGATAAATAAGGGAATTACTCATTTTTCCTTCAAGTGTTTGGACGTATCATCACAGGGAAGAATCTGGCTGTAAAATGATATAGTCATCTGAACTCTTCCTATTTAGATACCACATGGTATTTAAAAATCTTAGCACTTTTTTTTGTTTGTTTTTGTAACTTGCAGACATGCTCAGCATTAAAATAGTACTGCTGAAAATTATTCTACTCGGCAAAAAAAGCTAGTTATGTCATTTTCAGCTGATTAAAATGCTGTTTAAAAAGGGAAAAGAATTATTTTTCACAATATAGACGTTGTGATGCAGAAACTATGTTTTTTCCATTGCTTTTGTTACCTCCTTTATCTCCTTCTCCATTTCGTCCCAAACAGATTTTTTTCAGAGAAGTACACAATCTAAATTTGAGGCACATATTCTTCTATATCTGTCCTAAAATTACTGGCTTAAAAAACGCAGGAATAAGGACTGACATATCTATTATGCTGAATAGCAAACTGTCATCCATGATGTAGACGCAAAAGATGAAGGTGGAACAATGGAAAAATACATTAGGAATGACTGGATTTTGGTGAATCTTTCATGACAGTTTTATTTTGGTACAACTTAATTATTTTTCAGTGGAACTTGCTTACACTGTATTAGAACAAAATTATTTTAAAATTCTCTGTGAGTACTGAGTAAAATGCTTAAATCTGCAAACTGACGTGCAAGATATTCATTCAAACAAGATTTTATGTCTCTAAGTAAACACTTCTACACATATTCTTAGGTTTACAGCACATGCAGCTATGATTACAAGTATTATGAATGCAAGTACTAGACAAAGCACAGATATTCACAGTTCCATTGAAGAAAGTGGGAAATCTGACTGATATTACCAGCAGGATTTAGCTTGTTCAGATCTCATTTAATTTCTTGTTGGCAGTGGCATCAGTCTCTGCTTCTCTTCAAATGGTAAACTATGTGCTCCTGGCAAGAGTAGAAGAAATGAGTAGCAACTGAAATGGTCACACACTTTCTGGCAAGGAGAGGAAAGAGCTGCTGGAAAATGCCTTGGTAAAACACAGTACAAAACAGCGCCATGAGGTGCCTGAAATAATACCTGTGTGGTGCCTTGAGGTTTTAAGATTAGGGCACTGGATTTACAGACTTCTTAAGGTCTCATTTTGAGGTTTTTAAAAACTACAAGGTTTATATGTTAGCTGAATTTTAGGAAGTTTTAATAGATAACTGAATTGTGTATAAAGGATTTTTGTAGAGTTTATTCAGCAGAAATTTCTAAGTTCACATATTTGTCATCTTAAAGAATGCAAGATTTAAAAAAAATGAGATATATATATATCAGTCTGTAAACTTCATCCTTCAACCAACAACATCATCAGCCAATTCTTTAGAGCTGCTTCTGAGGCACAAAAACATTACTTAGTTTGATATGAAAAGGAGCACCAAACAGGTAGATTTAAGTTACTACATCTTCTCCTACCTTGCTATAAGAACCAGGTAGAGAGAAAGAGAAAGAAAAGAAAGAAGTAAAATTTATTATTTCCTCTTAAGGATAGTCTTTCCTAGCAGATGAGGTATGAGAGACAGTGAATAGACGTGCTAAATACTATTTTTGATGAAACTTTCATAATAGTGTCAGATAATATGTATTTGTGATGGTGTCTGTCCCAAGGAGATCTTGTGTTCCAAACAGAGCAACAGGGAAGGCTGAGCTGGGTTTTGTTTATAGAGGTCCTTTCAGAAGTTCTGAAGACTCAAGCATTGCCTTTCCAATTCTGTAAGCATTCATAATCACTCCATTACAGCTCTTATGCCAGGTCTTTTTTGCCTTTTTTTTTTTTTTTGGCATTGACAGGTTAATTTAATATAACAAAATTCTATACAAACAAGAGACAAAACAATAACCATAGAGCCTTAACATTTACAAAGAATGAAGAGTCCTGCTGAAGTTTTTCTACCAGTCTTTAAAAGGTGTATTTGTGAGATGCTATCCTTACTGTTCCCCCTTCATATATCCATTTTTAAAAATATCTTTGGAATATAGTGAACCCTTTGAGAAAGCCATAATTATAACCTGTCTTATTAACTAGTGTCTTGAAAGATTTAGTATATTGAAAAGGTGGAAAACTCCCTTGAAATATTTTCACATTATATAAAAATGTCCTCGGTTTGACTTTGGGAGTATGTTTTTCTTTGAAAAAAATTGTGAGTGGCTTTGACTCATTACATCATGCAGAAGAAAGAAAATACTATGTGGACTACTGATAACGGAAGATTTGACTCATTGTAAGGAGGAGAAATGTTTAGGAAACAGCAGTATCTGCCTCTCACCTACATTTAATTTAATGACACATTTACTGAAGCACTGTCCAATGAAATATTTAGAAGTGGGGGCTTTGGTCCAATGACATTTTTTAAGAAAGTTTAAGTGTTGACAGCCTCATCAATTTTAGCTGTTGATCAGGAAAAACACATTTAACATAAAGGCATGAAAACGCTGAGCTGCCACGGATAACTGTGATTAAGTGAATGCAAATGTTTTTTGAGAGGTTCAAGCAGAAAGACACAAAGCCCTACAGTAATAGATCTACATCAAATTTTAAGTATCAATCCTTTCCCTAATGTCCTTCTATTAGGATAGCAGACCTATTTGGAAAAGATGTGCTGACTTTCTAAAAGAAAAGGGAATAACTTGATTGTCCAAGACTATACCACTTCTGAAACCTCCTGTGACTGGTGATTCAGACTGTAGCAAATATCACTTCATCCCAGACAGGATTAGGTTGGGAACCAAGGGCAGTACTCCACCATCCTAGCTGATTGAATATGCAACTTGCTATAAGCATTTTGTGTTTATTCCTCTGTGTATTTGAGGAAATATATATGGGAGATAAATGTGTGAGCACAATCCTGATATATGTGTTTAATAAACATGGAGAACAAGATTGGATCATGCTAACTGAATGTTCCAGTCAGAAAAACATTCCAGCTCATGAGGCAAGAAATCTGAAGGAAATTGCTGCATAATTAGATCTTTCATTAATTTGTTCATTCCAGGCAAACCTTGCACTGTGCTTCACTTATTAGTAATGGATTTTTCCACCATATGCAATAGAATTTGGTCTGGGTTTAGGCAAAAGATATGCAACAGAAATCTCAAGTCATGTCTTTGAGGTCCTTTCCTGTAAGGTATAAATTGAGATTTCTTCTGAATCCACATCTCTCTCATAAACAAAAATTCACTAAGGAAAACATTCAGTTTCATTTACTGGTATCTATCAAACTCCTACATTTCTTCCTCTCTTACTAGCAGCTTCCTTGTAAAGTGTGCAAGATTAAATAGCTGAAGTTTAAGGCATCTTTTGTAACTGTTTTAAGTAAAATAACTTGCAATTGAAATAGACACACTAATAAACTGAATGGCTAAAGGAATTTTTTTTCTTCTTTCCATTTTGATTTTGATGGTAATGCTCCTGTAAATAAGTGTAAGTTAAGGGACTGTGGTGTAACTGCTGAGTATTTACTTATCACAGTACATGTAGGTGAGGAGATGAGCTTCTGTGTCATGTTGGATAATACCAATTTAGGAGCCAAAGGAATAGAATCACTCCCTTTTGTAAGAAAGAGGAATAAGGAGCTTTTATGCAAGTCCAGTATTGGAATGGGTCTGCCCTTTTGTCAAGAGGGAGAAAATGAAAATATAAGCATGAAAGTCGATGTCAGATTTAAAGACTACAATTATTAGAAGCAAAATTTTTTGTTTAAAGTAGATGACAAAATCTCTTCTCTCTATACATATGTGATATTAAAGTGTCTTACCATGATCTGAAGAGTAGTTTTGAAAGAGTATTGAGTTGTAATCACTAAGTTACAATACTAGCTGTGATCCTTGGTATAAACTGTGATTTATACATTTGCTAAATTACTTTCTGTCTCCAAATAGTTAAGATTTTTCTAAGTCTTAAAAAAAGAAAAAAAAAATCATTAGGATGCTTTGAATTAGAGTTTGGAATTTTCATCTTTCATCCCTAAACCAAACTCCTCTTCAAACAGTTTAATTTTTCTAAGTGTCATAAGTGCAATGATTTTTCATGCTCATGTGTCCTTAGTAGCAAGTAAGGATTTGTCATAGGTGAAGAACATTACATAGAATTGAGATATTAACGTAAGTGGCAGCTATGCAGGCAAGTAAATTCATAAATATGAAATTACATTACATTTCAATGAAGTATTTATTTTATGTGCTTGTAAGTAACTACGCTTACTAGGAGATAATTTGTGACTAGAGAGGCATTTCCAAAAGCATAATTATTGTTAGAGTTTTTCCCAGCTCTCGAGAGAAATAAAATTACATTGGTATTCTGAAATAGGAGACTCAGGAAGCTACGACACAGCTCTATCTTCAAATGAGTCTCCAGGACAGAAATACCAGCCATATATTTCAGCAGCACAATAAAATGGGAAAGAGCCAGTGTGGTAAATACAATCCAAGCATAACATAAGGGGACTGGCATGGCCCTGTGAAACTTGTAGTTTAAGCAATTGGAAGGAAAAATAAACAATACTATAAAAAGATGAAGTCACCTACAAAAAATATTTGGTCATAATTATCAGAATGGAACAGTGGATGCTCTTGTCTTGCCTTGTCAGTTTAGCTGCATTCATCAAAACTGTCTCTAAGAACAATTTTTGAACAGTATAAACAGCCATTAAAAAATAGAAATCCTCCTCAATGTTATTATGTATTCAGTATTCCCTGTTAGTGTTCTAACATTTGCTGTTAAGACTTCTGCATTGTATTTATGTGAAGTGAGCAACCACCACCCCCTTCGTACCTCATTTGCTATGGAATGGAAAATTCTGCAGGATGCTTCTGAGTTCTCAGCACCTGACAAGTTCCATGTTCAGTTTTTGGCATAAGATTTTAATGCTGCTGCTCTTGTTTCCAGACCATTTTGTGCTAAGGAAATGGAATACAGGTGTGTAGGTACTAGCTTACAGAATCTTATCTATGTCTGCTTTTAGATGAATTATATCATGACTCCACTGAGTTGAAGTAAATAAGTTAGGTTTTTTTATTTTGTCCTTTTATGTGCACTTACTGTTTTCCTGATTATTATGTAGTGTCTTGCAGAAAATATAATGTTGAATAAAATCTTTCCCTCATTTAAATTTGAATCTTCTTGAAACAGAAGGATAAGAAGTAAAATGTCTGAGCTTATTTATTTTAATGCATTAATTTTTTTTCTAAGTTGCTCTTTCATGATACTTTTTTGATATTTTTCCTTTCAAGATCAAGTCTCAATTCCATTAGGGGTTGCTCTATGGTGCCACATAGGTGCTGCTGATTTCCTGAACTTTCCTTAGGTCTTGTGCCTACTACCTGAGTTCAGGACCAAGAAAATTGTTTAAGGAAGTCTACATGCAGACTTCTCTGATAATCAAGTTCACTGTAACTTAGTTTAAGAAGATAGGCAATAGTATTGTCCCATTGAAGCTTATGGCCCAATTCCCACTGGACACATTTAATACAGCATCATATCAAATACACTTTGTGTTTACTTACTAGCAAGAACTGATAAAAAGAATCGTGTTATTAAAAACATTCACCTTAAACTTCCTTGTATTTTGCTGGTGGTGTTTAATTTTTTCTGTGAAATGCATGTTCTCCATATGCATATCATAATTGCCACAGGCTAGAGAATTTTACAGGATGCTGCTGACTTTCCAAGATCGTTTACGTTTTTCCAATTAATTTTCAGTGTGTAATTTATAGTGGGTTTTCCTCATTTTGAAACAATATGTCCTAAGAAAATTATGTGAGTCTGCTTAGGCAGAGCTATCACAGACCTGTCAGAGGAAAACAGCACCAAGCAGAGTAATTTCATTACATCCAGACAGGGGGCAGGAGCTCAAGGCGGGTGTGACCCGTTAATGAGTCAGAATGTTACATCGGGATGCTGAGGTACCTGCTCTCTTTCCCTCTGTTGCTGTTGTGGTCCACTTCCACTTCCGTTGGTTTACTCTTAACCAAGTTCATCAGGGGCAGGTAAGATCCTATAGATTCTTGGACTGGGTGGAAGGTATAATACTTTTTATTGAGCACCTCAGACTATTTCCTAGAATGTCCCTATTTTTTATGTGCTTGTGGGGAAAAAGAGATAGAAATGAGCTGTACAGATCTGCCTTTTTTCCAAAAGTAATGCATTGGGCTTTCATGTCAGCAGAAATCCTATAAAATTACTACAATGATGTAATTACTACGATGATGAACATATTCAAAGTAAACATAAACCAGAAACATAGCTGAAGATATCAGACATATTCAGTTACAGAAGCTTTTGCACAGAATTAAGGAAGATAAATTATCACATTTTTGTCTGTTTCATTGGGAGTTATTTAATTCTGAAGATGGAGCAATTACGATTTAAAAGCCATGTTCAACCTTCTGATTCTGAAAGTGCTGTTGTTGTGGTCTTGATGTAAATTGAAGCAGTTTAAAGGATGTCTATGCAAACTTTTCAACACCTGCTGAAAATTAACATCACATAGGTGTAATCTTCCACTTTATGCTCCCTTTGAACACCTTTTCTGTCTGGGGTTAAACCCTGTGGCCTGTTTTTAATGATCCTGTTAATATCTGCTTGAGAGTCAGGAGAGGAAAACTTGCCTGGCCAGCAGCAGCCAAAATCTGGCATCTTGTTGTAGATTGTATGTTAAAAAAACAGGAAGAGAATCTCATTCAAACACAAACAGATGAATATTTTCCATAAATGTTTTAGTTGAGAAACTAACTTTTGAAAGCTGTTTGCACTTATACTCAATCATAAACCAGAAAGTGCCTTCTCAGTGATTTTCTTTTAACACTGAAGTCTTTCTCATCCAGTTGATCTAAAAAATGACATTGTTAAACAACACTGGCTATAACAAATGTATGAAAGGGTGCAATCCCCAATCAGAGGGCTGAGGTTGAAGATTTCTGTTCAGTTTGTGTAGGTATATTCCTTAAGTTGATGGTAAATCTATGCTTTGTGATATATAACCAGAAAAATAGGAACGGAACACATATGCAGATATGCCTGTAAATCCTAGTAATAGGCTTTACATGGATTTGATTTGCTTTAATTTCCTTTTCATTCTTGAACAGTAATATACCTTACACTGGCATTTCATTTCATTTTAGAGGATTCTTCATAGTCTTTCACTGAAATCATTATTGCTATTGTACTTTTACACTGAAAACAGAATTGTCAGCAAGTGTGGAATTAATTTCCTCCCTCTAAATCTAACTCATGATGACATTAAAATAAGAGTAACTTATAATAAGTAAGATTGGAGATTTTTTTTCATTGCAATCTTGCACTATACTATCATAAGCTACTGGAACTGAATTGAAATTTTCCAATATTAATTTCAAGGATGTGAAGTATTATTTTTAAGAAAATGTGTATGAATCATTACTGTTTTTTCATTCTCAGTTTATTTTAATTTTTTTGTTCTAGATTAAAAAAAATCCAACAAAACCCAACCCAAACAAACAAAAAACCACCACCACCAAAAAACCTGCCTATATTTTAGTCAGACTGCAAGTTTTATTGTTCATTATGATTTTAAGCTATAATTTATTTCACCAAAATACCTGAAAGTTATAAAGTTCAGTCCTTAGTGAAAAGGGAGAGGTTTCAGAGGATGGTACATACTGTCCTGAGCTAGCTGTTTGCAGAGTATGATTCATTCAAGCTCTCTCTCCTCTTTGGCTTGTAGGTGTAGACAGTTTCTGCTAGAGAAGATAGGTCTCAATTCAGGATGCTGGAGTATCTCACAAATAGTCTTATATATCAAAAGTATTTGAGGACAGAAAAGCAAGCATTGCCAGTGTTTTCTCAATAGCCAATATACTCTTTTGACTATTGGGAAAGTCAAGGTATTGTCAATGAACACAACCTGAAGTTTATTGCATGCTGTAAGTGACCTTGAGAAGCCAAGGCACAAACCTGGTCTTGTGTTACTAGTGGGATATGTGATGCTAAACAAAATAAAGGCATATTTTCTTTGTTCCCCTGTCTTCTTTTTGCCATATCTAGCTTGTCTGTCAATCTAACTTCTTGTGCTCATCCTGCTTATATGTATGTTGTTTTTTGCATATAGGAAAATTCGCTTTATTTATATACCAGAGTCCTAGGTTCATTAAATTCAATCTTTTAAATTAACTTCTTTTCAGAGAACTTGGTCAAGATAAATCCCAGTACATAGCAAACAAGGCCATATACAGCTAAAATTGAGTCCATTACCTTGTCAGGTCTTATACTGTCAGTAGGAAAGCATTTTACTTAGGACCTGTTTTGCAAGCAGTTTTACACAAGGGCACATTCAGAATTTCTACCCCTATTTATAAGCAACATGAATCATACAAGATGACTCATGAGAATAACTGCGTGTAGAAGTGTGCGACTGTACCAGGTAAGGTTAGGCTGCTGGTTCTTGCTCAAGAAAAACTCTAATTTGTAGATTATTTGGGTGTTTCCTTAGCAATGTGAAGCTCTGTGCTATGCCAGTGTGGATTCTCCTGGACGAGAGGAATCAGGTATCCAGTACAGACAGGCATTTTCCATCCCAAACATATAAGGAAATTACTATGAACCAGCAAGCTTGACCATGTTAGCTGGTGCTTCTCTATAGACTGCATTGAAGTCTTGTTCCAGGATAAAGTCACAGGTGACCTCAAGTTAGAGGATGTTGGAACCACCTTTTGCATTTATAGTGGAGTAGAGGAATCCTGAAATGGTTGTGCAGGTGTTTCTGTAAACAAAAGAAGGCACAAAATGGAGCTTAACCTCTCAAATTATTGCATTTAAATTGGTTTTAAGTGTCAACAGTTTTTAAAACATTTCACCCTTTTAAAATTTGTTATCCAGATTTTCATAGACCACGGTTTACCTTCTAAAAGAGCAGTAGAGCAGAATAATAAATGGCAGCTGATGTCTGCTTTTCCATGACTTTTGGGACTGTATTAAATACCCTGCTCCTCTTATCTAAATATCCACCTTAAGTTGAAGCCATCTTCTCTCTTTATAGTTAGTGGATAAAAATAGACAACTTCAGGGCATAATTCATTTGACCTGTCTGTGATATCTACATTAAAACAGATGAATGGTGACCAGGAAATACCCATCGTCCCTCTATTTGTAAAGGGAGACCAGATGTCTAGTTCAGATATGAAGTATATTTAGACAGATGAGACTTCACCAAGGTTTAAGGAAGGAACATTTTTAAAAGTACCGTGACTATATACAGTCTACCTTTTCTTTCATGTATGTGGCTTAGTATCTGTTGTCTAGGCATCTCTGGAGAAAAAATAGCTTAAAAGATTCTGCTACACAAATGTGTCAGAACATACTGTAGTGTGGGTGGCAAAGGCATGGAAACCTGAAGTCTCTTTATAATACTTATTTCATAAAACAGGAATTGCAAATAATTAATATCAAAACTTATAAACTTTTAAATATTTGCTGTTTCTGTCTCAGATCTTGCAATAGATTTTATGATGCTTTCGGCCCTTGCATTTAAGTGTCAGGCTTGTGAAGGAGAAATAGGAGTCTACAGTGGCAGCCATGTCACAGAAGGACATAATTTAAATGAAAGATGGCTAAAATTGTCCTCTGTTCCTATTAATAGTACATTTGAAACTATGGTGGTGTCCATCTTATTAAAAAAAATATTATATGCATGAGGATGCTTTTTCTCATGTAGTCTCAAAAAAATTCAGTCAGTCTATAAGCATCTAGACAAAATTTCTGGAGAAATAAGAGTTAGGGGTAACTCAAACCCAAAATGTGTGATATCCTGGGATACTGATGACTGTGATTGGCTCAGTCACTCTCTGACTCTGTGAATGTTATCTTTCATGTGGAGTAGAAAAGACTAAGAGACAGAAATTGAACATATCCTTTGATAATCTAGGTATTTACAGATTCAACCCATTTGGGATCAAATCCTACATGCTGGATAAATATCCAGTCTTAATTTCTGATTACTGAGAAAAAAGGAGGAAGGCAACAAGGACAAAGATGCATACAAATCTCCTTTTCTGCTAGGAAGGGGAGACACCTCATGTTGAACAAAATCTGTGTTTCCAGACTCCAGCATTTCTTATGAAATTGGCTCTCTTTTCTCAGGCTACTCAGTTTCATGGGGCTACAGGGTCTGTGAATTTAAAGTCTAAATCTTTTTGCAGCTTGCTGGAATTATAATTGACAAACACTGCTGTGACTCTTCTACATATGCCTCATGTTGCCACTCAAGTTTATGCTCCTACAGTGTAATAAACTTGAATCACTGTATCAAGGGACCACTTTCAAAGCTCACTTAATGAAGGCAGCCCCTCCATAAACATTGTTTTTAAGTTGGAACTGGCAAGGTAGAATATGTAATAAATGTATGTTTAGTTGATGGAAAAACTCTAATTTAATTCACTCACAGCATGAAATCCAGAACAAATAGATGTCGGTTTTAGAGTAGGGAAGCCCTGTTTGTCTGCTACAGCTCTTTATCCATAATGGGAAGTCTGCTCGTTTAGAAATACAATGTCATGTCAGACTCAGTTTATTCATATTTCTGCTTATATCACTCATTTTAGATTATTGTTGCATTCCTACATATTTCTAGAGTGTGTCCAAGGAAGGCCAGCAAAGCTAGTGAAGGATCTAGAGTGAGGGAGCTGGAGGTGTGTAGCCTGGAGAAAAGGGGGCTGAGAGGGAACCTTACCACTCTGTGCAACTGCCTCAAAGGCAGATATAGCCAGGTGGGGGTTGGCCTCTTCTCCAGGTAACAAGTGACAGAACAGCTGGAAAGGGACTCAAGTGGCAACAAGGGAGGTTTAAATTGGATATTAGGGAAAACATCTTCACCAAAAGGATTGACAAGCTGCCAGGAACAGGCTGCCCTGGGAAGTGGTGGAGTTACTATCCCTGGTGATTTTTAAAAGATGTGTAGATGTGACACTCAGGGATTTGGTTTTGTGGTGGGTTTGGCAGTGATGGGTTAATGGTCAGACCAGATTTTAGAGGTCTTTTCCAACCTAAACAATGATATTGTCTAGTTTTTTATTAGCTGACTTGGAAAATATTGTTAAATACTTGCTAAGTAGTTGCAAGTGACATAAGGACTGCTTAATTAATCCTTATTTCTGTCTATGTGCTTGAAGAAATAGAAGTACACATTTTCAGTTTAAGCCAACTTAATTTGTTCTACATATTGTTTTTAATCTTGAGGTTAAGCACAATGTCTCAGCTTAAAGCAAGTTATTAACTTCAGTCAGCTTTTCCCAGCCTTTGTGAATCTCTTCAAGATGACAATCTTCTTACAAGTCAGAAGAGTAGGTTAGTATTGGCAAGGAAATCTGCCTCATGTCCTGTATCAATATGACAGATCTGTAGTGCCATATTAGTGGATTCTACACTTGGCTGTCAGAAAGGATACCTACCCTTTGCTCTCTGAAATTGTTATATTGCACATTATAACTGGCTGCATGAATAGGTCACAAACAATTAATTTCCAAGCTCAAAAATAATATACAAACACCAGCTCCAGTCTTCATCTTCAATTTTTCATCTCAGTTGTAGGTAGCACCTTTGCATCCTCATTCAGTAATCTTCTGACTGGGAATGTGGGACTAAAAATGGCTTGACTTAGCGGTATTGAGCTAGAAAAATTGATCAGAAAAACATAGAATAATTAGAAGTGAGGAAAAAGGGGAGATAATAGAAATCAGAGAAGTAAAATAAACATGAGAGGAAAAGAAGTATCACTCTATCCCATGTGACAAAACCCCCAAACTATCCTCATCCCCAATATAATAATTCATATGAATCCAGTGATTTTTTTGGGAAGACTGAAACCCATTGTCATATAATTCAGTCTGGGCACTGATTCTCAAGCAGAAATCTACTATAAGTGTTTCTGTGTTTTGATTAGTTTTGAATTACATGTTTGCTTCAGTTTTGTTTTACTTCTGGTAAAAGATCAGATGCTAAAACTGTAAAATAATCTTTAATAATCAGACTTGTGGAATGAGTGTATTAACAACAGTCTCCTTCAGCAGGCCCTGTATGCTGGAGCAGAGTCAGCTCAGTCAGCTCAGATTCATGCAGAGGCAGGTCACATAACAAAATCCATCAAAAGTTCTCTTTTCTTGTAAAAGTAGTAATGAAGGCATGGTTTTGCTCACTGAAGTCTCTTCATAGTTCAGCTATTAGTGATTTGCAGATAGACACAACATTGCAGAGCTTTAGCATGAATGAGTCTTGAATTAACTTCTGATCTGGTGCCAGGGAAAACCTTGATTTTTTTACAGTTCTTATAGAGAAAAAAGTGGGGATTTTTAAGAGATTGAACCAAGGGAGTAGTTACTCAGTCTGCAATTTCAGGGGAGATCTCAGAAGACACAAAAACTCCATTCTAAATGTTACATAATGCTCCTTGCATTAATGATTGGAAAACTCATATTATAAATTAAATTGCAAAATTTGCAGAAGACTTTGATCTCTTTGGAATGTCTTTTCTATGAAAAATCTTTTTGAGTGGTCTACTAATGCAATTTTAGAGAGATGCCATCGGAGTCGCTTTTCCCTTATAGTTTATAAATATTCTAAGAGTATTAACTTACAAGCAATTAGTCCTTTTGGTACCATTACACTTTCTCCCTTAAGCAGATAAAGATGAAAAACCTATCAACACATGCTTCAAGCTCATCACATATTTTCAGATTGACAGCTGAATGCTGTTTGAAACTCTTGTTTTGCAGGGAGAAAGAATTTTAAAAATGAAACAAAAACAAACTAAAAATAGCAGGAGAATAAATAATGTAACATCTGTTGTAAAGCGGAATAAAACAGTTTATAAAAGAGAGAACATGGAAGTTTAGAAACAAATTCTATTTATTGACACTAAAACAGCAACCTAAAATGATTATTGCCTTAGTTACTCTTTCACTGGTTATCTTTGATAACAATATTGCAATTTAATAAAATTGGTTAATTGCTAGATTGTGATCCTAAAATCATTGTCTCTCCTTCAGCATGCAGAGAAAATATTTTCATGCAAATGAGTATTATTGAAATAAGAATCTAATTTGCCAGCTGCCAGGGTGAAAGTGATGGATTCAATTGAAATAATTTTCAAAAGTACTAAAACTTAATCCAAGTTTCCAGATTTCCATCTCTTCTAGAATAAGATAAATTTATTACTGTTAGATGAGTGCCCTGGAGATGTACCAGAGTAACTGAGAGCAAGGAGAATGAAATTTTAAATATATATATCTAAAGATGAAGAAGATAAACCCATTTTTGGAAGTGGAAAAAGGATATATTGATTAAAATGGCATTCATTCCTTCTCATTATGAACTGTTTCTTTAGGGAATCAAGGAGAGGAAATGATGGTGCATATCAGGAAATAGTTTTTGTTTGGTTCTCCCCTCCCACCTTGCTTATCTTTACATTAAGTAGTAAAGTACAATCAAGTAGAACACAGAAACACGGAATCATAAGATCATAGAATGGCTTGGGTCGGATGGGACCTTAAAGTTCATTTAGTTTTAATCCCCTTGCCATGGGCATGGTCAGCTTTCACTAGACCAGGCTCTCAGGGTCCCATCCAACCCGATCTTGAACCACATCCAGGAGCAAGGCATCCACAACTTCTCTTGGGAACCTGCTCCAGTGCCTCACCACCCCACAGTAAAGAATTTCTTTCTAATATCTAATAGAAACCTACATTCTTTCAGTTTGGAGCCAGTCCCACTTGCCCTGTCACTACGTGCCCCAGTAAAAAGTCTCTCTCCATCTTTCTTGTGGGCTCCCTACATGTACTGGAAGGCCACAATTAGGTCACCTGGGATTGTTCTCTTTTCCAGGTTGAACAACCCCAATTCTGTAAGCCTCTATATATAGGAGACGTGTTCTATGCCTCTTACTATCTTTGTGGCCTTCCCAACAGTTCCATGTCCTTCCTGCGCTGGGACCTCAGAGCTGGATGCAGTGCTTCAGGTGTGGTCTCACCAGAGCAGAGCCAAGGGGTAGAGTCACCTGCCACGCTGCTTTGGATGCAGCACAGGACACAATTAACTTTCTGGGCTGCAAGTGCACCTTGCTGGGTCATGTCCTCTCATCCAGCAGCACCCCCAAGACCTTCTGGGCAGGGCTGCTCTCGATACGATCATGCCCCCACCTGTGTTGGTACCAAACACTGTCCCAACCCAGGTGCAGCACCTTACTCTTGGTCCTGTTAAACCTCATGTGATTCCCAAGGGCCCATTTCTTGAGCCAGTCCCAAGTCTCTCTGGATGGCTTCCTATTCATCAGGTGTGCCAACTGCAGAGCTTGGAGCCATCAGCAAATTTGCTTTATTCTTTTTTTGATAACATGATTTTGTTCTGCATCCATGACTCCAAAGGGACATCATGGAAGGCCAAAGAGGTTGCACTTGAACAAGATTTTGTCAGGATCCATTCAGCTGAATATTATCAGACTCAGAATCTATTAAATGGAAAATAATTGTGGAAAGCAAAAGTATAGAGTTTAGCCTTGAGTTGGTAATATCATACTTACAAAAATAATCTTTTTAAATGTATAATGTGACAGAAAAGACATGATATGCCTTGAGGCAACTTTTGCATACAATTGAGATCAAAGTAAAGAAAAAGAAAAAAATGAGGGAGAAATAATAATAATGGGAATTAAAGGGCACTTCAGTGCCAGTGCTCTCACAACTCCTGCAGGAATCTTATGAAGGATTGTAATACAATTTACATATTCATTCAGTAGCAAGCTTGAGAGTTTCTATTCTAGCTATTACTTTTTAGTTATGGATACAGTGTCTTTGAACCATGATCAGTGATCTTTACTTTTAAGAAGATTAACAACCCAAAGGAAGAATTAGGTTCAAAACTTCTTAAAAAAATTAGAAAAAAAAATCTCCCTAAAAAGCCCAGTGACTGAAATAGTTTATATGTACAACTTGAATAAAAAGGTGTCTTCTTGTGGACAAATACCCTGAGAAGAGTCACATCTGATTTGGTCTCCTCTGCTCAGTAAAATTAGAAAGTATATATGCTGGACCGTTATACTGTGCAAAACACAGTACAGCAATGACCTAAAACTAACACCTTTGGATGAGCGAAAACAGTGTATTTTAACAATGCCAAACAAAAGTAAGCATACTCTATATCAATGATTGTACTGAATCTGAATTGATCTAAATCTATATCAAGAAAACGATGTTGTTTAGAGATTTTTACTTTCATAATATTCATTATGCAATACCATTGCAACATCTTAAAATTCTGAGTATTAAAATTAATATAATAATGCAAACACTTATTTTTGCCTTGATTCCAAGAGAACAAGATGTGTGTAGTATTATTCTCTGTCAGTTCTCTTTCCCCAGAAAATAAACTTGGGAACTTGGTGGATGAGTTTAAAAATATTAAGTTTGTGTAACTGGCCTGCAGAAGAAACAATCCGACGCCATAATGTATTTTGAGCCATTTGTTTGGCTCCCAGCACCTCAGAAGTTCGACTTGGCTTACCCACATCTCTTGGGTGGAAGGTGTCCAGCTCCTGTGCCTCCAGCAAACCATGCACACCTTGGCAGGCCAGGACAATGTGCTTTGCCTGTTTCTGTATGAACTGAAATAGATAAGGACCTCAAGAAGAAAGGGAGGAACTGGGGGAATTGTGAGGGGTGCATTTTAGGATAACTGCGATAGAGAAGGAAGAGGATTTAAGTACTGTGGCAAAAGGAAAGGAATCATGAAGATGCTCTTTTCATAGTGGACTGCAGTTAGGAATTACTTGGCAAGGAGCTCCATATCCATACACCTGATGATCCTAGGGTCTTTTCCAATCTAAATAATTCTATGATTCTATTATTCTACATCCCTCTAAAGAAACCCAAATTTTTGTTTCACAGCTAATAATTAAGGAACGTCTATAATTCACTAGCTATGAATCTATTGTGAAAGGCCTCCTTAGGACTTTTTTCCTTGCAAATATTTCTGAAATTTGAAATCAACGATAGGAAACATGACTGCAAAGCAGAGCTTGCATGCACCTCATTTTCCTTTCAAACCAAAGTTGGCCAGGACATTGTTTGGGTGAAAGCACCAGGTGGTGCATCACTAATGGTGTCAGTCAACTGTCAGTAATTCTGGGTTCTGAGATAGGGTGCTGAACGCAGTGGAACCTCAATGGGGCACATCTGTCTCGCAGCTGAGAAACAGGCTTATTGTGAAATATCATGTTCCTGAAAAGTTTTATAGATTGAATATTAATCTTGTTATGAATGTGTTCTCTGTTTACTTGTCACTTTGCAGAGAAAAAAATCCTTTAGGAAATGAAACACCTCAGTTGCAAAAATGGGTTGTCATGATCAATACAAATCTTGCTTACATGTCCATGTAGCAACATAACTGTTTGGCTAGATATGGATTTTAATTTTTATCTAAGATTTTTTTAGAAACAACTTGTACCGGGTTTGGAAATGCAATAAAACAAAGGGGCCATTTGTCTCTTCTAGTTTGGTTTGAGTTACAGAAAGTGAAAACTTACTCATTAGTTTCAACAGCTGAATAGGACTGGGTCAATTAACACCAGCTCCCACTTCTTCAGCATAACTGAGAGCAGTACCTGAAAATGTCTGGCATGTCAGTAAGAAATGGAGAAACTAATAATCAGAAGTTAAATATTCAAATAACTGCATACAAATATGTTGGAAAATGTGAATGTCACTGGGTTGTAATTGAAAATGTGGTAAAATGGTACAGGAATATACTTGTAAATTGAAATCCTTAACATTACTTCTCTTTACAAAGGAAGATGTTAAATCTAAGTTTTATAGTTTCCTTCACTTCTTGTGGAAGCTGAAATATGTACAAATGATTGTTAGGTTAATCACTTTTCTACTGTGGGCATATAGCTAATAGAATAATCTGGTTTAGTTGTATCTCTTGAAGGTTGGGATATGATCAAGGGACTCAAACTCTGCATGAGGTTATTCATTCTTCTCTAGGAAAGCCAAAACGGAAGAGGAAGCTGTTCAGGAATAAGATTAGTTGTTAAATGCTGCAAAGGCAAAGGTCCCTTTTAGCACTGTAGATTTAAGATCAAGAACGTGTGATTCTCAGATTCCTGCTTAATTTAAGTTTGAGGCAAATGCCATTTCTGTTCCACTCTCGTTATTTCCTATCTCCTAAATTGACACAGAGACAGATACCCTAATAACCAACATAAAGCCCCTTTCCTAGGGATTCAGACCACCTAAAGAAATAGTGATAGTTCTGGGAATTGCAGTGGCAGTGGAGGCCAGAACAGGTGGGTAAATAGATGAGAAATAAGTTTGACTATTGTTTAAAGCAGAGGACCTGGATGACCTCTACAATTAAAACAAACTGCTGAGAGTGCCTCTGAATAAAGAAATTTAGTATCTATGGCATGGAATTTGGTCCTCTGAATGCCATTCATACATTACTAATTTACTCATTCACTAAAAATGTGGGGATAAAAAACTGAACTGAAAAGACTTTATTGAAATATAAGCAGTGTATTACTTTCCAGAGGTCCAAGCATATTTACTTTTCTTGCATGCTGCAAAAATGTCAGTTAATCCATTATTGAGGCTATATCCTGAGAAGAACAAAAGCTTTGGGAAATGGTTTTCTTTATTTCTTTTCTTAATTGATTTTTTCCATGTGTGCTGTTTTATATTTTCATTACTATGCTCCATGAAATGGTAAAAGAAAGAACTTATCCTTATTACCTTTGGTTTCATCTTCCTTTTTTTTTTTTATAAAGCCACAATAATAAAGAACATTCATTTATTTGAAACTTTGATTAAATTTTTTTATTTAATTTTAGTATTAGTTTAAATTGTTGAATTTCATGGATGCATGAATAATTTTTTGAAGTCATACTCTTACAATGCAGAGATTATATGGAGCAGGTATTTTTAAAAGCAAATTTAAATGTTAATTAAAAGCTAGTTACTAGTACTTCTAGAGAAATACCTAATATGTTTCCTGCTTCTGAAGAACCCTTTGAAATATAGTCAATTAATTGGTGAGCTAGAAATATGGGGGAACACTGCTCTGGGACAAGCCCAAAACTTAATCCTGTGACAGCATTCCAATTCATTTTGAAGGATTCCAATCAATTACACGTTTTTATATAGTGAAAAATAAACTTCAATATATTATTGTAAAAATTTACCTCTTATGATGGCTTTGATTATAAAAATATCTTAATATATAAAACTCGATGTTTATGCAAGTTTCTCTTTGGAATATCGTTAATGAAGTGGAGTGAGGAAGTGAAAACGAGGTTAACAATCCTCCTTAATGTGCAGACATCTGTATCCCACAGTGTCCTCTAGAAGTGGCAAGCCAATTACGTCAGTAGCAACTTTCCTGAATTCACCCCCACTTTTTAATCAAATTTTTCCCCCTATTTCTAATTTTTTCCTTCTCTGTTCCCCTCTTTAGTGTCTCTTAATTTAAATTTTGGTTCACGATCAAAGCAGCTTAGAGAACTTTTTTAATTTTTGTGTGTATATGATCGTAAAGCACTCTAGAACATAAGCGTCTAACAAAGTGCACGTTAATAGCACTGACAAAGGATGGAGAGCGTACTGGGAGAAGGAAAAACCTCTCTATTAGCAAACTTGGAAAGCAGTGACAAGATTCATAGAGGAGCTCTGGGCAGTTCTCTAGTGCAGTGATTGGCAGTGAAGTAGATGATTTTTCACCTGGTTTTTCTCTATCACTATCCACTTTTTTCAGAACCTCGTTTAACCCTCCCTCTCTCTCCCACTGTTTGTTATCATTAAATAATGGCATTAGTGCTGATTGATGAATTAGCTAGCAGTGGTGTGTATTTATCACTTGTTAAGTTTGTGTGTACATCTCTTACAGGTTAACATTGATTGATACATAAATCAGTATGAATTACTTGCTTGTGCACAGTGTTTTTGTTCTGTCTAATAAACTGACATCTTATGAAGTGAGATAAGGAGAGTGGAAATAGAGGGGTAATTCTTAGACAGTGTTAGATGCTTACTGTGAGAGCCTACCACTATTCAGCCTTGCAGGTGCAAGGCTGGGAGAAGTGTGATATAAGGACATGAATATGTGGAGAATAAAGAAAAAATACTACAGAGACTGAAAACTGCCTCAAGAATGCAGGTAAAGGGTACAAAGCTCTAAGCAAGAGTCCTTGGCAAGTAATATTGCCAAGGTTACAACTGCAGTACCTAAGAAAACACAAAACATTTGTTGTTATTTCAGATGCAAATCCACTGTATCATGTTTTCTATGCTTGTGGGAGCTTATTTGACTTAAAAGGCCATGCTTCATACTGTTTGCTTGTTATATTTGACTGTAGCGGGTTGGGTTTGTAACCGGGCGGAAACACCAATTTAGTGTAGTGGTTTGGCCCAAAATACTCATTAGTGTTTATCTTCTGTGAGATAAGAATTATAAATTATAAATAAAATTATTATAAATAAAAATGCAAAGCAGGCACCAAACTTGAAAGAATATAAAGAAGTTTACTAACATTATAAAATTATATCACCTTCAGAACTCTCCTCCTCCCCCCACCTTCCTCCCTTCTCCCACTGACAATGGAAAAAGACAACCCTTAAGATGTTCAGTCTGTTTACCGCTTCCATAATAACCTTGTTCAGTCCATTTAGAAAGAAGAGTCTCTCTTGCTCATGCTATGAAAACAGTATCACAACGAGACAGCCACCCACTTCCAAATATTGTTCAGTCCATTTAGGAAGAGGAGTCTCTCTGATCGCGATGTGAGTCCCTTCCCTCGACTTGCAGCTTTTCCCACAACTGCTTTCGAGGGTCCACTCTTGAAGTTTTTTGGGGTACAATTTTAAGGTTGAGCCGTTCAGAAACAAAAACAGAGGCTCTTCTCCTTCCCTGGGAGCAAAGGGTCTTCCTCATCTTCATCGTTAGGATTATCTCTGGGAGCATCTCTAGGGACTGAGGTTTTCTCCTTTCCCGTTTGGAGCAAAAGTCCTCATCTGGTTCATCTCTACGGACTGAGGTTTTCTCCTTTCCCGTTTGGAGCAAAAGTCCTCATCTGGTTCATCTCTCCCTGTCCAAACTTCTCATGAAATTACAGCTGCGTCAGCATCTGCCTATCTCAGTGCAGGTGCTTTTGCTTACGAGCTGAACACTCCACCCCTCATATCTTCATGGAATTACAACGGGATACTCTGATATATCATAGCTTCACAACAGAATTTCAGCTTTAAGCATCTCCTCTCTGTCTTCCCTCAGGTTTTCAGCTCTTCACAGCACTAAAAGGGTTAATCTCACCTCAGCCTTGCAGCTGGAATTTTTCTTATCGCAGTGGAGAGGGGGGAGAGCCGAGCCGCTCCGGCTGCCCACGGCAAGGCAGTGGGGGGGGGGTTCCACGGCTGGAACAGGTCCATGGCTCCAGGATGGCCGTGGCCCGGCCCAGACTGGCCCAAGCAGGGCCTGGCCGGGCCCGCTGGCCCCCACACGGGGCCCGCAGCCACCTGTCCCAGCGCCGGAAACGAGAGAGAGCTGTGGGGTGTTGGTCTATTCTTAAGTGTGCATCACAGAGGTGGTCACAATTTTAAGTGGCTTAAAGAATTGTCCATATTCAAACTGGCCAGCTGATAGGTTCTGTCAGGTCCCAGAGGAAGCTGTAAGCACCCCTTAGCAAGGACGTCCCTTCCGGGACTATGCTTGCTAACCTATGACATTGACCAAGAGTCATAGATTTTGTGAAGTTTTGCCCAGAGTTTTCATTGTTGCTATTGTAACTTAAGAAAGTTAATTTATGCTGCTTTGCACAGTCTGTGTAATGATCCTATTTACACATATTTACACATATGGAGTGATCTGAAATGGAATACTTTTCCTACACCACAATATAATCCACAAGTTCAGATGCCTACTTCGTGCACTAACGTTATTCAATCAGCATAATAAGAAAACCACCTGTAGTGGGTTGAAAACCAGCAACAAAAAATATACCTCTTTTCTCCTTCCTTAGAGTAATTTCAAGTTAAGAAATAAGTTCTACAGTATCTCACCTACAGATGTTCTTTGACCTTTATTTGCAAGAAGGAAAGACATGGGCCAGGTCAGCTCATTTACTCAACACTTAGAGCCTGGCTGTGTATGCATAGTACAGAAGTGTTCTGAATTCTATCCTGGCTTGATGCTGATGTTATCCACTTCTTGTGCTTTAAGACAATGCCCAGTCTGGACTAGACATGGAGGATATTGGTCACCAGACCCTCCACTTATGATAAATAAAGGTCTTTATTCTGAGTAACCCTTTGAAGTCACTTCCCACCATTCCAGTATTGACCCCAATACTGAGGTTGAGTGGGTTAAAGGAAAGGTTTTACACTGCTTCAGTGTTTTGGCCATCTGAATTGCAAAAGACATTTCTGCTGGTGTATATGATGCTGCTGGTTAAATTCTCCAACTGATTTTTAGTCTCTGAATAAATTTTTACTTTCAAAACAGTATCTAGAGCAGCAATGAATTTCCAAATTTACAGCATCAGGTTGCACAGGAAATGTGGCAGTACAATCATGTTGTAATTTATAGCTTTCTTCTACTTTTGGTGTTTTTGCTAAGTGTGATTTATAGAACCTTATTTCTGTATTTTTAGTATTTTTCTGTTTGCTCAGTGCCACTTTTACTTGATGAGACAAAGATATAAATATCTGCCTTTCTACAAATTATTCCTAAACTCTCAGAATGAATGAGTCTCTCTAGCACGAAAACTTTGCACCCGGATACAAGCACCTGCTGCCATTTGTCAAGATATTTTTCACCACTTTCTTCAGATTGAGCTCCAGCAAAACTAAGCAAGACTACAAACTACCTCCCATAACAACGCTGGAGTTAGATTGCAGCATTCTTATACTTTTTTCCTGTGGAACAAAAATAGCGTTGCCTTTGTCTTACAAGTATAGTGCCAACAACTGGGGGTCTTTTTACTTTAAACTATTTTGGAGCAGTAAGAATAATTTTTTTTAAACCCCAAATGTAATTTGTATGTTTTGACTGATAGAATTCTCAGAAAAGCTACCTGGTTCCCTAATGATACTGATTCACTGCAGTACAGTTAATAAATAACATTTTCCTGGGATTTTGGAGGTTTGGGACTTGCATTAATTATTGAGCACTGGCCTATTGTTCTCATGAGAGTCTCTTTCCGTAGTAAGATTTGGGGGTTTTATGCTTAAATAGCACTTTGGGGAAAAGAGGCAGGAAGGGGTATTGGTTTTGTTCCGTGGCAGAATAAAATTTTTGCTTTAGAAATGCCAAAGATGGTTCTGTGATACTTAGTCTCTTTACTTCCTGTAAAAAAAGAACTAGAAATAGAACAAAGCAAGAAGGCACAAAAAGGTCTAGATTTGGGTAACTATCTTCAGTCCTATCATGATTTTGGTGTATTTCTTCTGTTATCTGCACTCTTTAAGTCCTTTGGGGTTCAGTTCAGAGATTTTTTTTTATCGCAATCTCTTCCTTGACTGATTTCTTTCATTGAGACACTACTTAGTCCAAAGTATTTTTTCTTCTTCTAAGGTAATCAAAACCCTGGCAACTTCACTATGTATTTACATAGGTACTCCTTTACTGAAAAAAGTTTACTGAAAGGTTCCAGCTGCTTTGAATCTTCCAGATCATATTCATTTCTTCAGCCAATATCTGGATTTTTCTCCAGAAGACCATCTTATGGCAGTGTTCACTTCAAGCCTTTCTGGTTCCCCAGGCAGCTTCTGCCTTGATTATTTGTATACCTTGCATAAATCAGTAGGCCTAAGCTCAGGTACTCCTGCTGTAAGCTACACCAGTCATTCAGGAGGTCCATAGGAGCTTTACTATAAGGAATAATAGCCCATGTCTACTTCATACATCTGCTTTTCCATTAAGGTTGTTCTACTTGTTTATTCTACGAGAAAACTCATCCTTCCACATATTTTTAGCATTTTTCCTCTGGTTTTTTCATGAGATCATTCTCATGTGAGAAAACCACTACAAGATTGTTTTCCTTTGAATAGGATAACTTAATTACACTCTCACCTCTAACCTCCCTCTCATCCTTTTCCACCCTCAAAATATTGGTTTTTTTACAGATCTTGCTCAAGACAATGCCAGTAATCCTTATATTGAAATTCTTAGGATTTTTTATTCGGAGAGGGTGAGTTTGGGATATACTATGTAATTCTTTATTAATGAAAATAGTATAGTATACAACTTTCCCCTCTGGAAACGACATTTCCTGGACACTGTTCATTATTTTATGAACCATTTTTAATATGATTCCTGTCAATTTTTCAGAAAAACATTCTTGGAACAGACTTTCTTTTTGATTGCATTGTTTCAGATTAGTTTTGCTTCTCTGAGAAAAATGCATGCAGAAATTCTTGCTGTTTACAGACAGCTCATTTCACTGGAATAGGCACAAGGGAGTCTGCTTTTACTCCCCATTAAAATTAACTCAGGATTATCCTTTAATTTCAGGGATTGAGAGATGAGCATATAAACTACAAAGGTTCAAAATAGTTACTCTTAAAGTTCTGACACCTTAATATTGAAGTACAATAATTATAGGGGAAAATCAATACAGTAAAACTCACCACAAGCTGTCATGAAATTGTCGTGGGAGTCATAGGGGATTGTAAAAGTGACAGTGAAAAGCCCAGAAATTATGTATATGGTCTAGCATACATGAAAATCAGCTTTGAGCCTCTTTGAGTAACTACTTCAGGGTAGTATAGCACTTGTATAAAATGGGAAAAGTTTCTTATTCAGACAATATAATAGCAACATGTGGTATCTGAACAGATAGTGGTTTTGACATTGTCATTTGTGTATCTCACCTGTGAAAATGAAAATCATATGCAAAAGGTGAGGATGCTGCACCACCTTCTGTGGAGTCCAAGTGCTGCATTAGGCAGATGGTGCTGAGGAAGGATGATCACCATCCCTTTTGCCTTCAGTTTAAACCCAGAAGTGGGTTTGGTTCTGTTCTGAGAATACATAATTTTGTTCACGTGAGGACACTTGGCATGAAATGCCCCACTGTGACCAGAGGAGAATTAGTGTGTTTATGATTCGTCCCTCACTGGAGTCTCTCCAGAGGGCATAGCTTGGTCCCTCTTTCTTTCATGGCCACTTCCAGGGCTGCAAGTGTAAATTCTCCTCTTTCATTCTTCTTGGGAATAGTGGCTGAAAGTTCCCTTTGCTTAGCATGTGGACATTAAACACCCTCTGGCCTTGCATGGTAGAAGCAAGTGGAAGGACCATAAAGATTTTCTACTCTCTTTGCACTAATATCTCCTTATATTTCTGTGTTGAAAATATTTTCTTCATGTTCTTACTGATAACATTCTTTAATATAGAATACATAGAATCCACAAAGTTATTTTAACATATTTTAACTTTCAAAGGGGAAACAAATTTCCATGAAATCTACTCATTTCAAAACCCAGGCAATTTCGCTGTGTATTCATATATGTGCTCCTTTGCTGCAAAACTTCCAGATACTTAGCGTCTTCCAGACCATATCCACTTCATTTCAAATTGATAAGATGAAACTTTCCCAATGGTAGGTGAATAGTTCTTGAACTCTGCATCATCACACTGTAAAGAAATTCAGTTTCTTGTTTCCAGTATAGATGGTGTCAAGATATTTTCCAAGCCCCTGAGCTACCACTCCATAATTAACACAGTCTCATAAGAGGAAAGGAGCATTAGATTTCAAAGAGCCAGGAACATGATCTTTCACAGCCATTTCACACTGGCTTCAAAATGTCTAGCTTATGTTCTTCCTCTCAGTTATGCAAGAATAATGTCTGGTAAATCTTTTCCCCTGTATTCTTCCACTAGCTGTATAAGCAGCATCTGTAACATATGGCTGCTCATATGTTGCAGTATCAGTAGCAGTGTGTACACTGAGTGCAAATATTCAAAGGGTTATCCACTGCAGTAGTGTTACAAACAGGTTCATCAGGCATGTTACATGGTACAGGCAAGTGTAGGATACTAAAACCACAAAATATTATGCAATGCTGAAAATTCAGTATGTCTGCAAACTGAGCACCAATTGTGAGTAGATGACATGTGCTTAATACAGCTGTAAATATAACACTTTTCAATTCCTTATTTCATTCTTAGTTCAGACAAGTGATAAAGGAAGGTGTGGACAGGGTCACATTAATAAATATTTGTTGATGATGTGGCTCTTGTCTTTGAAAATATTTCTTTTCAGGAAGAGTGTTGTCTGCAAACCTTTCTCTCGGTTGAACGCTCGAAAGCAAATCATGGTCCCAGGCTCTTAAATCATTGAGCTATATGATTTGAGCTTATGAGAACCCTATGTGTTAGTTTGATTTATAGCAATTCCATTTTTAAATTCCAGGTGAATTAAATCAATATAACAGTTGGAAAAAACCCAAACAACAAATCAAATATAGCTGGGTTACACAAATGGCATTTCTGCCTGGGGAATGAATTTAAAATTTCCATGCATTTTATTGGAGAAATTGTAAAATATGCTTCCCCTGGAAATGTGAACTTGTGCACTCTGCTCTGCAGTGGGCACTCACAGAATACACTGAACAGCTGAATTCCCTCATGAGGGATATAGGGTTCAGTCCTGTCAGAAAAACAAGCACCCAGCAAGTAACTCCTGGACGACACTGCACATTGTCACAGCATGCTGGTGACTCACGAGTTACAGTGTCTCTTGATTGTTAATGTCTCTTTTTTTGTTTTGGGTTTGTTTCCTCTTTTTTTCCAGTGCCATGTGCTGTTTTACTTGCAGCACTTCAATGCCTATAAAACTGACATGTAAATATTTGACAACTGCAATATAGCTTTTTTAGTTACATCTGCACAGTGTAATGGGAGTCACTGCACAATCAATGACATAAATAATGCTCATCAAATAGAATGTAATCTTTTTTTACTGAAAAGTAAAATTTTGTCAGTATCAACAAAGCTTAAGGGTGGGAAAAGAAATATTTCATTTTAACCTTGATTAAACTGGCATATGTGAATTTGTAATTCCAGATAAATATAAAGAAAAAAGCAAAGATATATTTTAGACTAATTCATATTTCCTTCTGAGGAAAAGATGTAGCTCTTTACTTCTTCTAGTGGAGCTTAATTTTGAAGAATTTAAAAGTAATCTCTGCTGAAAGTTTTTTCCTTTACTATAGTTCACCCTTTACAATTGTACTGATTGTTGATTTGAAAGGTGCTCTGTGATGATACATGAGTAGTCACAGCAGTGCTACTATTTCAACATAGTCCTTCTCAGTCTTATATTTTAGAGTTCAGGTAGATGCAAATGATACTGAGATTAGAAAAGCAATAAGAACATGCACAAAGATTCCTAATGGAGGAGCAAATAATTTTTTTCCTCACTAAGATGCCAGAAGCCCATTGTACCATGAGGTTCACTACTGGTTTTGTTTTTCACTTTGTTTCTCTCTGATACAGTCTGGCTTTTTGGTCTGCTTTCTCCTAGGAATAGGTAATTTTACTGGTCATGCAGAAAGCTGCAGTCATTATTCCAGTATTGACCTGATGCACTAATGGCAATGAAAGCTGGGTTCAAGATCGTTAAACACCAAGTCTCTCAAGTGGCTTATGATCTGTGTTTATCAATAAGACTGGGGGATGATTTAGCAACCAGATGCCCAAATTTTGCTTAGACATCTCCATGCTGAACTGCACTGCAGATTAACTCTTCTTGTAGCTATAAATATTGAATACAGTAAAGCATTTTCACTGTCAGACTAAATATTTTTGTAAATACAAAATGAAAGGTTTAGTTCTTAGCTACTGAGTTCAAAACTTTTCGACTTACGGGAAATTATTCCTGTCAGTTCAGGTCAAGTGGGAGCTATGTAAGCTTACCCCTTGAGCTGAGTCCATAGGGCTGGGTACTTCAAATACTGTTTTGTACTCTAAATTTGTAGCTGTTACCAAATTTTATGAATACATCTCCTCATAATGAAAGGAGTTGGCTGATGAAATCAGTTATAAAGGTTACAGTGATTTACAGTGATAGGTCTTTTGTTCATCTGTCCATACTTGTACTTTTTAATGCAATAGTTATACCTTTCACTGTACTACTGTAAATTCATTGGAATCTGAATTCATTTTTACAGAATAGTGGGAGGAAGTATCAGTATAAACAGCTTGCTTTCTGACTTTCTTAGATCTAGATAAATCTTCACCTCACATTAGTGACCCAGTCAACCGTACTGAGATTTTTCAAGAGGAATTTTAATATTTGGAAGTGTATGCATTATAAAAATCATCTTGGTCTCGATCAGATTCAAAAGACACTAGCTGGCTAATGCTTGTGAGCTCTAATTAAATTCACTTGCATCTAAATGTGCTGACATAAAGCTAAATGTTTTCATATGCTACTTTAATCATTCAATTAATCAGTAATCTTAACTGTTAATGTGGTCATGTTGCCTGTCACGGTAATTTGCATGAACCTGGAATGAGATTTCCCTTGTTAAGTTGCCTGTGTACAAACTGTGGAATCAAATCTAAGTGTAGTAAATCCTTTCATCCAGAAGAATTGTGGATTGTTCTACAATCAATAGAGTAACCGTGTGAGTCACTTGCTTAATTAATGCAGCTTCTTTAATTGCTAAAGATTTTTTCTTTTGTAGGATTTTTTCTTCCTCTTTAATTCTTAAATAATTTAATATTTAAAATTAGAATGGTTGTTGGCTTTGCTCAGTTGCAAAAGATGTCAGATAGGTATTCTCTTCATGAAACCTTCTGGACTTTGATTGAAAAGAACTTTTAAATGAACTGGAGAAGCACAATGATGAGATTTATAGCACACATAGCCACAGTATTAAAGCAAAAACCCTTTTGTCATTTTTGCTAGATATGACAGTAGGATTTATGAAGGGAGTGCAGAGTGAAAATGTAGCACAGTGTCATTACAAACATTCAGATAAATTGTGGGCATTAATTAGGAGGAAGGGTATTGCATAAAGCCTTTTTCTTTAATTATCTCAATTCTAAAACTTTGTCATGGGATGTTTAGAGGATAAGATTCTCTGTATCAGACAGCATAAGATCTAAATTTCTTCCATTTCTCTGGTTATAATTTTTGGGTATCATTGAAACAGGGCAACAATGTCTAAGCCTGTGATTGAAGGTATAGTTAGCAAGGTTCTGGTTCATCTTATTTGGTTCTCTGGCTTTACGATGTGTTTCTGGTAGAGATTTCTGGAAACCACATGAATCTTCTGTTGATCAATGTCCTATCCTCTCCAGTATGTTCTACTTCTGAAATGAATGCAGGTGTGCGAGCTCCTAATAGTCTTCCTTCAAACTTTCATGTGAAAAAGTAATTTGAGCTTCATAGAAAATGAGCTTAAAATAAAAGAATCACAATTGAAAAAAATCTGCTTTTAAGTTGCGCTGACTAGTCAGGGACCTCTCTCACATTCATCCATCTCTGCTGACTTGCTGCCAAAGGAAAACCTGGTGAATGTTGGATATTTTGTATCTACACTTCTTGTCCCATCTTAACAGAGGCACTTCCAAATCATCCTTTGCCCAACCCGTGCAGGCTTGGACATAAAATCAAGTATTTTTATCCAAAGCTAGTATACAATTATCCAATTTGAATTTTTTAATTTATTTTGCAGAGACTTCCAGCACTTAACTTCTGAGCTGAAACCTATGGTCAAACAGTTAAGAAAACATCCAGTCTGCCCGTTCTCTTGATTCTCTGCCAGTCACACTCCCAGCTCAGAGACTTTGACTGCTGGGACCGAGGCCCCTTCACTATGGGTGGCTCCAGTGACCTGACAGGTGCCTGCTGGACTCCCTGAACATCCCACACTCACACAGTCAGACCAGGTTTCCCCACCCAATCCACCCCAGCTTTCCCAGAGCAGACCCTCAGGTGACTCTTTCCATAAAGCCATTTATTCATGGCACAGCAACACAGAAACAGCCTGAGCTGGTGCCTCCAAGGAGGACCCTCAACAAAGGAACCCCTGGGCTTTTATATCCTCGCAGTCTCTCCTCACACAAGTCTCTCTCTTTCTCCTGAATCATCTGCTCCGCTGTGTCCCTCAGAGTCCATCCACCCATCTTTGTGCCCTTTGCTAACCAAAGGGTTGGCAGTTCATGGTCTCTTGCCTCAGGCTCCCACCCAGAGCTCAATCTGCATCTCAGTGTGCAGTTGGCAAACTGAACTACCTGCACCAGATTTATTCCTCAATAGTCCAAATCTGTTCATTCTTACACAGCTTTTCAGCAGCTCTACCCTGTTGTTCCAAATGCCCCAAAGTTCAGGGTTACATCTTTCTCAATAGACCAAGTGTTTATCTTAGATGTATTTTCTTATCTAAAAGTAAAATTTAAAAGAAACATCTACCTGTAATCTAATATTGTCTTCTGATCAACCTGAATAAAATAGCTTAATATTCAGGCCAATGTGCTGAAAGAATAATATGGAATTCAACAACTTCTATATTATTATGGAAGTGTAGCAATCTACACACAAACATTTACCAAAATATACAGACCAATAGGTTTGTATCACTCATTGCAACTTTCCTGCTGCAAATTAAAAAATAAATAAATGTGTTTTCTTTCAGTCCATAGGTTTCTAAAAAATTATTCTAAAGAAAATGTCATTTATCTTACTCTAGATTTTAAAACCCATCTAGCTATCATTGAAGATCATGAAATTAAATGCTGGGTTTGTTATTTGTGTCACAACAAAGCCTGAATGATAGAAATTTCACCCTCAGTACTTGTTTTTTTGAAATATTTTATGGTGTTTTACATGCATGAGTAATAGCAAGTGATATTAAAGATTTGAAGCGATAAAAATAAATTACAGAACTAAATAAACTTTTAACCAGACTATTTTAAGGTATGGGTTTGTTTGGCTTTTGGTTGTTTTTTTTTTAATTTGCCTTATGTAATAGGTTAATGTTAATCACTTAATAAATGTTAGTGAAGAATTGGATGATACATGTAATTATTGGGCATAATGTTTCTTGATCCTTTTTGGTATGACAAGAAATTTTTTAACAAATGATTTAAATATGTCCCTTAGTGTACTAGTTTGGGATTATAGGTGCATCTCTCATTATTTTATTTGAACTTCAAGCTCAAGAAAAACAGCAAATATAGTTGTGATTTTATTTTCCTGATGCTGATGCTTTGATGTTGTACTCAAAAAGTTCAGTAAAATTAGGCTTACAAGCCTTATCAGACCTCTGCTGATATTAAGAGAAAGATTGGCTCTTATTCTAGCTGGTACTGGATTGGTTTTCATAAGTAAACTGGTTTATTCCACGAATGTTAAAGTAACTACAATTATTATGGGTTTATTTTGGTGTAAATGACAATAGAGTTTGGCCACCTTACATTTTTCATAAAATCATGGCATAGTTGGTAAGCTCCAGTGTATTCCTATTAATAATGATATTCATTCACTACTGCATGTCCTCTCTACCTTTTTTTTTCCTTTTGTTGTTCCATATTCTGCTTCTGCTTTTCTTTTTAATTCTAATTGTTCAGAATTGTATGAAGCAGAATTAGAATTAAAAAGAAAAGCAAAACCCCACAGCAGCCTTTGCACCACATAATTGCATCTTAAACAACAAGAAACAGAGAAGTAAATTAATTTGCTAGCTACAAATATATTTGGTATGAATGATCTGCAGGTCCTGCACTGTCACACTGTCATTATGCACTGCAAGCATATGACTTTAATTCTTTTGGCAGTGTGGGGATTTAGTTTTGTGTTGACAGGGGGAGCAGCATGTTAGTTCATGAATGGTAATGATGCTTATTCCCCAGTTAGGCAAATAAAAATGACAGGCTAAGTCAAGCACTGCACTGAACCAGGATGCATTTTAAAAACATATTTGGTAAATGGGAAAAGGCTGTTTTAACATAACCATCATTTATTGAAAGAATTTAATTAAATTTAAACAAAATATGGGTAACTGAAGGAAAGTCTTGAGAGCAAATTGATCATTTAATAAACCTCCATTGTCTTTAAAATACTGAAATCTTAGCAGTATAAGACAGTATTTTATGCCTTGGGTAATTAAAGAGTAACATAGCTGAAGTTTTTGGGATTTCACAGATATAGAACTCTTGTGATGGTTCAGACTGAAAAATAGACCTATTTTTCCTCTATTTTAGTTTATGAATTCTGTCCTTCCCTTCCCAATCATAAATAATATATCCCTGTATGGGGATTAGGCATATCAACCTGAGTTTTCCATTAAAATAATTCATTCTTTCTCTTTAAATTTCTGAATATTTATCAAGGGATTGTGGGTTAGTTAATAGTATTTCTCCTTAATACATACAGATGGATTCACTTGCACATAAGTCTGAAAAATGAGAGGTATCTGTCTTGGGACTAGACTGCTCCTAAGCTCCTGCTAGCAAGCTGTAAGGTAAACATTTCTTAACAAGCAATAGGCAAAAAATAGTCTTTCCTCCCTCAATGTGAAATGTAGACAAATTCTGCCCATAATTTTTTTTTTTTTTACTAGAAGATAAGGAAACACAGGCAAAAAGCCTGTATGAAAAGTTCATATGTTATCTGGAAAAGGTCTCCCTGGTAACTGAAAAAACTGTAAAGGGCCAGAGTTGTTGGCATAGGCTGAAGATGAAGGTCTGAGGCACAAAGCCTTCAAAAACATTTCAGCAATGTATGGGAATGAGCTATGAGGTTGTCAATAGGTTCAACTTTTAGATTTACCAAAGATTTGAAATCAAATTAAAACACCTCATTTTGTTGATTGATGACCATATCAACATGCTACTCTTGAATGTATCATGCACAATGGTTGCAGCTTAAACACACTGAAAAATTAAGTATAACAAAATGGTGAATCTTTGATGTGTCTGTTTCATATGGGAGAAGTATGGTGGGGCTCCAAAAGACAGATGACTGATTTTGGGTGAAATATTTAATCCTTTTTCCTAAAAAACAAAAACAAAGGAAACAAATAACAAACAAACAAACAAACAAAAAAACCCTCAACAAAATTAACCCCACACTCCACAAAGGATAAATAATTCCATGTAGTCTAGAATGTCCCTAATTCCACGTAGCCTGGCATGTCACTCAACTGCACTTTTAAGGATTCCCTTGCAAAATCATATAGAATACATTACTTTGAGTGCTGATATAGGTCAACATTGTCTTACTGAGACCATGGAGATTTTTTGGTATTTTATGATGTAGCTGCATTTACATCAGCTGTTCAGACTGCAGAGTAGTCTGAGTGGCGGCATAACATAAAGTTTCAAATTTCTCCAAAATTTTGATATTTTTCACCAGTGTTTGGTCAAGTGGTTGTTTTAATGTGTTGAAACCTACCTCAGAGGCAGCCATAATAAAGTATTCCTTGAGGGGAGACAGTGAGGCAAACTGTACAAAGCCATGAAGAACTATTGTATGATGATCTGTGGACTATTAGACTTGATTTAATTTAAGAATAATAGTCTGAAACCAGAAGTTAGATTCTTGTTTGCAGGCAGTTGGGACTTAAACGTTTTTAAATGTCTGTCCACTTGTTCCTTCTTATGATGCTAAAGAAAGAACTATGTCAAGCGGTGTAGAATTTAGACTTAATTCATATTTTACTTTTGTGTTCTTCTGCAGATAGTAACTTCATCCTTGCAAATGCTCAGGTGGCTAAAGGATTCCCCATTGTTTACTGCTCTGATGGCTTCTGTGAGCTTGCTGGATTTGCACGGACTGAAGTCATGCAGAAGAGCTGCAGCTGCAAATTTTTACTTGGTGCTGAAACAAATGAGCAGATGATTCTTCAAATTGAGAAATCGTTGGAGGAAAAGATAGAATTTAAAGGAGAAATCATGTTCTACAAGAAGAATGGTAAGTTTCTTTCCTATTCTGTTGGTCCTAAAGAATGAAACTTAGCATAAATGCATATAATATATATATGTCCATTTCTATGTAATGATTTAGTGTGTCTATCATCAAACCTACAAGAATATATTTGAATAATGACACATTGAGACTATGTTTATATTAGTGTTATTGATTTTATATAAGTATGTTACTAGGCTGAATAGAGGAAATTCAGGATCCTAAACTGTTATTTGCATTCAGTATGACACTGCTTTTTCTTCTTTTTCTTATATTGACGTTTTTATCCCTTATTGCTGAAGCTGTAATAAAAATATTCATATTCACAATACGGTAGACAGGCTACGTAAATCCCATCACTAAAATGCTCAGATGTCTGCGTGAGCCAAGTGATTTCTTCTCAACAGCCGCTATACATAAACACAATAGCAATGATTTTCAAGAAGTGGAAAAGTAAAATTTATGTTCAAGTCCGTATTGTCACACAAAGAAAATTTCTGGTCATCAAGTAACCCCACAGACTACAGGAAATTTCAAGCTGCACCACATCTTTGACTCCTATGGCAAGACATTTCTAAGGACAATTTCATAGTCGAGATGCCTGAGGCACAGAAGAGAGAAGCCCATGATGCACACTTCCCAGCTTTCAGCTATATCCAGCTGCTTCAGGGTGCTTATTCCATATATTCCTATGGCCACATTCATGTGATCTTCAAACACGTGACACTAAGTTTGAGATACTGACAGGATTTCAACCAGTGTAACAGGAGCCTAGAGATCCATGGGCTCACTGGATCCATGGGTGTTGAGTATCACTTTCTCTTTTATTGTATAGTTAAGAGTTTATAGGCATATGTCTAGACCACATTTTGCCATTGTCTATCCCTACTTCTATCTTTATTAATGAAACCTTTTCCCTTTAAATAATATTACTGTTATTATTATTATATGCTTTAAGAAGTTATTTTCTAAAAGTAAAAACTACATAGTGATAAGAAAGTGATTTAGAGTGTTAGAAGGCAGCTTCAGTTTCACTAACACAAAAAGGAGAAATGTTGATTAGTTGGCTTGTGCTCACGATTGCTGCTCTCCATAGGATTAAATTTTGAAGTTAATATGGAATATCCTGCTAAATGCTTCCTTGTCTTGTCTTTTTGGGGAGGCTTGGGAGTGTGTGGGGGGTGTTTGGTTCTGTTTTTTAACATATAGAAGAGATTCACATAGTTTCTTGGAATTGTTTCAGGAAGGATATTCAAACAAAGTAGTTCCAAATCGCAAAACATTTCTGATATAGGGAGGAAATAGTTTTGACCTGGAGGGATAAGAGCACCTTTTCTCCAGTATTATACAGTGATAACTGGGCATGGTAAGAAGATATTTCAAGGTATTTAAATTAAAGAAGTAAAGCTAAGACATATATTTCATTTTCTTTGTCCTGAAGGATAAATTGTGATTCCTTTACATTATGAAAGGGTGCTTCAAAGCTATAATAGATATTATTAATACAGGTAGAAAGAAATTGCAGGTCAATTATCAGAGAAGTAGCTGAATCACAGATAAATAGATAAAGGGAAATTGTTGAGGCTAAAAGAATTCCCACTATCCATCCTACATGCATCCCTGTGTATAATTTGACTGGAAGCCACTCCAATATATTTTCTGAATAGGAATAAATTTCCCAGACTGCCTCTTATATTTTTCATTTTCATGTGTTTCTGCACCACTGGGAAACAGAAATGAATAGGTATTAAAATGACATGAGACTTTCTTGTATAAAAGAAAAATTTGTCTTAAAAAATAATCTTGGTTTTTCAATAGAGCTGCAAAGTTCAGGCTCCAAATTTGGCAGATCACCCATTTTAGCTAAATGGTTTTGTGTTTGGGTTGGGTTTGTTGGTTGTTTTTTTTTTCCAGAGAAAAAATTGAACTTCTGAAGCTGTTAAGCTTATTCAACTTCATCTTTGTTGCAGAAAAAGGTTTAAAAAATATTTTAAGACATAAGAACTTTGGGAATAATATCCCAGAAATGATTGTGTGGATACATTCCAGTTTATCCAGTATGCAAAATAATTGTCATTTGGGCTGTGTAATGCTAGGAGCATAGATCGGTGGGAGACAAGTAACTAGCAATGTTTAGTTATCACAGGGTCACATTTCAATGTCCTGTTACAGCTTTAGGGTGTGAGAGGGGGACCACCTATCTGGCTTTAGTCTGCTGTTTGGCACAGCCTTGCTCTGTGGGCCTAACTACAAGACCAAATGAGCACTTTCAGGCCTCAGGGATAATTTTGCGCTCACAGAATAGACTGAAGTGCCTCAGAATTCTTATGGAAATCTTAATGGTTAGTACAACATTACGGTAAAAATTAGTATAAGGAACATGGATGTATGAATACAATAACTTACTCTCAGTTTGTTCTTCTGGATTTGGTCTAAAATGTAGATCATATTTGTCTTATTTTTTGGGGCAGATATTCAAGGTTACAAAACTGAATATGCATTGATTCCTTACCTGGCATATTTTTCAATATTTTAAATTTGATTTAAACTTACTTCAAAGCTGATTCAGTTTTTATCAGTAAATTAGACTGTTCATTCTGAACAAGTAGTTTTGATCTGAATTTATTAAGCTTGAATATGGATCTTTCACAGTTATTTAACCATCATTTAAGAATTCACATAGCACCTCTGCTCAATAATTGTTAGTTAAAGGATAGATTGCTATAACTAAAGCAACCCCAGCAGTCCACATGAAATTTAATGGAAATTCCAGACTGCTCTGAGCTGATACTGCAGCAAGAGTGGTGTGCAAGGAGTTGGGTAGGAAGCTGAGTAAAGTGGATTTTCTGTCAGATGAACTGCAGTATTTCATTGTCTTTGTCATTTGGGTGTGGATTTCAAGAAAAGAATCATCTTAAGCAGTTGTGCTCTGACCAATCCTTCTGAAACCACTAGAAGTGGATAAGAACATTTGTCTATGTGTGTTCTCATTTTGGAATTTTAATAAATTCTTAGAATAGGATAAACTGGCCGTACCTTCTCATCCTGAATATTTTCTGCCATGTTAGCACAGAGTAGTACTGCAGCAGATACAGCAGCTTCAGAGAGAGATGTCTTTTGAAAATTCAACTCAAAATACACTTTTCATCATAGCTTCAGTATTTATTTTGGTTCCTCAGTCAGTTTCTAGCTTTTTCTTTGACAGAGCTATATTCGTTTCTTGAAGACAATCAGAAAAGAAAACTATTGAAAGACAAGGAATTTTATGATTGTTGCCTTCTCCAGAAAGTTTTAAAATTATATTGCTTAGGAGCTGATTTTTTAACTTTTTTTTCTGTTACTATTTCTACATTTTCTTTAAAACATCTGCAACAAATTAAGTTGTCAATTATGGTAATGAAAATGTAAATTAGCCTTTCAGAATTCAAGTGAGTTGCGAGAAAAACGCTCACTCCTGGATGTCTTGTTTAGAACAATCTCAAAGCGGTTGGACACTATGCTGAAGAACCATATTTAAACAAACGTTTCTTTTTTTCCCTGTCAGACCTCTGCTGAAATTTGTAAGTAGCAATTACAGGTAGTTAAATGAGGTCTTCACATTCCTCAAACTGAAGTACAATTGAGCAGATGTGTGGATTTTTCCATTTCTCTTACAGCCTAAGATAATGCTACAATAAGTCCCATAATCAGTGACTTAGTCCAGTCTAAGCTCTCCATCTTCAGTTGCTGAGAAGGTCACACCTTGGGTCCCCTATGACCCCATCAGGCTTATTTCCTATGTCTCAAAATTAGGTTTGTAGTGTCTGAAAAGAGGTCTGTGCTTACACACAACCTTTTAAAACATGTAGTAGTTCCACAGCCTTCCTTCACTGAAAGGAAACCGGCATCTTTCTGTGTATGTATAAGTTGTGTAAAACACAATGTAATCAGCAGTGGCTGCAAGTGATTTATGCTTGTTTGAGAAACTTCACTGTGGTGACCTTTGTGTCTGTGCACCCCAGAAAAAGGGCTGTTTGCACAAGCTTTTGTGCATAGTTAAAATCCCCACTGTAAGAGGACTGGAGCAAGAGGGCATTGCTGGGACTATCTTTACAAGCTGCCTTAGGACTTGGCTGCAAGCAGAGTTTGCTTCATCTGTGATGGTTCACCAGGACTCAAGGGGCACTTTTTCATCTTCTATGTGTACACTGATTTAAATACTTTCTGGGTTATGTCTTAGGCATGTGCCTTGTAGTTCCTGGTCCCTAAAGATTTGGTGAGTAAATCATAAGGACAGGAAGATATGATATATTTAATTTCTGTATTTATTTCTTCATTTCTTAAAAGTCAGTAATATTAAATGAAGGTATTTTGTCTCTTCATGTGTTTTGATAAACCTGTATCCTTATCTGGAAGATCAAGATTAAGGTATTGTTTCATACGGGTAGAATTATGAGTAGAGAAAGTGTAAAACTCAGACCCTCTTACTGAGCTACTGGATTCATCATGCAAAAGGCAATTTGAAGTCTGGGTGTAACAGCGTTCTCACATGAACAGCAATGACAGCCACAGGCAAACGAAATAAGGCTCAGGCCATGAGATATCATCCATTGCCTCTGCCATGTTTGTGGTTGAATAAGGTGGCTAGAGAATAGCAAAGGCTCCATGACATCACTTATATTTAATTCATTCCTTGTGTTAAGCAAACAGAAAAGCTATTTTTAGACAAAGAGTAGAATGTTATTTAAAATTGTAGAAGAATCAATTAATTATAAAGAAATTGAGGCGAAATTAATTTATTTTTCAATGAAAGAAAATTGGGTTTTCCTCAAGCTTCTCTACAGAAAGTATTTTTCTCATTGCAGAAATAGTATCTGTTCCTTCCAACAAGAAGTTTAAACCTATACTTTTAATGATTGTCCAAAAATATCCTATAGTATTTTGAAATATGGGAGTCTAACATTAACTGGCTGCCTTTTTTAACAATCTCCTGAAATCCACCATGTCTTTTGGAAGTTAAACCCAGCAGTAAGAAAAGACACATTTATTAGAATTTTCTGACTGTATAAAAAGTATTTCCATAGAGAGACCTAAATTTTCTAGGGACATCTACTTATTAATGTAGAGGAAGCCCATTGACAAGTTGCTTGACAGAGCAGTTTGTAGCAATGTGCCCTCACTGCTGCTTCACTGCTTCTCTGCCTTAAAAACGTTGTCTAAAAATAAGAAAGCTTTTGTGGTACGCTTGCTCACATTTGCTAAATTATGGTACAAAATACAGGATGAGGGAAATAAAAAAAGCAAGCAATACTGAAAGATTAATCTGAAGGTAATATCTAATTGCAGCTACCTGAGCCCTAAAAAATAATTTGTAACTTTATAAAAGGAATCTTTTTTTTCTTCTTCTTTTTTCTTCTTTATTTTTCTCTTTTCTTTTTTTTCTTTTTTTTTTTTCTGTTTTCTTATTCTTTTTCATTTTCCCCTTTCATATAGCTCAGTAATTACTAGAAGATTTCACTGATTTTGGGGAAGTCTTCCTCTTTAAAAAGCAGTATAGATTATAGACAGAAGACAAGTCCTTATTTTCCTCTCTTTCACAGAAGAGGGAATTTTTGGTTCCTTTTCTCTCCAAACCCTTCATCTGATTGACCCATGGCTTCTGATGAAAGTTAATGTGTGCCTCTGAAGTGTTTTGATGTTTTAAAGACAGTCCCAGCTTCTGCAGCAGAAGGGGGAGTTAGAGCAGGCTTGTGCTCCTCTGTAGTGCCCTGGCTTAAACTCAACAGAGGCCTGGGTGAAGCAGTCAGCAAAAACCTGAGAGAAGACAAAACAAGGGGATGAATTTCAGTTAGGAGGAAAAAAATAAAAGCAGCAAAATCCCCTGTGTGCAATGTGATCAAACCATCTGAGACCTTTTCCTAGAATTTAATGAGACTTTAACAAGACTGCAGCTTCCCGATGGTGCTGATACTCCGTTCTGATGGCATTCACGGTGATATTGGCTAATAGCTTCTTCCAGTAGCAACATGATGTATTAAAAGCATAGATCCCTGAGAAAAGACTTGGTCTCCTACGACCACATTGATACGTAAATAAATCTGTATGAAATTTTCCTGTTACTTGTTACATTGCTACAACTTGGTGCCCTTCACTGGTAACAGATGCAATTAGTATTTCCACACAGGCACCCTGGGCTTCCAGCTGCACCTGGTATGAATGGGTGTTGGTACTGCTGGATGCTTTTTTTTTTAGTTTTTAAAAGGTATTTCATTGTGCTACTTTTTATACATCCATTTTTAGTAAGAGATATGGGTATTTATTTTGCAGTAGGATGTTCATAAGACATCAGACCAGTCACTCTTCAACTTTTCTCACAATTTTATGGCCATACTGAGTCTGCTATCTTTTATTTTTATGAGCTTTAAATCAAGCTTTAGATAAAAGCTGACTTGGGTCCCTGTGCTTCACCATATTTAGGTTGTTCTTTGGATAAAGAAAGTTCAAAGTACCATTTCTCCTGATGACCATATTCCTCTCTTCTGCTGACATTTCCTTATTTTGTCCATGATCCCTAAATCCATGTACTGGACTATGATGCAGACCAGTGGTAGGAGGGTCATGTTAGCAGTGTCTATTGAATCCTCTCACTGATTTGGGTAGGGAATTTCAAAAGTAGTTTGGTTTTATAGAGCAGTTAAATAACTAGAAGGTTAAAACTTACTGCTTTCCAACTGGTGGGGTTACTATAATTTGCTTCATTGGGCAGGCTCAGAGTCTGTTTACAGCATGTACTCACATGGATGCAAGTGGTGAATTGGGGAGATTAATCCTCTTTACCAGGTTACGTAATTGCTCAGTGTGTGTTTCAAAATCCTTCTGTACAAAAACCCCAAACGTGACAGGATGGAATTACCAGTTCAAATACATGACTTGACTCCTTCTCAATTCCCAGCTTTAGCCCCTTCCTTCCAGAAAGGTGGCCATGGACTGCATATGAAGTGCAGGTTAAAGTTCTTGAATCATGGCCTCAACAGAAAATCCTCAATCTTGCTGATAACTTCTGATTAATATTAGCAGATAAGACAATAATAATAGACAAGGATTACAGAGCAAAATATTCTCTGACCTAACCCTGTGGAAAAAGCAGTGCAAAATAAATTGATCATTTCTAAAATGTAGCCTTGCAATGTAAGTGGACAAGTAACCAGCAGAATCCCCTTTTTCCCCATGTCACATCTTTAGAAAACTGAATAAGCACGAGGTTGCAGCCAGCACCTCTACCAGTGCTGGGAGATCTCCCATTCTGCAGACTCCAGGCCTTCTGTTTCCAGGGGCTGCCACTGCTAGAGACACCAAAGTGAGGGTCACAAAAATATTTTCCAGATATTTTTTGTTTATATTATCACTTGTTTTTTGGAACTAGAAATGTGATTTTCGTCTTTATAGGTGTAGTGGTCTGTTTGGAGATTGCTGGGTTTTTTGCTTACAGGAAATTTCATGCCATCTTTGAAGTCTCTCTTTTCAGATAATAAAATAATGAGATTAAAAGCAAAATAATGTAATTTGAAAACACGTCTGCGTTTAGGTGAATGTATAACTCCTTCAGATGTCAAAATATCAGACACAAATTCAAAATAATAAACACATGGTTTTATATATATATGAATATATATGCAAATATATATACAAACATACATATATATGAGAGATCATGCTGGTTTAAGAAAATTTCTTGCCTTCTTTTCAAAAGTACATCCCTAACTAGGCTGAGAAATCATATTTACTGCTGTGATTACATCTACATATTGTCTCTGAAAGTCCAAAAGGAATAAGGAGCACAGGTTATAAACACAATTTTGAAAACAGATTTCAAAAATATAGTAATCAAGGGAAAGAAGATTTGGCTTATTTGGAAATTGCTCAACTGAAACCAATGAAGTAAACACTACACTGCTCAGGAAGGACTGAGCCTGACTATTTCTGAAGCGGTTTGTATAAAGATATTGAAGAAACTGTATTTTGTTTTGTTTTCTGTTGCTTTTGTTTGGTTTTCTTGGGTTATTTTTCGTTTTAGCAATAGGTATTGTATATTTGTTTGTTTAAATAGATTGTCTCAATTACTACTTTCCCAGGAGTCAGTTGACAAATGCTGAATGCCCTGTACTAATATAACTGTGATAAAGTAATGATCACTGGAGGTGGAGGGAAAGTAAGTTGCAGACTGATAATGCTTATGAGTCTGCCCTGAAGCTTTTTACATTTAAACAGAATGCATCTCTCTGACTTAACTGAGTTTTTAGATAATCCTGTGTGTTTTTCTAATTGTCATAACTGCAACCCAGTAAATGTATTACATCAGGGAAGTATTTATCTCCCTAAATGTCGTTTTCTTTTCTAATCTGGATGGAGATAGGAAAAGGAAATTAGGGCAGACAAAAAGAAAGTAGTACACTTAAGGATATTGTATCTCACGTGGCATTAAAAGGCATTGCTTAGTTTTCTGCTTTTGTTCAAGGAAAACTCAATGTAACTAGAGGATTTTGAAATGGTTTCATTAAGTAGGAAAGATAGTGGAAGCTATACAAGGAGAGACCAGAAAGCTGAGTAAACAAAGCTGAAATGTAGATGTGCTGGAGCTCATAAATTAGTTTGTATAAAATGTTCACTGCAGACTGTGCTAGTTGTTGCACGCAAAGATAAGTGCATGTCTTTTCCACTAAGGCTGGAAAAGACATGCACTCAAACTAGGAGCTGCCATAACACCAACAGTCGGTGTGCAAATAGTGACAAACAGAAGCTTTGGGGTTGTGAATTAAGATCCTCTCTCCTTAACATTGACAGTTTTCAGGAAAGGCAAGGATAGGAGATTGCTGTGATGAAAAGGGTCTTCTCTTAGAACATCCTTTCCCTCTTTTTGTCTCTCCATCATGACAGTGATGGCAGGAAAAGTTAGACATGCTGGGTAATATGAGAAGTATGACATATGAGGCACTGAATTACCTGGTAGCAGAAGGAACAGAGCATAGCTTGAAGCTGGGCACAGAACAGGCTGGGAAGACATGGAGGGATGGTTTTGTGTATCTCTGATGAGATGCAATAGATTTGAATAATCACAGGTGGCACTCCGTAGGGTATATAGAGGATTGGAGAGCTATTTTTAACAAGTTTTAAATCAACTCCACTGGATTAATAATTCCTTACTTTTTCATACTGAAATAAAATTTTTGCTTTGCTTTTAAAGTATCTTATTACATCTTTGGTCTACTGAATTCTTGGGATACAACTATATTCTGGTTTGAGATGTAAATAAATCTTGGAATGGATGTGTTTTGGATGCATTAATGGATTATAAATCCATTTTGGAATAGATTTATATAGACTGTTAAAACTCATAAGGAGACTTATTTCCAGGATGTAAGCAAGACCTGGTGGTCACAAATAAGTAGGGGAAACAACTTCTTGAGTCTTCTTTACCACTATATGAAAATGTTAACACAACCACCTGTTCCCGTATAAGTCAGTTTCAAGATAGCCCATATGAGTTCTTAGTTTTGCAACATCTTCTGGACAAAGGATGTCACTGGGGTATGGCAGACAGGCTGGCACCTGCAATAACAGAATTCAAGAAAAATAAACTATAGGTTTTGTTAACTTAAAAATTTGATTTTTGCAGAGATGATGGAGAAGAATGAGGTGGTACTTTGCTTAAAGCAGCAGAAACTTACATTAGCTGTATTCATTGATCATTGTCGAAGTTATGATATTTAATAAAGAGAAAGTACTTGAATTTATAGCTATTCTTTTCTTACAACTCCTTTCCTTTTCTGTTCAGTTCAGTTGCAATTTTTTTGAGCATTGTTTTCTTTGTACTTTGCTCTCCTCAACAAAATGTTGACATCATGTCAAAACCACATAACTTTCAAAATGATGTGTTATCAGTGAGGCTGGGAATCTTTGGGTAAACTGATGAAAGAGACAATTTGGTTTCCTCAAACTCTTTGGTATCCTGGTCTGTCAGTCTTGAAGTGAACACTTTTTGTAATGGAAAAGTGGAAATGATCAGACCCGAACATCTCTGGTGTTATGATGCATCCAGCAGCAGGTTTATTTTGCTGATAATTAGTAACCACCAAGAAGACACTGTTGTAATGCTGAGGATTCAGCATCAATCTTGTTGACAAGTTATTATAGCTATCTACATGAAAATATTTTTATCTTTGTCTTCTACCTAAATCCCTGGGAATAGGATGATGTGTTTTAATAGTGTTCTTTAAAGCTTGATTTTGTCTGCCTGAAAGACCATTTAGTTTACTGAGTCACCTACTTAAACAAAAAGAAATATTCCAGATTTATGATGGCTTGTGAAGCCTAATTCTGCCCTCTTATGCATTTATACCTTATTATTGCTATTCCTTGAAGAGGTATTGTTTTGTGCCACAAGACTTGTATATCTAATATGCAAACCATTTAAACTTTCTTTCTTCAGGTACTTGGATTCTTTAGTCTAGGAACCATTACGTGTGGTTAATTTGATATGTTATGTGCAGATTCAGAGCTTCACAAAAGAGCTTGATCCCTCTTCCTTGCACCACAGAGAAGCAGAAATAGATCACAGAAATTTGTGCATTTGTCATTTCTGGCCTCTGAATGATGGAAGGGACTGTGTAAGCTGCATCAGCGCCCCTCTGGAGAGCAGTGTGGCAAGAAAAATCCTGAGGAATTGAAGGTCTGGAAGTGGATATAACCACTGATGGTTGACACAAGTCAAAAAGTCAAAAGAAGCCTTAAGCTTTTCTTCCTGGACAAAGCTACTCCCAGACTGTCGAGAGCAAAAGGAAACCACAGCTTTGCATGAGTATCACTCATTCCAATTATTTCTTAGGTACATGTATGGCTAAAAACATATCAAGTAAAATTTTAGCAAGATGGGTGCAGAGTTTAATTATGTTAAAGAATTACATAAACTTACTGTCCATCATCCCACTTCATATCTCTATTATGAAACCTTTGCAATATCCAAATATCCACCAAAGATTTTTTTCCATTCTGAGTATTTCATTGGGCTCTGTCTGGGGTGGGCACAACTAAAGATTGCCTATTATCATACAGTGAATGCACACAGGTCATCAACAGAGCTAATGGTCTCAGTCTGTCCCATGGTTCAAGCAGGCCTTATTTTCTAGTGAAAAGAATGTTTGCCTTTGAAGGCTACTGGCGTTCTAATGGCAGGGTTTTGTATAAAATCTCCCTTTTAAATGCTGTGATCTGTTGACCCTTGTTTTGATTTCAGTCAGCGGACAGACTTTAGCTGTCAAAACGAGGAAAGGTAGAAAGGGTGGTTGAGAGAGTGACCATAAAGCACTCTCTTTTTTATGTATATATAAAAGGTGGACTATAGCCAAATTGTCTTGTGATAAGATTATGCTTCATTTGGTTTCTTTTCTCCTTCCCTGTGATGTGCTTATATAAGCCTTGGGGATACTAAAATATATTTTGACCCTTCATAATGCAAGAGAAAGATTAGACTCTTTTTCCACGATTGGTGTCTTGAAGCAATAAAAAGAATCTGTATATAAACAAACCTCAAAAAGAAATTTCTTTGATAGACGACTTTCGACAATACAGAAAACCTTTGAATGTGCCATCTGAAGCAGGGAAGGAATTTCTGTCTCACAGATGAGTGCATTCAAGAGAACAGTAACAAAATAGGGCACTACTTTTTTTGATGAGGAGATGATGAGGAGAAAGTTCTGCTTTTGGTTTATAGAATTATATGATGCTGGCTTTCAGTAAAAGCTATGTAACAGATTGCATTGGAGTATATTTTTCTGAGAATGCTCCTCAATAGTGAAAGATAGAGCACTTCTGCTCTTGACAGAATGCAGCCTTATATTGACCTAGTCCTGATCTAAAACAGATCATCTCATCTAGTCGGAAGACAACTTCATATTCATTTGCTCCTTTCAGAAAAAAGGCAGAAAAAACCCTCAAAAACCCAAACCAACAAGCTCAGTTTAGGACTTCTAAAGATTGAGTGTATAAATACAGCGAGGACTGACAGCCCATCGCACAGGGCACTAGCCTGGAACTAGCCTGTGGACGTATTGTGTGTGTTTTCTTTAGTGGCACACACCGTATTTTAAGTGTTTGCTTTGCTTAGTCAAAATATTTTTGGATATATTTACGGAGAAGGAGAATGAGAAAACAAAATGACAGAAAATATGATTGAGAGAAACAGCAAGTGAAACTAAATGATGAGAGGATATGGAAAAATTTCAGTGACCAGTGTTCAAAAAAAAAAATTTCAGTGACCAAATGTTCACCTGTAAAGAATTCAAATGTGCTTTGATTATACAAAAGAGAAAATGCATTAAATCATTAAATGTTAAATGGATTTGTCTCTATTTCTAATGATGAACCATGTTATAATAACTCCCTTAAACCTATAAATCTATCATTTCAGACAATATTACTATAACTGAATTAAGTTAGTTTGAAATGGCTGATGTCTGTAACTTTCTTCCAGGCCTTAAATGGTGTGTGTGTGTGTGTGTGTGTGCATGTGTGTGTGTAGAAAAGACATGAAACAATTGAAAAGAGTAAGATATGCTTCCACTTCTGGAGAAGATAGAAACATATTCTTAAAAGATCATTGCCCCTCCTCGTGGTGTTTAAAAGGAGTTGAAAGTGACTTCTTGCCCACTGAAACTACTGCTAGAATGCAGCCAGGTAGGAAGTAATTTTGCCAGTATGAGTTTGGCCAGTTTAGAAGTTATGATGGTATTTTGTGAAGACCACATATTTTGTAAATATGATTCTATTTCTTAGCAGTAAAGTTTCTTAATGCTTCTTCTCTTTGAATGGACCACTTCAGATTGAGAGGGTGATGACTATCTAAAACGTTTCTGACAGTGATGCTACTGAGCAGCTTTTCCCAGAGTTTTCAATAATAGAGTCAAATCTGTAAGAAAAAAAAAAAAAAGGAAAATCAAAAGTCTTGCTTCTGATTCTGACATAAGTTTTATTTTCTTTTAAAAGGACATCTTTTCTTACTTTGCCTTCAACCTCAAAATAAGAATATTTAAACCCAATACAAAGCCAGTCTGTTTCTTTCCACAGTTTTTCTGTTTTCCAGTTTTCTTTCCTCCTGTTCCAGTTTCTCCCTGTCCCTTCTTTAAATACCTTAAGTGGAAGCGCTACCAGATTACTGAACTGGTAATGTTACTCTCAAAGCTGCCTGTGTGGCTCTTGGAAAGTTTAATCAGGACAGAGAGGACCAGATGAATTTCCTTTGAAGCATATTTTTGTACCTTTAACTGTGGTGGTCTTTCAAAAGGAAAGCTGCTGTTTCACCTGCCATGCTCATCTGTAGTGTTCAAAAGGCATATAGGGAACTTACACTTGAAAATTTAAATTATAAAACTTAACTGTGATCTTCCTGTGCCCAGTTCTTTTTCAAAACTGAAAACTTCAGAAGAGAGCACAGCAGGAAGTGACTAAACTGCTTGCTGTTCCTAAGGGCTCCTCCAAAACTCAGCTGATCATTTGGCAGTAGTCAGCTGGGGCAGCAGTGGTCCAGGGAACTAATCTTGTTTCCTTTTGTGAATTAAAGTAGACTTGTGCTTGTAAACGAATGCTAAAAATAGTATGCTGTGAAGCAGCAGGTTGTGGAAGTGTAAAGACACATACCAAAAAAAAATTTAAAACTCTTTAGTGGTACTTATATTTCTTATAAATAATATTAGTAGGCTGATGGTGGATGGAGGTAGTTAGCACTGATAACTGAAACCTGAAAGAGACAAAAGTCTGGTGCTGGGCTGAGTTACCCCAGAATGGATGGGAGTGGGATCTAGGATATTTACATCTAGACATTAAATATTTTCTTCTTCCAAATGGTGTTAACAGGAAACTTATGAATGGTGTCATTGGAATCGAGCAACATATCTTGCAAACAGGACATGTGACATGATCAGGGAAAACAGTAAGAATTTATTTTAAGCTGCATAATTATGTAGCAGGTGTGAACAGAGAAAGGTTGACAAGAATTAAAAATATTGTCAAACTCAGAGTCGTCCAACTTCAGTCTTAAAGAGATGAACATTAATGGTAATAAGGAAGATAGCTGATATTAATTTTAGAGATGATGTGTGATAATATCTATCTCACAATCTATAAGATGCAATGAGTTTATTTCTAATCTAAGTCTGGTATCTGATTAGTTTAAATATCTTTGAATTAGTGGAATGATGCTCTGACTATCAGAGGTTTTAATGAGTATCAAATCACGTGATTAAGGTAGAACGATTCTATAGCAGACATGAAGGCTTCAGATGTCAAATTAACAAAGTGAGAGCTATTCCAGGAAATAAGCAACATCAGTTGAGAGTTCAAAGGAAAGCATGGTTTCAGAGGAGTAAGCAGCTTCATTAAACTCCATGAATGATCGCTGTAGATAAATTTTGCATTTCAATTAATGTCTTGCTTCTGGAGACAGCAGTATTACAGAGCTTCAACCAATAATGCAAAGAGATTTACATGAGCTGAACATCTGTGATTCCCTGACTACTGACCTCCTAAATAAGCAGTTCACATTTTTCCCCCCTCTCTCTGTTAAAAGACAGCTGTTTGAATTAAATTCATTCTTTATCCTTTCAGGGTCTTCATTCTGGTGCTTACTGGATATTGTTCCTATAAAGAATGAAAAAGGAGATGTAGTACTCTTTCTGGCCTCTTTCAAAGATATAACAGACACAAAAGTGAAGATTGCTGCAGAAGACAAAAAGGAAGGTTTGTGTGAATTGCAAAAACATAGATAAGAACCAACATTTATATGTTTTTAAGAATTGTACCTGCATGAGCATTCTCTATTGTGTGCACTTTTTAATATAGAGACCTCCTAGATTTCCAAATAAGAAATTAATATATGACATTGAATGATAAAAAATCTGTTTGCTTTTTTTATTTACATATTGCTACAGATTCTGTAAACGTGGAATTTAGGAGACAGAATATTTTGTCCTAAAAATTAAATTTGTTTTTATCTACCATGATTTAATTTATTTACTCTCTGGATTTACAGAGGTATATTTTGGTATTTTGGAAAAGCTAGATCTTTTCAAACATTCCATCTGTGAATTTAATTTCAGCATGGCTGAGAGATAAATGAATTCACTTTTTCTTATTTTCCAATTAGCAGATTTTAAAACAGCTTTTAAAATTATTTTGCCTATTGATAAGCATATATTTTCTTGTTTCATCTCATTTTCATTTCATTTTATTAAGTTATAAGACATATTATGTCATCAGGATTAATTTATAAGAAATACATTCTCACTTTTATTTGCTTCTGAAAGGAAACACTGCAAGGATTCTGTTCCATGAATTCAGAAAATTGTCATATGGTAATGGCTCACAACTGCCATAAAATAATTTTGACTGTATAGTGCAATCAAGGTTTGCTAAGTTTTGCTAACACAAAGCAAAGTCAGTGTGGATGGATGAAGGCTATGCAGTGAGCTTCGACTTGTGCATCAAAGGCAGTGAACTTATTCCAGATTTGCATTGTGTAAAGGCATAGTGAACTAACACTTTACTTTTGTAATTTATCCGTCTCAAAGGAGCTGCTTAGAAAGAGTTTGGCTATAGACACAAAGAGTAGCTCTCAGCATTCTGTAAAGTGTCATTAGTGTTGAATTTTCCAACGTGGTGCTACTCTGGGATCTACTTAAATATTTCACCCAGTGATAGCCATTGATATTGCGTATCTCAAAAACGACGTAGTTATGGCCCTTAGAACACCTCTACTCCTCATGGGTTTCTAAAGTAGGGGAACAATTAATATTCAATTTCTTCTGGTTTTAAATATTCATATTTCAACAAAAAAGTTGTATTCCAGTTACAGAGATGTGTAATTCAATATTCTTTTATGAAATATTAGTACCTTAAATTGTAAAAATATTATGCTCTCTTGTGCTGATTAATATTTATAAACCAACAGTTACGCTTACGATGTCTGCCTCTTGTGTACATCTGGACAAATAAATTCACATTTTTCTTACTTTTCGAGGCCTGATTATTAGATGGGTTTTGGGGGGAATTTTGCATCCTTCACTTTTTGCACTGAATGTATTTGAAAATTTCTAAGCTGAAAGACTGAAAAATGGTTTTGGACTAGAACACAAGTACATTTTACTGCTTTTCCTTATATTCAATTTCAACCAATTGCTACCTCTTGAAGTAAAAAAATAAAAACATTAAAAATATTTTACCTTGTTTCTCCTTAAACCTCAGAAAACCTTACTCTAATAAAATTTTTAGGAAAGTAATTTATTAAAACCTGATAAGTGGAACCATGTAGGAGAGAGATTGTCAGAACATCTGTGCTCTAAAGCCCAATGATTTACAAGTGATGCAAATTTTCAGGACAGACTTGGTGAGAAATCACATTCAATATGCCAGTGATGACTTGAAATAGGTATGTTGCTGATTACTTGCAAAATGACAGCTATTGTTTATCTGACAAACATTTTTTAGCTACAGGGTTATTTTGGGATGGATTAAGATGGTCTTTTGATGTGGCTCCATGTTAAATTATAAATCTAAGCAGATTTTAACTCCTGTGTCCTGTAGCACACTTACAAACTAATACTACTTCTCTTGCTGTGTACTGACACAGGAATGCACTTACTCAGAGCTACACTACACCAGCAAATGCCCATTCAATTGCTACAAACTTATGAATATTGACACCTGGTTTTCTTCCATGACATATTCTGTGTAGGACCATCCTGAAACTTGGTTGTTCCATCCCTTCATACTAATTTTAAACCCATGACAATCATTTTATGTTATTAGCATCATGGAAGCAGAAAGTAACTTAGTGTGGGGCTTTGACAAATACAGTGTTTCATATAATGAAATGAGATAACAAACAGGATTTAATAATTTATTCAAAACATTTACAAAGAATTCCAGCATTTTAATTTTATGTAAATCTACCTGTCTATATCAAAATAAATGTAGTGGTATATTGGCCCTTTTTTAATAACATTAAAATTCTTCCTATGCAAAGTGATTCACTAATCCTCCAGTGGTGAATATCATCTCATTATTGTTAGAAAAGAATTCCCAGCACAATCTGTGCAACTCATTCAGTATCTGAAATTTCAGAAGGTTTAACTCCTAGAAGTAAAGACCACAGCTACTATCAGGCATGTAGGATGCACCTCGTATTAACAAAAAATTGAGTTGGTGTTTTGTCTGGATGTATGAAAAAACTTTTTTAATGTTCAGAGATTGATTTACTTTTTCAAGGATTACTGAATCTGCCATTTCAAAAATCAAATATTTTTTAAACTTGGAGTTGAAACTGAGCTATTTCTATAAGGTAATTGCCATTATGCAGTTTTCTATTGCCTTTTTAGCATACCTCTTGAGGTTAGACTGTGTATGGAAGGAGGACCTAGATACGAACATTCTCTGTATGAAGCTATTCTGCCCACGCAAGGCCCTTTTATCAGTGTTTTTGTTTCAGTCTCTCTCTTCTGCTTTCTGCCCAGAACTGACTTTTATAATTTTTATGGGTCATTAATAGTCATGTTCCATCTCCCTTTAATTTCTAAACTCCTTAGCAAACTTATCTAACAAAATTCTTTCATGTTCCTTTTCTCCTAAGTCTGCCCCTTTGGTCTTCCACCAGCACTTTATAATGGCACACTGTCAATGCTTGTGCCTCCAAAAGTCTTCTCCAGACTCCTACTTCCCTAGGATCTTTCCTAATTTTGATATCACCTGTTTCTTCTGTAAAATCTTGTTCTCCTTGTACTTTTACAATGACACCTTCCTGAACTTTATCTCTTGATTTTATGGCCTCTTTCTTCTTGTGCACTGTATATTTACTCTTGCAAATCTCAGGAGCCAATACTGTCTTTGATTTTCTGCAGGCATTTTCTTATCTATTTTATCTTGTCTGTTCACACAATTTCAGTTGGTCCTTTGTGCCAATGTGCCTTGCAAAAGTCCGCTTTTTTTACCTTATTTTCCTTTACCCAGCCCAAATATCAGAGGTTGTCTGTGACCTTTTCTTTTGAATGTGTCATTCGAAATACAAATTTAACAGGGTTTTTTCTGCTTTTCTTCTGTATAAAAGTTTCCAGTGAAAAGAGACTTATCAACCAATGGGAGAAGCAGACTTTGTTCTAAATCTTTCACATAAGAAAAATGGAAAAACACATGCCTGAGAAGTTTGGCAGTCTAAGAAGCGCTATGACAGTCAGCAACTTTCACACTTCTTTGTTTTGGTTTGGTTTGGGTTGGTTTTTTAAGTCAATTTGCCAATATCCTTAAAGGCTTCAATTTTTCAGTATCAGTAATTTGCTTTCAACAATACATGTTTGCCTTACCTGTAAGTTTACTGCAGAAATACACTCTGCTTTCCATCTGCTTAATACCTGTAATCCTTTGCTGTTGTGAAAAGCAGGTCACCACCTTTTCTTCCTAAAACTATGTTTTGTAAGCAAATTGATGGTCTTTTCTATATGCAGGAAAATATTTATTTGTTTGGGTTTTTTTAATAAACAGTTTCTCAAGTAGTTTTATGGGAGCTTTATTTTAGCATCCTCATTTACAATGAGCTACTTTTTGGTGAGCTAGTTAAAAGTTGCATTGTCTTTTGGAGGAAAAGTGATTAAACTTAAAATTCCATTCGCCAAATCTGGACTCCAGTGTGGTATGGCTGGGTCAGTACTTTGTCATTTCTGCATATGAACCTTCTATAAGACACTAGAACATATGCTGGAATTTAGTGGGACTACAGGAATCCAGGTAGGAAAATAAGAATTTAAATTATTCTGTGACTACTTTCAGACCTTTAATCTGTATGCTAATGTGTAATAACTTAGATTACATAGATGTAGAGTTCCACTGCTAGAGTCACTGCTAAAATTCCCATTTAATTTGACTCATTCCACAAAGATTCCTTTAGTCTTTATTGGTAATCTATCTGCTTTTGTTTCAGGTTTTTTTATTGTGAAAATTTTGAACTCTTTGTTTGAAAACAATTATTATAAAAATGTGTGCAATATGCCACAGAATTACATGATAGTTGAGGTGGGAATGCATCTCTGGAGATTATCTGGTCCAATGACCCCTTCTCAAAGGGTCAGGTTGAATGCATTGCGCAGGAATGCAGATGTGTGCTGAATAACATGAAGGATGGAGACTCCACAACTTATCTGGGCACTCTGTTCCAGTGTTTGACTCCTCATAGAGCAAAAAAAAGCTTTTTCTTAAACAGAATTTCATGTTTCAGGTTGGTCTGCCTGTTGGCAAAGATGCCTTCACCCTCGAAATAATGTGAATTAAAAGTTGGACTACACCTTTTGTCACCACAAATTAAACTAAGATGCATGCTATGGTTCAGCTGGCTGGCTTTTTCTGGCTTCTTAGTAATCCTTAGGTCCATATGAGTTTCTAAGGAGACAGAATTATTCTGATTATTCATCATTTTTTGGAGGGAGGAGTTGTTCTTTCCGTGTGCCAGAAGTGAAATACCATGTGCCAAACACTTTACATTACAGATATTTTTATGTTGAAAATGTCTATTTGGAGTGGGAATAGTCTCGTGCAAGAAATTCTGCAATGTGTACTTTGATTTATTCTGCTTAATTACTTTCTCAGCTACTTCATGATTGCTCAAGCTACTGCAGTGAATATTCAGGAGAAGTTTTTCATTTTAAAGCATTTATACCTGTCAGGAGGAAGTATGTTGAGGTGGGGAACATAACCATACAATCACTTAGATTTACAATAACCAAAGCAGATAAAATTTTTTCAGGATGTACAGGCACCATGCAGTTCTATCAGGAGAGGAGGTGGGTTAAAAGCAGAGTTTTACCCCAGTATTCCCACTGCCCAAAAGAAGAAAATATTGAGGAATTTATTCTACAATTTATTCTGCAATGACTCAGTTGCATCTTCCCTAGGATCACTTTGCTCCTGGCCCTCTGTCAAATTAAGAGAGGTCTGAAACTCTTTTGCCATTAGTAAAGAGAAACTCCTTTCCTCCTGGTCTGTGCATGATAGTTTAAACACTTAGGGGACAAAAATAGAGCTGCCTTGTTCCTTTTTGCATTTGTGAGCACGAAGATGCTCTCCCTCACCTTTTCACCTTCTTACCCAAGCAAATAAGTTGTATTTGAGCCTCAAATCTTTAGAGACATATCAATCTTTGTAGCTCTTGTTTTACTCTTGCACCAAGTGTTAAATGCAAGTGGCAGTTCCATTCCAGCAGCTCTCAGAGAGGTACAGGGCATGTTCTGGAACTGAGGGGAAAGTGTCCTTTGTGATATATGTAGAATGAAAAAGAGGAAAAGAAAAGCAAAGTCTGATTCTTGAGCAAATGCAGAGCAGCAGATTGTATTCTGGGATATCCTGGAAGGTTGAGAGAATATATACATTAGCAACCAAAAAGCTCATACTCACCAGTTCTAGATAAATTTGTGCCATTGCTTTCAGATTTTCCTTAGAAAACAAAGTTATCAAGGAGTGGGGAGGAGGGAGCTGTTGTTTGTTTGGGTTTCTGTTTTGTTTTTTTTTGTTTTCCATTTTGCTGGCAGATTGTTGGAAAATATCTTCAGACATTCTTTTTAAAGTCTGAAAATTCAACCATGTAAAACAGACAAGAGAAGACATAGAAGAAACAGGGAATATGTTCAGTGCATGTGTTGCTGATTAGAACTCTTCAGAGTTGTGTGTGTGTGGTAGGTGACTAGTTAACGAGGCAGATGGTTTACAACCTTCCTATACAATTTACAACCTTTCTTATTTCTGTGGGGAAAAAATCTGAAAAGGGAGAAATATCTTTAAAGACTTTCATTGGCCTAGACACAGTCTGGAATCTCACATTTTATTAAGAGGCCATGAGGACTAGAATACATATTTCATGTGTACTTTGTGTTCAGAAACAATTTAGGAGGCCTTGGGCCATTTGCAGAATTTAACTGTAATTGCAGTTATAGGGCATGTAATTCATGCTGCAGATCCTCAGAGCAATTCTCAGCAAATGAGACCTATTGCAAGTGAGTTTTGCATAGCTGTAGAAAAGATGGGTTTACAACTCTCCATCCTAAATTGTATACTTAAAAGTTGTAAAACAGGTTGAGTTTAAGACTAGTCACTTTCATAGTCTGAAAATCTCATTCCTTGAGAGATAATCAGAGATATTTTCGGGGTGTTTCAATGACCCCGATGTGGGGTATGTATACATATATATATGGAACACATACACAGACATCACAGGGTTTTGAACTTATATATGTCTCAGCTTTAAAAACCATTTTTAAAAAAATCTATTCCCCCTCCCCCTGCTGTTTTAACTCAGGACACGTTACACTGACCACAAAACTTTTTTATAGGTGACTTATCTGGTTCTGTATTGTACATAAATCTATTAAGAAAACAAGTCTTCATTCTCAAAAGACTTAATTTCATTACAAGATAGTAATTATTCAGGTACATATATTACTACTTTCACTTGAGTGAGCAAGGTGTACTTTAATATCATCTTCTTTGCAAATTTTTTTTTAATTATTTTTGCAATGAATGACTTTTAAATTATGATCACTTTTTTCTGACTATTCAAAAGGAGGAAAAGATATCAGTAAATAAAATATATGATTAAATTTATGGAATTAAAGGAAAAAAGAAAACTCTCAGGTTCCACGATATTATGTCCTTAAATACTACACACTTGCAGAGGAAGAGATATTAACCCTTGCTGAAGAGGGTGAAAAGTTTCTTGGTGACTTAAATAGTTGGCATTATTTAAGTTCCAGGGGTTCCTGAAAAATATTTCAAATATTCTCTTTATTATTACAGGTATGCTTTTGTTCATAATGATATATGAGCATATCACTGTCTCATGAGCCTTGTTGGAATTTGCTGTGGGAAATAAAAACTATTCCAGGAAAAAACAGTCACCTCAAAAAAAGCTGGAAGTGAGTGATGACCAAGCTGTAAATTCGATGCTACATCTTGTTCTGTAAGAACTACATATGACCACTCACTTTAGCTGAATCAATAGACATATTTCAAATTTGATGACAAAATAAAAATGACAGTTTTCCCATTTGTGTGACAACTCTAGAGTAGTAACAGTAGAAAGCCAGTGAATAAACTATTTTTACACAATTATGAAATAGCTATTTTTGAGTCAGAATATTTTACTTCATTATAAGTGTTCTGTAACTTTTCAGCAGTAGTATTAATAAATGAGAAAATAGTTTAAGTAATTCACTTTCAGAGTTCTTCTGCTGAAACTCGGTCTATTGGAAGCAGTTGAAAAAAGACATGTCTGTTGGAATTTTTTTTCCCCATTCTGAATTTTAAGAGACAGACCCAAATACAGGTATCTAAAAAGAAATACTTATTTATTTAGGGATGTGCTCCCATCAACCACCAAAATGGAAGAGGAGAAAGAACCCTTCTTTTGGCTTTGTGTGTCTGTTTCCTCATACCTTTTTTCTTCATAGTGGAAGAATAAGCAGACCAAAATGTGGTTAAGGATTTTTATCTCATAAGCATACCCCTGTTTAAAGGTCTTTCTTATTCATAAAAACATTAATAGTAATGTATAATATTGCTTCTTTTCTCTTTCTGTTCAAAGCTGAATTTTCTCTCAAGGCATAATACTAAAATTATGATAATCATACCGTTGATTCTGTGTAAAATTGGCCCCTTTAAAAAATGTTCTGTAATAATGTTTACAGTGTATAGCTGGTATGTGTGTTAAGTACACCTTCTTATTGAATCAGTTAATCAGTTACAGAAATAAAAAAGCAGCTAGAGGCTAGCCTGGATCCACCATACAGCTAACAGTTATGTGAATTGTTGGCTGTTGTAGGCAGAAAGAATGTGTCATACCACCAACAGAACTCCTGCAGCCTCTTGCCCATGGTAGTGCTTTTATTCTGTCATTAATACCAAAGATGACTTTTATCAGTTTTCTCTTTATTGACAACTGCTGGTGCAATGTCTCCTGAATAATAACAGAAAATTTGCTAAAGATTTTTAAAAGCCTAGAAAAAAAATCATACCAACTTTCCATATAATCTGGTTTTAGAGGGTTCTTTTGTGTTCATTCAGAGTTGCTTTCCCCAGTTGTCTTCTTCAGAATTTCCTTGGTGGTTTGGTTTTTTTGAGGACTGCCTATGAAATGTGTTTTGTGTCAGTGATACTGGATATTATTTAGTACCAGTGTGTTTCCTGTAGACATCATTGTATTTATTTTATTGCACATGGGTTACTCGTGGAGGCCTATGAAAAGATCATACTTTCTGTTGTGGTATTCCTAATCTTATGATGCAATTGATGAGGGCTTCTCAAGATGTATTAAAAGGACAAAAAATTCTTGATTGCACTTCTCACAGGAAGCCTTTTATAGATAGAGCTGTAAGACGAATAAATTCTTTAATAAATCATTCACTGAACCCAGGTTCAAAAAGGAGCACTTCAGTACTTGAAAGATATTCCAGGTAAAAACATCTCTCTGTGTGATTGGGCTGAGTGGTTGTGACAGCCTAAAGATATACACAGCAAAGGTAATGGGGGAGGTTTATTCTCCTGCCTGATTTCAGAATAGAGTAGCAGGAGAGATCACACAGGTAGCACAATATACCACTCTGTGTTTCGAGCAGGGAAGGGTCCAACCTGCATTAAAAGTCACAGCGTTAACATGGTTACTATGCATTTTCACAGTTCTCCTTTCACCGTGCGTATGGAGCAGCATCATGGATTTCTTCAAGTCTGTCCCTATTTAGATACCTTTTAGCTATGAAGAAAGTCCATTTCTCCTGTTCTACTTTGTTGGTGGTGTTGTTATTGTTCAACAGGAAATCTAGTTCACACATTCAAAATGATGTTATTTCTATGATAAATTTTCTTAGGTGGGAGCTGGCCTTACTTGCTGTTTCATCTCACAATTGACTTTAACTTTGTAAACAATGAAATAAACGAAAAAGTTCTTATCTACTCTACCAGTTTATCTAGTCCTTTGAGTAAAATGCTAGTAGAATAAATTTTTTTTATTATTATTCCTCATACTCGCTCCTGGCTTAGCTCTCAAAATAACTAAGGTGAAGTCATCTCATTATTTTATGGAATTTATTTATAAAAGTGTACACTACATTGTTAAATAAAACTGAAATTTAGAATTTTCACTGAGAACACCCACTATCAGGTCCATGTAAATCTGGAACTCACTGTTTTTCTGCAGGACTCTTCCTTGCAAAGTGTTTAAAGATATCTATCTATATCTATATCTATATCTATATCTATATCTATATCTGTATCTATATCTATACTACCTCTCCTGCTTTTGCCCAGGCAGGGTTACTGCACAGCAGGACTCGAGATGGTCATATTTACACTCTTTGAGGAGGATAGTCATTGTGCCTGAATCAATCTTACCCTAGGCCTAACTGCCCCACCTGCCAAGCAAACAGGACAGTGGTGGCAATCAAGTAGTTGGGGCTGGAATATAACTTTGAGCATGGAGCTAACATGCTTGTGAATATGTAAAAAAGCAGTGAAGCGTCATGGTCTTGTCCCTGGTGGTGACCCTGTCTTTCCTTGGCTGCTGTACTGCAGAAATACTGCTTAGAGATCCAGGTCTGCAGCCTCACAGCCTTTAGGATAACTCTGTCACTTTGGTTGTTGGTAGAACTACCATCTCTGAATAAAGTTACTCAGGTGTGCATGTGTTCCCAGGCTAAACTCCCAGGCTGCTTTACATCCCTCTCTATTTCATTCACATACTGCCAGTATATTGTGTTCTGGGTTAAATTTGAGAGGTGCAGGTTGCTTTTGTTCACACTCTATGTTTTAGGCAAACACAGGCAAATCTCTCGGATTTTCCTGTGTAATATGAATTAAACGCTAGATCTTAATCTTCTGTTTTGTGTCCATGCACACTTGGATTGAAAACTTTCAGTGGTAATGACCCATGATCAGACGGGAGATATTTCCATACAAGCGAATGTTGGGTGTCTATCACACCAGAGGGAATTTTAGGTAGTGGTTTAATTTAATGCATGTTCTATTAATACATGAATGAGAAAAGTGAAGCCAGTTTTTTGAAGGCATACAAATTAATGCTATGAAAAATGAGGAAAAACTACCAAGGCTGAGAGAGTTTTTGTAAATGAAGTGCAAACTTTCTGGCCAGATCAGGTTAGTTTATTTTGGTATTTGGAAAAAAATGCATTTCATGGTCTCTCTCATGCCACAGGTTGTCCTCTATGGAGTGAGCATAGTGCTTCTGGGTCACATCAGGGTTACTCAGTCTTCACTATGAGAGTGGGGAGTTGCTGGAACATGGCAGTTTAGGTTGAGAAAGGGAAAAGAAGGAGGCCTGTAAATGGTTTTAAAAATAATTTCAAAGTCATATGACAAAACTAGGCTACTATAGCTGAACAATACTCCAGTGGAGAGACTTAATTATTAATTCAAGAGACTTAAATTAACTTTTCCTCAGAGAAAGAGATAAGAACTTTATTCTTACCCAGATTAAGAACACTTAAAATATAGTTTGAGTTTTAAATGGTTTGATGATTAAGAGATTACTTTTTAAAACCCAACATTAATGTAGTTGTGTCTTTTCTGAAATAATGCTTTTTGATCCATCTTTCTTCATTGTAGCTGACATCAATATGTGTTGGAGATGGGAAAGTATCAGGCTTCTCTGTCTGCCTCCTTCGACTTTTGAGTAACCATTTGGCTTTGCAGTATAAAGGTTTTCCCTTCTTTATTTTAGGGTTTTTTTCCCCTTCTCCTTACTGCCAAGTAAAAAAATCCTCAGCTAGGGTGTGCTCTTACATGAATTACATGAAAACTTCTTTACTGAGAAGTTTGGAAAGTTTATCTTCCTACACATTTTGTTATGCATGGTTTTGTGCTGTTAAGCCAAAAATACATCAGTCTTCTAATGTATTATAATACAAATCTTTCTTGCTTTTCTAGGCAGGTTTCAAAATGTAGCTATGTTGCTTGCTGCTAAATTCTGGCTCTGCTAATTAGTTTTGTGTTTTGTTAAATTTTTTCCGCCTTAATTTGTATGCACTGAATTGACTTTAATTAAACCTCCTTGACAGACGGCTTCTTCCTTTATTCCCATAATTTCTTTTTTCTTAATCCTGACACATCACAAAAAGTCTGCTTTCATTTACTCTGGCATAAATTCACTGTAATTCCATCAGAGTGACTGGAATTACTTTGAATTTACTGCTTTATAAGCAAGAACAAAATTTGTTCCCATGATTGACAATTACAGACATCTGAATGGAGGTGAAAACCACAAACCTTTCCAAAATAATGTTCAGTCTTTACTCTTAATGGGTTTCATGTCACCAAGGAATATGTCAAGCCATTGTGCCAGTGGCCATGTGGTGGGAAAAGAAATCTTAACGCATGAATGTAAGAATTGGTTATTATTAATTAACAAGCTCACAAATTAGCATATTCTCACATAATGGAAGCCTAGTACAAGTCAGACTCTTTGTTTTTAAAAGTACACCACAAGAGATTTTTTTTTCTTTCTGTAAAATGAGAGAGACAGAGTAGGATCACCTCAAGGATATTTTCAGTGGTTACTTCTAGCCATCCTTCCCTCTGGTCATCAATCTCTACTTTCTGAAACAGTAGAGAGTACATTTTTCTTATCTATGAAATCATATGTTGCAATTAATTGCTTCTGAGTTGTGTGAAGGCATTTGACAATTAAAACTTTACGGTGGTTTTTATTTGCCCTTCAGGAGAGAGGGGGTTTGTTTCTTTACTGAAAAAGATTAAGCAAAAGGAAAGGTGTGCATAATATTTACATTTCTACCAATGTCTGAAATGTCAGTAGTTCAGGTCCCAAAGGTTAAAGTGTTATTTCCTGATCTTTAATGGACTCTCACCTCTGTTCTGCAGAAAAATGGAAAGGAAGAGGAAGAGCAGGATCACATTTTGAGTCGGCACGTAGACGGAGTAGAGCTGTCCTTTATCATATCTCTGGACATCTACAAAGAAGAGAGAAGAACAAATTAAAAATTAATAATGTAGGTGATATTCTTTTCTTCCCCTCACCCCCCAAAAATGTACTCTTTAAAAAGGCACTATATTTAAAAAAAAAATTTAAAAGTGCTGTAAAAGGTCAGTGAGTACTTGAGAAATATCCTGGTCATAGTTTTACAGTAAAAAGGATTAGAATGCTTCTCACTTAAGTACAGTTCTGCCTACTTTGGTATTTGTTATCATATAGCAAGATAGTACATTTAATCATACTGTAAATAGACATTTAATGTCATGAAACCCACACTATAAAATTTCTCAGAACTTAGAATCCACAGGTTCTCAGAATTTTAGGGTCCAATTTGCCTTGTCATCCCAATTACTTTATCTCAATTATTACTATTTGCCAAAAAAAGAATTCAAGATACTGCTCTAGCTGAAACTCTTAATGCTGTTAAGCTCCAAAAGGTCCCCCTTCATTTAGGCAAGTTTTCATATTAATTTCTCCAACTTTGTGCTGTGATATTTATCCTTTCATTTCTTAATTGAAGCAGTGATGTTTCCATCTTCAAATTAATTCTGTGTTCCTCCAGTGACTATAACCAATGAGTAAGTTCACAAAACATGCTGTGAGTGTTGCTAACACTAAATCAAACCATAGACAAACCAAGAATGGTTTCTAAAGAAATATTAATGAGAAAAAATAACTCTCCTGCTCTGTGCAACTATGTTTCAGGAGAAAAGTTAACGCAGAGGATACCTATGAAATCAGTATGTTCATATAAAAAATTGCTAGAATAATATTGGAGCGCCTGTTCCAACTGTGAGAGCCTATAGTTATTGGAAGCAGGGGTCGCAAAAACGGCTTCTCAGAACAGTATTTAGTTTCCTTTTTGCATATTATTAGTTTTAATGAGGCAAAGTCTTTGACAGAGACACAAGAACTAAATGGTCTTTTGTTCTTTTGTGGTTTTTTTTATGGTTAGGGGAGGATGGAAGACAGACAGTGGAAAAAGTAACCAAAGAATATAAAACATGAACACCCTGAAGAGATGATCTGCCACTGGGCATGTTCCTCTTATTGATTACCAAAATTAGGTAGCAGTGCAGAGTCATCCTCAGGTAGATTATTATATTAGAAATTAAAAGTAGAAAAACCTTGTTATAGATTAAGGACATGAAAATACACAACTGGTATATATCTCACAGGACATAGAGTCACTTCCATTGGATTTACATATTAAAAGTTGAAAAAAGGTTAAATGTTGAAAAATTATTAAATATTTTTTAAAAAGTTACAAATGTTTCATGTTGAAAAAGCATAATAATAAAAAACCCCCTGAAAAATATGACCAGGTCTTCCAGGAATATTTTCATTGCATAGTAATATGATAATATTTTTTAGGAACATGACTCTTTAATAGTTTCTGAGGACTTACCTGTACTGTCACAATGCTAGTGCAGATGTTATTTTATCATGTTAAAACATTTATTCTGAGACTAATTTACTACCTTTAGTGCATGGATTTTTTGAGCTATGGATTGGAAATAATATGAGGAATGCTTTATTTTCTATGATTAAAAATGGGCTGACACTAATAAAAGTGAGAATTCAGCTGCTTAGATTCAGGAATAAGAACCAAGAATAGAGAAGGCAATGACATCAGTATTTCAAAAGAAAGACAAAGAGAAAGGCTGTGACAGACAACACAAATGTAATTAAGTCTACAGTTTTGCAGGTTTTGTCTTTTTAATTTCATAGTGAATAACTTCAAGATCAGAAGTAATCTTTGCTGAATGCACAATATTGTTTTGGGAGGCTCTTTGTTACTGGAACAGCATTAACCAGGAACACAGTATCAGTGAGCAAGGATTTTGTTAGTAAATAATGCAAGACACTTCATGTCCCACATGCTGCTTTTTGGGAGGGTAGGTGTTTGTTGTCAAAGCTATGAAAGATGAAAACTAAGAATTTCTACAGCTTAATACTGAAATCTTGGCTGCATAAAACATTGGTAAGACAAAGATTCAAGACAAAACTTAGTCTAATGACAAATGTAGTCAGTTCTGAAGCCTTACTACGGCAGATATACACTTTGGTTTAGATCAGGAGTACAATTTTAAAGAAAACCAAAAAGTTATTCCTACTAACTGTGCTTTCATTCACAGATGGAACTAAACCAGGAGAGGCGCTCCAACTACTGGAGCTGTTCAGTCCATAGGACCAGGCTAGAGCTAGTCTGAAAGAACCTCCTCACAGCTCTACGTGTAGGATGTTTTTCTTCAACACCATCTATTGCTTTCTATATGTTCCTATTTACAGTACTATTTCCTTGTGTATACGAAGCTCTAACCTATCTGTCCAGTAGGATAACATTGCTCTGCAGTGAAAATTAATTCAACAGAGGAAGAAATAGCTTGCCAGACTCAGTCCCCTCTTTGCTCTATTTAATCTGTAACTTATTAGTCTTCTTCCTGCCTCAACATTCACAAAAGTTATTCCATGAGCAGAACCATCTGTATAAATAAATGTGAGGTCTACGTTAGAAACAAAAGTAGCATTAGGTCTTGCCTGCATATGAGTATGTCATATGTTATTTTGCTTCTTTTACAAAAAACACCAACCACCTAAGGGCTGCGTTGGAAGAAATGCTTTGGTGTAATCAAATTATTGTTTTGTCTCAATTTTTTTCTCTCTTTTTCAGAATGTTTTCGTAGATAAACCAGCATTTCCAGAATACAAAGTTTCAGATGCAAAAAAATCCAAATTCATTTTGTTGCATTTTAGCACTTTTAAAGCTGGCTGGGACTGGCTTATTTTACTGGCAACGTTTTATGTTGCTGTGACTGTACCTTACAATGTTTCCTTTATTGGCCATGATGAGCTGTCGACAACTCGAAGCACAACTGTCAGTGACATTGCAGTGGAAATTCTCTTTATCATTGGTAAGATATGTTTGGGGGTTGTTTGGGATCTCTTTTCTGACATTTAGGATTTTCACAGAATGAATAATATTACAGAAGAGGAAATAATCATTCCTTTCATGACTTTAGAGAAAATCAATGTTAGGTGTACAGCTTGATATTTTCTCTGAACTTTAGAACACCTTTTTTTACTTTAAATTGATTGAAGTAATTCTGCTGTTGCTCTAAAAGGACTTTGTTCTCAAGGAAGATTGAAACCCATTGTTTCACCCTGTGGATGCCTAAAGCCTTCCCAGTATAGGAATGTGCCCTGGAATTGCTATGGTTTTGTTCACAATCTATGAGGTTATTTTTTTATTTCACAAACAGAAGTGGACCACAATCTGAATAGATTTTTTAAAATATTGATGTAAGATTAAAACTCATACTGCAATAATGCACATGTACAATATCAATATGCTATATGAAAACTGGGATAGAATTTGAGAGGTTGGAGTTTGGTCATCTGACCCATTCTCTAAACTTTTTATTTCCATGATCCATTTAATTCTTATGTCTTTTGAGAATCAAGAAGACAAGGTCATATCTAATAATGGCTTTGTAGCAAAGAAATTTTGGGGGGGGGGGGGGGTTGTATTTTTTTTTTTTCAATTTATTTCTGAATATGGAAAAGAATCCCCGACTAGAGTCAAACAGATTTTTCCCCAAGCTTTTACTATTATAATACCACTCAGTGCTGTCACACTGATGAACCAGAGCTCAGATCTGTTGCAATTATGCAGGTGGAGAAGCTATTATTTTTAAGAAATAAGCCAAGTGGAGCATGTCTTTCTTGAACATGAAAAGGGCTTGGATGGGTTCTGAGAGAGAAAGAAAATGAAAAAAAGAATCAAATCATTCTCAGGTTTGAAACTTCTTTTCCACTTTAATCTTCTCTATTTTTTCGTGAAAAAATATAGCTTAGCTTAAACATTAAAAGCAGCGTTACAATCTTCTCTAGGAGAACTAAAGAAATCTCAACCATAAAAACTAAGCAATAACTCAGAAGATTTTCTTACAAAAATTTTGAAAAGTTTATTCCATTTCTTTGTCAGCTTTGTTGTAGACAGTAAGCCTAGTAGGTGATGTGGCTGATGGAAGAATCAGATGTTATAATGGATAAATATTTGTTTCCTCCTTTGGTCATTGCTTCATCATTAGAGTTAAGGTCTAATTTTCAGTGCTATGCTCACTATTAGATCTTGGTGGAATCCTTCACGTTAATGCAAAAAAATCACATTCAAAGATACTCAAGCACTGCAGTAAGAAACTTGCATTCTGCAATGCAAACCATCAAGGATCATCTTGTGTCTTGCATAAAGAGTGAGGTTATGACTCTAGTCAGTCATAAATAATGTTACATTAAGAATGCTAAATCAAATAATCCTACTTTATGTACCTGGGTGACTTTACAAAAAGAGTAGACTCAAGGTTACAATATTTTGATAATGGTGTAGATAACTGGTTTGTGTTATAAAAGTGTTTACTTGAACATAAGCACAAGACAGTACAATCTGTATTTAACTGATTTATGTGCTGTAGTGTTCTATTGAAGCAAGACAGATGATGAACTGCTTAGTGTTACTTTTCTGGTTATATATTTTGCTGGAAATATGGAGTTTTATATCAGTAAGTCAAAAGCAAAGGCATCTCTATGATCAATAGAATAGCTGAGTAAAAAAATAAAACCAAGAAGATTTTCTGTAAATTTTACTTCATATTTTCCAGTTAGATTTTTAGGTCTGTAGTCCAGGAAATCAAACTGTGGCTGTAACTAAATACATTCAAAAAATGTGCATGAAGTACTAGAAGAGACTTTGCCAAATCATGTTACAGGTAACCACAAACACTGTACTGTAGAGTACCGATATTCCTCCCCCACAGTTTGAATAATGGCTCCATTTTCTCCAGAATAATTTTTTTCTAAAGTTATTATCTGATTTAAATCTGCAGCTCTGAGGAAAGTTTTATGGAGTATTTTCAGGATATTCTCATACTGCATTTAAACCCCTGCAGTGAATTTAAAGAAAATAGTGTGTTTATGATCATCTCTCCAGAGTCCTTTATCCATTAAAATGTTGAATTAATATGTCTCAGAACATGTGTAACTACATTGAAAGTAGTAAGATTGACAGCATACTTAAATTTAAGCATAAGTTTCCGGGTATTTGTTGCACTGTGGCTCTGACAAGCACATCTTTGATGGATGATCTATGTGCTCTGAGAAAAGTCAATGAGAAATGTTAAGAAAAATTCTTCTTATGATGCTGCTGCCTCAGAAAGTCAGTGGGAAGATCTGTCTGATAGAGGGTCTTCAGCTGTATTACAGCTCTGTAGTCACAGATTGAGGTATCACAAAAGTACTCATGGATTGGAGAAATAGAGTCTATCTACTTTGATTTTATTCAGGTTTCTGAGAACATGGAGTAGTATTCCTTTTATGAGCATAGTTTGCATAAACACTTGCTTGGATTTGACAAGGTCTTTGTTCTTAGCTGTGTTATCCAAGACTGGCTACATTCTCCAGCATATGTTGGGACTCTTGGGGATGGTTCTGTGGACAGCCAGGAATTGGACTTGATAATCCTTGAGGGTCCCTTCCAACTCAGTTTATTCTGCTATTCTGTGACATGTGTCAACCTATGCTTAAACATGATAAAAATAGATATGGAAGTGTTCTTTCGACTTGGGGTGCTTACAACTAAGAGTATTGATATGAATTAAATCATTTGTGAGAAAAACATCTAGCTTGAGGTTTAACTGCTTTAGCCTTTAAAGTTCTCTAAAACACGACAGAAGATAAACAGTAATAACAACATATTTCGTGACATCTTCGGGGAAGAGGATGAAGTGAGAACATAATTAGGGCTTCTCATATGAACCTAAATTTTTCATGTGATGTTTCCTGTGAAAACTTGTGTAATGTCGTGTTTAAGTGTACTGTCATATCAGTTTCCCTTTGTTATGTGTCCAAACCTGCTCTAACATCCCCCTGTAAATAAACCTTTTGCTTCCTCTGACCAAAGACAGAGTAAGATTAGTTTAGTTTTAGATTTTTTTTGTCTTATGTATTCAAAAATCATAAAGATAAAGGTGCAGAGAAAAACCTTTTAGCATTAATGTATTTAAATAAACTCATTAAAAAATATCCTAAGAGGTGTTTCATCTCTTAAGAGATATTACTATATTACCTGCTTTATTGCACTATTTGCTTCAAGTTTTATGCCCCTGTATTTCCATAGACAGTAGCTGGGTCCTTCATTTCTTGATAGATATGTCTGGGAGCCTGAATATCAATACTTCTAAGAAACAAAATGGATCTTGGTTACTTTTCAGTAACATTTTTAAAGTTTTCTTTTTCCTGGAGGAAAAAAGGCAGGAGAATCTCTCACCAAGATCATTCAATTTAATTAGTAACAACCTTCCGATTGCATAACTTTTACTCTTCCATAACTATCCAGTGTAGTGTTTTTATTGCTGCAGTTGTTTCATTCCAGTTTTCAGATATTGCCCTTTTTTATCTGTTTTGCTTTTTTAAAACTTTATTGAACATCTTGATTGAAGAAAGCAACAATATCTGAAAAATTATCTATACTTTATTGTTTACTCACAGGAATATTTGAATGGGAGGTCTTCAACCGGAGTTGAGATCAGTGCAATGGTTCAGTGAAAATATGCATAGGCTTTCTGGGTAATGGTAACGCATAATTTGCTGAATAAAATCCAAAGGGTCTGCGTATTTTGTATCTACGGTGGCCAAGAACAGCTATGGAGAGAAGAGCTCAATTTTCTATTTGTGTATCATCTAGTTTTTAGTGGAAGACAAACACTGCATACTAATGATGGCTATAAAATTATACTCTTTGTAAACAGACTGGAAAGTTGTTTTATGTGATTGCCTGCAATACACTGCTTTGCCACGTGTGGGGAAAAAACACATACCCATCCCTTCCTCCACTCTCCACACACAGTCTCTGATCTGAAGACTTGATCTGTGGCTTACACTTTGAAGAGAGAAAATTTATCATGATTAACACTAAGTATTCCTCTCTTTGTATGCATATTTCTCCCTCTCTCTCTCACTAAATATTATTTTAAAAAGTGTTTTATTGGCAATTTCAGTTTTTTAATGCAACATGTTTAAAAGCACAAAAGCTCTGTTTTGTGTGGCACAATACTATAGATTAAGGGGACTTGTGGGGCCATGAGTATCTATCACAAATGTAAATGACTCAAAATCTCTCAAAAACTGTTTTAAATCATATGAAGTCCTTGATTCTCAGATGTTTAATATGTAGAGATTTGAAAATATGGTATAAACCTTGTAGAAATTTGTATCATCGTTCCTGACTTACATAGTCATTCAAATATACTATTTTTGTACTGAAAATAATATATGTTGAATGAAATTTGTTGGAATAAGATGAGGAAGTATTAAATGCTATAAATTTTATTAGATGGCTTTAAAATGGAAGGCTTGTTTTCTTTTTTTTTCCATGTTCTTTTTCATTATTATAATGATCATCATTTCCTATCTTTGCAAGTGCGCAGAAGGTCATTTAAAATAATTTCTGTGTCTGGGGGACCTCACATCTAAGAAAACTTGTGCATTTTGAAAGAAAATGGTAGTTTTTTGAATCCTATTTTTGAAAGTGTGCTTTAAGGCTGTAATGTTATAACTATCAGGAAAACACCAAGGCAGTGTTTTGAAATTATCTCTGGGAATTTATTTCTAAGCAACAAATGGTCTCATCTGTGAATGCATATGAGCAAAACGTGAACAGATAGAGTGACGTTGTTGATACACCTAATATTTGAGAGAGAAGGTCATAATAAAATATTCATGGTCTATGGATTACCTAGTAATGTGAAAAAACAGTGCAAAATATTTATGCTGAAAAGCAGTAATAGGTTTCCTAAAGATTCTCCCCCAAAGGATCAAACGGAGGTGTGCAAGACCGCATGTTAAACATCTTTCCAATAACCTTCCTTGCATAAATTGTAGGGATAAGACATGCTTGTCTGCACACAAGATGCTGTTTCCAAGCACAAAAACATCAACCTGGACAAAAAGGAGATGAGCATTAGCCACAAGAAGTGATTATTTCATGGAAATATTTCTGTATCCTCAGGTAGATGCAGATAAGATATGGTAATGGAGGCACCCTGAACATTTTATTTGTATTTCCTCTACTAACTCCTCTTCATTAGAGCTACAATCAGGCAAAATTTGTATTTTTCACTTACTATCCTATAATAAAATGGTAATACAATGTTGTTATTTTTCAAAAAGATTAAAGTCTTTTAACTAACAATCTGGGTAATTTCCGAGGAAATTATGTGATGCTTAATAGTTTACCATATTTTTTGTGAATTAGCATGTGGTCCTTTTTTCCTTTCTTTTGTATGATTTATGGCTACTGTCTATGTGAATTGCTGCCAAACTGAATGAGGTAAGTTCTGAGAAAAATATTTCAGGTTTTCCCTTGGAACTGGTCAAAATTTGTAGGCGAATGGAGCAGTTATGCCACTGCCCACTGAATATTTTTCTGATTTGATCTTTGCATTGTTTTCTGCAATGTGAACTCTGCTCATGAAATACCAACAACTATGTCTGCTTCACACAGGTTGAATTTAGTGAAAAATTACATCATATGATTGATATTTCTCCACTCTTTGGAGTTGCTTCTTTCTGCCATATATCTGCAGGTTCTATTAAGAAAATTGCCCATGTAGAAACTTTCACACTTCTGCAGTTGCACATACTAGCTTCTTTTCAAAGAAGAGCTAACAGCTCATTTTTCAGAAATATTTCAAGTTCTTTGCTTTTCTTTCAAGACTCCAAAGTCTGTATCTTCCTTTGTAGAAAAGTCAGTAAAATATATTTTAGCTATTCAATATATTCAGGAATTGAGTCTGTTTTCAAAAGATACAGCATAGTTTATAAGAAGGCCTTGCCAGTTTAGTATGTTATTATAATGGCCATGATATTTAATGATTTTCTGGTGTATCAACTACTCTGGGACTGAGATTAACTAATCAGAGTTTAACACCCTCATTGTCAAAGAAAGCAACTTAAAAGGGTGAACCCCAAAGGTTAAGGATCAGAGAAGCAGGTAGAAGAAATAACCCCCTCTCTTGAAATTAGTGTGCTGGTCATTCATGTCTACAGCAGCCAAAATATGGTGTTTGATAGAACATATCATGTTAGTGCGTTATCACTGTCCCTGCCATTCTCCTGGAGGGACTGACTTTTGTTATAAAAATACCCATTCAAAAGATGCCTTCAGATTTCATTTTTTATATATTCATGGATAATTTACCCAAGTAACACAGTATTTCCACTTGGCTATGACTTCAATATCACATTACTTTCCACTGTAAGAACAAATAGTAAGGAAGAGCAAATCAGCCTGTCAGTTACAGATGGATTTTGGGAGTCAGTTCGGCTATGATCCGTCACACCCGAAAATAGATTTTCTTCCATTAAAATCACTGAAAATGTAGTTTATTTGACAAACTTGAATGAATCAAGGCTGAGAACGTACATCATAGCACTGCCTTAGGACAGGGGACCACGCCACTCCTCATGTACTCTACAGTGATAAGCAACTCGGTGTCAAATCATAAATAAACTCTTCTCACTGGAGAAGTTTGACTGGTAAAACAGCTCAGTGTATTCAATGGTGACTTTAACAGAAAAAAGCCTCTGAATTATAGTTATTCCATGCTAGCAGAAATCTCTTATTCAGAAGTCCATCATGTTACATAATATCATGCGTATAGATGGTAAAGATTTTAAGAATTTGCAGCTTTTAACCATGTTCCTGTTGTTCATCTGAATTCTAGTCATCCAGCTAAAGCCACGGAACTTCTAAAAAAGATCTTCTTTCAGTGGAGGTGTAATGTGGCTCTAAAATGTATTTTTCAGACTCTGTGACTGCCCACACAAACTAAATGGGGTTACTTGCACAATATTCTGAAGTGCTAGTGACCAGGAGAAAGTGATACTTGGGGTTGCACCCAAAGAAAAATAGGAGGGAGAGGAATATTTGATAGCCATTTTTTAGCTTTTTAAATGTACAGTTGCTTAAGAGCTAATCCTTTTCTATAATTTTCTCTAATGATCATGCTCCTCAATTAGATTCCTTTTTTTTTCTGTTTAAGCAGTAGAAGATAACAAATTCTTCTACTTAATAAAACACCATCCTGGTAGTACAATGATGGGTCTTGATATTCCATTTTAGATATCAAGTCCAGTAGGACCTCGACAGTATATCTTGGGATACTTAATTTCTTTAAATTCTATCTGTATAAAATTCAGTTCATCTTCTTCCTTCTCGCTGTTACCTACATCAACACAATACTCTGAGACTTCAGTTATACGTAGTTTTATATGACCTTTCAGTTCACAAAGATTCTGACAAGAGCCAGAAATTTTTACAATCTAGTTGTCTTAAATAGAAGATGTCATATTTAACACACGTGTGTTAAATAAATAGCATTTGGCTAAAATGTGTTTTCCTGAAGGACATCAACTCTTCTTCAAAGACATTAAAGAATCCACAATGCTATTTACTTATGGCTTGTAAAATACATATTTCTATTTTGGAGGTTTTTTCATCAACCTGCAGAAGTGACATCTTGTTAGGTGTTTAGTTTTTAAAATGTTGCTACCTGCTGACTCTTTGTTGGGGCACGCTGGATTGTAGTTTAACGTCTGATATGACACAACCTTGCTTTGCTGCTTCATTTCAAAATTGGATAAGAAGGATGCATTGAATACATCTGGATTTCCCACAAGATTATTACTAGCTTCCCTTGTAATGACATGATACTATTTACTACAAACGAACTAAATTTTCATATTAGCGTTTCTTTCCTAAAACTGTTATTTTGCTTTGTTCTGGATATCAGTGATTTCTTTCTCTTTCTCAAACAGGTCTAGACTTTCATTTCAATTTTTCTATAGTTTACATTGGTTGTCACTTAATATCTGTTCACCATTTGACAAAACTTTCTAAAAAAGAAGAAAAATTGCAGTTCCTCCAGCAGCTGCAAGGCAGTTAGAAATTATTTTGATTATATTATTTATATAGTATTTATTTTATTATATATTACATATTATTATATAAAATACCTACATTTTGGTTTATTACGACTCAACCTCTGTTGTGTTTTTTTTCTCATAAGCTTTATTTGACTTCAGAATGGCTCAGGTTCTTACACAATGGTATTAGATGAGCATTATTTTTCTTTCCTATATAAACCAAATTCCAGCTCCCTCGCCTGATCGTGTCAGCATCTGAAAGAAAATCATTAAGCTAATTGTCATTATAGATGTCTGGGAGGAAGATGCTGTACTGAAAAATCACACTTCCTTATGAATAAATTGTTCCTAGGCAATTTACTAGTAACATCTATTTTATCTCAGCAGTAGAATAGGAAAATAGGAGTTTATATAGGGATAGATAAATTGTTGTTCAAAAAATACGGCACTAATTTTTCCTGAAAACTTTCTTAAAAACTGTCTGGCCAGATTCTAACATCATTATCCTTGTATCATTAAATAAAATTTGTTAAAACAGTCAGATAAATGAAAGAGTCTGAACTCTGGGGAAAGTATTACTAGCTAAAGACAACCGGTGTAAAATCATACAAAGGAAAGTGAAAAAAATAAAAGACATTAGAGAAGAGTCAGTCATACCATCTAGAAGAGGGAGATAATGTAGAAAACTGTCTGCTCTGAAAATCAATGGGGTTAATATACCAAAATCATCTAGTTCTCAAGCACAGGTTTGAGTGACTGCAGTCTAAAAAACATCACTGCTTGTATGTATGCTACTTGCCCTTAAGGCACAGGATTTTTCAATTTCATTTAGCTCCCAGTGAAAGACAGTTAAACTGAGGTATATTAAATTGCATTTTCTGCAATTTAAGAGTATCTCATGGGCAGTTATTCAATCACCTGACTAATCCTGAACTGTTATTCTGCTATGACTTGATCATATGTTTATTCCCAGCAGAATTTATTTTTTAATCAAGCCTAAAGAGAGAAAAAAAATACTGTCACAGGAAAATCAGCTGCTTCAGGTAAAAAAATCCTGTTTATGGGTAAAATGGCTGGCCTCCAGATATCTATTTTTTTTTAACAGGGATTAGAAATTGAGATTATACAAAACAAATATTGTGCTTTTAAGGTTGTACAAGGGTTATTATATTGGAAACATCTTCAGGATTGTTAGGTTAGCTTGATGACTATCAGTTTATGGCTTTTATTCCTTTTATATCATTTAGGAGACCAATCTGCATTGTGTGCTCAGCAGAACCTCCATTTTTTCAATGTAATTTTTTCCCCTTTGTTGAACACTGGTTAGAATTGGTGTTTGTATCCCATTCACCGCGTGAATGTGTCTGTGTATGAATGTGTTGCATAAGAGAAATCTAGAAAGGGACAGCTTGGTGAAGGATGTAGCATGTCATACACAGCTTTAATCCAAGAGAAGTCACCAGACATTTTCAAAACCCTATGGACTTGGAGATTTCCCAGCTCTTTTATGCCCAACTATGAAATAAGTTGCCTTTTCTTAGGAGTCAGGCATTACTAGGGCATGGATTTTGCTCTGGAAGCTTGTGAAAAAGAAAATAGTCCCCAATAGGTGAGTAAAACCATTAGAAAACTCAAATAAGGAAAGTAATTGTTTAAAGTTTTTCAGTTAGATCATGTTATTTGCTACAGTTATTTGGAAGGAAAATATCACAGATCCATGTAGCCATGATAATGACAAACTTGGAAGACATTAGGGTAATAATGGTCCCAGTGTTCTGGTGTTTACTGCTGTGAATACTGTTTAAGAGCTTAATTGGAGCAAAATATATAAATAAATAAGGAACTGTAACTCTATCTAGATAACAATTTTAAATTCATTTCATGGCTAAAAAAAAAAAAAAGGTGGCTTTTTTTAAATAAAAAATGCATTTTCCTTAATCTTTCAGTGTATCTTTGCATGAGTTTTAGAGATACATTCCTTACAAGATTTTTTTTTTAAGGGATACCTTAACAGTAGTGGAAATAATAGACTGAGAGAATCCACACAGATTGAGCTAGTTAGCCATGGGATCCAACCAGGAGAAAAATCACAGTTGTGGTTTCACAAATTCACTGTTTATTATCTCTGCATGCATCTTAAGGATTTATTGCCTAAGAGGGCTCCTGGTCTGTGTTGTGGGGGGTTTGTAGGGAAATGTGATCAGTCTGCAGGATAGAAAGAAGGGGGACTCAGAGGAACAGGACTCAGAAAGCAGAAAGTAATTGCATCAGCAGGGAACTGTGATCAGAGGGTGTGTGGAGCAGAAGCCCATTTTCCTACACAGTGTGCATGGGTGACGTGATTCCTTGTTCCAAGCCTCTTGAAACTGGAGATCTTGGGCTCTCCCTGTTGAGTGCTTTCAGGTCAAGTTCACCTTTGTGTTCAATGGAAGAAAAATAACTCACTGCTTGAAGACTGACACTGCTCAAGGTTCACACATGGCAGTATGCACAGAAAAGATTGGGGAAGGAGGAAATCATGACTGGCTTGAGACACATTGGTGTTTGTTAAAACAACATGCATCTGTGCTAAACATAGTAAAAATCTTGTGGAAAAAGGCCTTGTAGTTAAACATTATTTAAGGATCTTTCTTAAAGTCAATAGGATAGTCTAGACTTTATATTGAGCTTTAATTTACTTGGGTCCTGGCTTTTTTTCTGTCTAATTTGAACTGAAATTTAATTATGTAACAAAATAAGAAACCAATGAAGACAAGAATAAAGAGGTTTCATTCTTTTCTCTCTCTCTACATCAAGAAAAATATGGTGGTTTATATATGTGTGTGCTGTGCTTCAAAACAGGTGTAATGAGTTAATCAGTTTGATGTTTTCTGCTATTACTGCTGCTTTAGTTTTAGATAATTTTGTAATGACATTTCTCATGTCAGAGATATTATTTAAATGCCCTAGTCTGCCTTCCTGAGCACATAACACCAGCTGTGTAGCTCACAAGATCATTTAAAATGATGCTTTCCCATCTTGCATTGAAAAAACATCTAATAAAGTAAATTCAGATTCTTTTTCTTTAATAATAATCTTTATTATTAATGTTTGGGTTTTGTGTTATGAGAGGTGCTAAAGATGAAGAGAGATTGCAGTTCTTGTCCCAGCCTGAAACAAACATGTCAAACATAGCTTAAATATGAAGTTTGCACAGGATGAAATTTGTTGTTAGGGAATACTTAAAGGTAGTATACTCAAATGTATCTCTTGTAGAAAAATGTTGACCCACTAATTATCCAAATATATTGAAGTCACTTCATACACGCTTTAAGAATCACCTCAGAGATTAAACATCCCTCTTGCCTGGTTTACAGGTATAAACTTGAAATTGTTGCTCTTCATGTTGTAGGAAAGGATTAAATCTCACCTCATATCAGAGTATTTGGAACAAACTCATCACTAGAGAAAACCATTGGTTTTGATGCTCTAGAGTTATCTGCAATCTCCAAAGCTTTACATTACTGATTTGTGTTTTGAATTTCAGATTGTTATTTCAATTGTCATCAGTTCGTAGAAGCTACTGCACAATATGATTAACAAACAATTTCTAAAATATTAAATAATGCATTAGTACTTTCAGAAGATATTATTAGTAATAAGAAAACTTTTTTAAAAAAAAGAAGTAAATCTTCCACTATTTAAACAGAAATCCCAAAAAAGTGTGGAATATATAATTCCTAGAAATGACACAGTACCTCAGAAAAATGGTCATTTCTAAACTTGTGTTAAAGATTTTGTTGTGCTGTTAGATGGTTTTTGCCTCAGCAGTTGTGTTTTTTGGTTTTTTCTTTACAAATTTCTCAGCAAGTACTTTAGCACAGCAGTTAAGTTGTAAATAAGATTGCCCAGATGAAGAAACTGTTTACACCCAACTATAGCTCAGAAAGTTGTCAAGAAATACAAGATGGATCACACTTACTTCCTGCCCTCTGGACTTTTATCTAATAAGCTGGATGCAGAAAGAAGCACTTACCATTTCCTATTCACTTTTTTTTTTTTGTATATAGCTATTATCTGGGGCTGTTGTCCTAAATTGCTTTGATAGGAAGGCAGAAAAGGGTGCAGTGGAGAAAACCCCTAATCTCTTCAAACTTGAACAGTGAATTGCATATGCACATTGATAAGCCTTTGCTGTACTGGATGTCTTAAATTTAAAGCAAGACTTTATCTCCTTTTCTGTTAAAGCTTTAGTTGTTTCACAAATGCTAATGTGCAATAAATAAGCAAATACTTTTTCTGACTTTGATAACTGCACTTTGGGGTTTCTGAGACATATGAGAATGAGAAGTATCAAAATATTAGTGATGTAAATATCTTTATCTTTCTTTCTTACCTCTATCAAACAAATCTGCATGAAGGTGTTCTTTATGTGACTGGTGCTGCCATACTGATCTGGAAATGTGGCTAATAACCAACAGTCTCTACAAAGTACCTGTGGAGTTGAACTGACCCCATTGCTTATTATGGACCATATAAAATTATGCTCTTTTCCCATATTAATTGTATTATTGGAAATTTCATAACATTTTTGTAGCTTTAGGAAGGCAGGGCTAGCTGAGACTACTACATGAAGTAATCTAAAATTATTATGTCTCTGACTTTACTTATATATTCTGTTCAGCCTGAGTACTTCGTTGAATGAAAACAGTAGTTCTTAAACCATAAACCTGCAAAACCTCAGTCAGTGGAACCAGATAGCCTCTGATATGTTTCTAGGTCACTTTGTGTTAAGGTTTTGCACCAAATACTAAAAAAAAAGTACATGATCAACACTGTGCCAAAACAATGAGAAATTCCTCAAAGATTTCATTTATTTAGGAGACTTGACTGTACTGGGTCAAAGGGAGGGAGTGGCCGAAGTCGAACTGTTAGAAATACCCTAGGCTTACTCCTAGCAATATACAGGTTAACCAGTTTGACAAATGATCATAGCAGACTGTCTAGCTGCAAACTGCAGAAGACAGCATAAAAATTTTCTTCTAGTGAAACCTGGCAAATAATTATTTTCCAGACCCGCGACATTAGAACTTGGGATTTGATCAAAATTTATCCTAAAGGAGTATTTTCTGATACCCCAAAGGAATGGTCCAACATGATTTTCTCTGTGGGCCGAATCTCTCTTCTTCTTCTCTTTGCCCTCAGTGGTGGGTGGGGGGAAATTGTTTCCTGTCTTCTTGCATAGTATGGTTAGCAGGCTTGAAGGAAAGATCATACTTTACACAGTCTTAGTGTAGCCTACCTAAAGAACTACCAGACAGAAATGCAAATTAATCTTTTTTTCCCCCTAAAGCTATTTCGCTATAAAACACCAGCCTTAATGGTTGGCTGCACTCTCTTCTGACACTGTAGAAGTTACACAAGTAGTTCTCACTAATGTTAGTAGAAACAGGGTGCATCGCTTGGGGACAGATTACAGTCTTCGTCTTGTAGGACATGAAAATAATTGAGACTCTGTTGTCAAGATCTGAGCTTTTCTTCGAGTGCTGATGTGTTTTGGCAAGACATGTCAAAACTATATCTCATATTGAAAGACACGCATCCTGGAATGTTAGATGGGAACATACAAAACGCACAAGTCACCAAGCAATTCATACCACTTTTGCAATCTCCACCATAGCACAAAAAGCCTTTTGTTCAAGTGTGTTCAGCACTTTTCAGTTGATAAACAAGTGGTTATCCTTCAGGATGACATTTGTCATCTGTGCTGAGCTGTTATCACTAAAATAGCTTAAATGACACCTTTTAAATAAAAGAATTAATGATTTTTTTATTTGAAAATTAATGTAAAAATGTTTATGAACAAAAATAATGCCCTTACTTTTTCATTTAGAAAAATACCAATATTTGGTACAGTTTAAAATCTGTGTGTGTGGACTTTTTTTTTTAATTCAAGCTCCCTTGTGAATCAGTGAGTTATAAATGTTTTAGACATTCTGTTTACTCCTTGAAAAGAATAATGCATTAACTGGTTTAACTCCATGTATGTGCATCTCTTACCACTATGGTTTTTTGTGTTTCTGTATTAGATTATTCACCTGGTATTTATGATGCAGGAAAAGACCAATCAGTATTATGCTGAATTCCTGGTGTTATGCCCAGGAATCAGGAAATCGCTGTCTCTGATTCTGTTCATTCTTTGTCAAGCAGATATTATTTTAAATTTCCGAACAACATATGTCAGCAAGTCTGGCCAAGTGATATTTGAAGCAAGATCTATTTGCATCCACTATGTGACTACATGGTTTATCATTGATTTAATTGCTGCACTTCCTTTTGATCTTCTTTATGCTTTCAACGTCACTGTGGTAAGTACTAACCTGTCTTCTTAATCTTTTTTCAAGAAGAGCTTGTTGATGTGGGTTTTTTTTTCCCAGACCTGGAGACTAAAACTGAATTAACTAAAATACCTTGGTGTCTTTTACAGTTTTGTGGTGTATTTTCACACTGGATGTACCAATTTTTAAATTAGATTATCTTTGCTTTGTTAACAGTTGCATCTATGTTAACTTCATGTCTAATTATTGTACTCAAATACAGTTTGCTATGGCTTTTCTCTCTTATGATGTATAAATTCAGTCCTTCATTTTTCAAGACTCATAAATTTTTACTGGGGTAAAGTAAATCATTTTTACAGTCAGCATGTTTATTTAGCCAGGAATCGTCTTTCTCTTTACTTCTGGGAATTTTAGTGAAAAAATGACTGCTAATTTTTTGTGTGTTCTAACTTGTATTGCTTAAAATTGTCATTGACTTTGGTTTTAACTCATTTTTTTTAGGAATGTAATGTCAAAAGGCTTAATCTGCTTTGAAAAATGTTTGTTCTAATGTCAGGTGATGTCACAATTATGATGGGTTACATTTGTGTTGGCTTACTTATGCTAAGACAAAGGTTTTTATTCTGCTAGCCCTATTAGATTTTGTAGAGTAAGGATCTATTAAGCAAAATTGCAACAAACAAACAAGCAAACAATCCCCCCCCCCAAAAAACATATAAACACCTCCTGCCCTTCTGAATCAGAAAGTTCAGTTTTTGAAAAAAATGTCGGCAGAGGTTTCTTAATTTTGTGGACTTTTGCCATAAGAGACTAAGGTTTTTAGCTGTCCACTTTCTAATTCCCAGAATTCTGATCTTTCGTAAACAGATGCACTCAATCTCAATTTCATTAAAAGTGAGTTACAGACAAGTACAGAGATTATAGGATAGACACATACCAGAAAAAAAGCCAGCATAGAATAACACTAGTCAGGAAGGATCCCATGTAAGGTATGATGTTTGATCTTATCATTTAGTTCCATTTCCTTCAATGAACTCCCTTTTCATGCCATTTACTACATAAAGAACCATCAATGTAATGCTGCTAGTGCAGTAACTTTTGAAACCTGGTAGTTAATAGTTTCACATTGTTCACTGGTTTTTTATAAAAGGTGAGTAATCTATTTAAATACATTACTATCTCAGTTTATCCTTTACATTCAAACCAAACAGCCAGAATAATGCTGTTGGTTTAATTTCCATTAATACTTTTTCGTTAAAAGCACCAGGTTTATCTTCTCTTTCAAAAAGAAAATTTAAAAAAACTGAAAACAACAACATTTTCTTCCACCCCACTGGAAGGACTGATACGCTTTCCATACTTTATTCTGGAAAAGAAAGTACTATCTAATGATTATTTTTACAGTTAAAATATCACGATATGCAAAATGCTACTATAATATGATTAATGCACATCTCCTGTCCTACTTTTAAAACTTTTCCCTTAATAAGACCTCTGTATGATTCTTTAATGGGAACACAGTGCCTTACTATATCATATCTCCTATCATGACAAGACTTGGCAACTCTTAATATAATCCTCAAGATAACAATGATTTATCAACTGCTTCAAGAACGGGGGGAGGTGCTAATCACATTATACTGTTTTCAGACTTCATGATTTAATAAGCCATTTCCTCATATCTGTTCTCAGATTTTCACTTCATCAACTTTCAGATGTTGCCTCAACAGAACGGTGAGAAGGGGCATCAGGGAGCATCTCACTCCTTTGCTGTTCAGGCCCTGGCACAAAGGCCAAACCTTTAGGCACGCTCTAAATTCTGCAAGCTATAGGTATAGTGCCATACATACCTGTGTATGTATGGCACATATATGTCATACCCCAGTTGGAGACTGATGGAGCCAGAGTGCATGTAAATGCTGTGGAGTCTTTTGCTATCTTTGTATATATTTCAAAAGAAACAAAAGTGAAACTGTATGAGTGGGCTCTACTGCCTTTACACCTTACCTGGATTCTGCCCTCCCATTAAAATCAGGGACTCTTTGGAGATCTGAGACCACAGGCACATTCCTGCCTATCCTCAGTTCATGCCCTTCTCCTTCGATCCTTGTGTTCATCTGACAAAAAGGATCCCTTAATTTGGGGAAATATGGTTTCAAATGTTGCCTTAAAAACCAGGCCATTAAGCACTAGTTATAATGATTGAATTGCTCCTTTCTGAGTAGCTATCCATGGTTACAGAACAAGAGTATCATTTTTTGAGGAAAATCGACTAACCAGGTGGACAAAAAATTATTAAAAATCTCTCACACTAGTAATTTCTTAAAACTTATCCTGTTTCTTCATTAATTTATTTTTTATGTAGGAGATGATTCTTCCAAGCAGAGAATTCCATCACTGGTTTGTAGCAACTTTATTTTTTGTCAGTACTTCTCAGGACTATGCTGATTGTGTTAGATAAAATTTTGTCCATGTCCTTTTGACAGAAAAAGGTTAACACAGCTAGTCTAAAATGATTAACAAAATGGAAAATTTTGATGATTTTATATCTGTGGGCAAACAAAAATCTGTGCAGGCACAAGTATGAGTGCTGACTCCTTATTTTGTCTTCCTAAATTTGTGACATAGAAAAAGAAGCTGCCTGATGGCATTTTAGATCTTCCAATGACATATTGGGCACAATACCAGAAGAGCGTTTGGCATGACTAATGAGAAAATTCAGTGCAATAATACATGATTAATTACATCTGTGTCCAAATTTATGCAGGAATCATTTTGAAATGGGGCAGTCCTTAGGCCTTAAAATTAAACATGCCTCCACATTAAAAAGAGTTTTATGATATATGATTCACTGTCTTTATATCTGTAGCTTAAAAGAAATGGTCAGAATTTAGGCCAGACTGATAACTGGCAGGGCGCACATACAATTTTAACAGTCCTTTTGAAATTTCTTTTTTGCAGGAATCTAAAACAAAGAAAAAATAATTTCACCAAGGTTATCATTATTTAACTGTGATGTTTTAGAACATAGGCTCCCATGGGAAGATGAAGGCTCCAATGTGTAGGCCATAGCACATATACAATCATTATATACAAAATCATTATACAAATGTTCATATGTTACTACAACACCTTGAAGAGTCAGTCGTGAATAGGGACCCATTTATGTTATAAGTGCAACAGAACTGTGCTTGGTTCAAACAAGCTGATGAGAGAGAAGGAAAGGAGACTTTGGGAAATGAATTACCACTGAAACAGAGGCAGGTGATATAGTTTCATGGCAGTTGTAGAATAATTATAAATTAAAGTTATATGATTGTAGTAATATAAACATGGCAATTGCTCCAAATATTTTGCAGCCTTCTGCCCTAGACTTGCAGATATTCTTGGGCTTAAGGTCACAGACATAACTAATTCCCTGACACTGTAGATGGAGAATGACATAAGATGAGGAAAAGAAATGCAAGAAATGACCTTGTAAATGTTTGTGTGCTCAAATGTCAGATCTTATTTTAACAACATATATTGAAAAAATGTCATATTTTTGTTGATTTTCTTTTTTTCCTTACTATGTACATGACAAATAATTTAAAGGTTCGTGAGAAAAAAAACCACATTAAATAATGGGCTGCAAATATTGCTGTTTGAAGGGGCTCATGGGAGAATTACTTATGCAGTACCAAAAACTGTACTGACAAAAAAAATATGATGCTTGTAGATTTCTTATTGTCTTCTTTACAGGTTTCCCACCTACTTAATTCCTGAGACTGGAATAAAATAAATGAGTTGTTAAGTCTTTGAACAAATCAAAAACACTTGATGTTACAGAATTTATCAGTCACCTCAGATCTGGCTGTTAGTAAAGGCACACCTATAAATTTTAGAGTTCAAATTATTAGCTTTGGTAAAAGAAACAGAAAGGCTGAACTTTAGGATATTCTGGATTAGCAAAAGCAAAAGGATATTGATTGGGCTGTGTTTTTAGACTTGCTTTTGAGAGAGCTCATTACTGTGCTCTGGGAGTGCTGTGGCAAGACACGTCAAGCCTGATGTTTCTTTTCCAGCTGATGTGGGTATCCTGTATCAACCAGGCATTAATCCTACTGTCTCATTAATGAGGGAAGAAAAGAAAAGCTTACTGTTAATGAAAATTATGTCTATTTAATCTTAGACAAACACATTAAAAGTATTTGGATCCTAATCTGTATGTTGTTGGCTAACTCTGCCCAACAGCTGAAACATGAGCCAAGTACATCCCAGCAAAACTGTGGGCTGCTCACACTATGGTATGGATGTAGGCTGCAGGATGCTCTGGAGGGTATGGGGTCATCCAGAGACTGCTCCCTTTATGCTGGGACTCCTCTAAGGCCAGAGCCATATAGTTCGTAAACCGAAGTATACTTAGGGTGCTGAATAGATTAGGTGCTGCTTTTGCTACACAAACTTGAAAGGCAATAATATTTTAGTTAAGGAATTTAAGAAGCAGTATTAGAAGTTTTAATGAAAGCTTTTTGGGACTACTACTTAGTACAGAGCAGTAAAATATGCCCATGTCCCTGAACACAGGTTTAAATCTCAAGAACAAATCTGAGCCTTCTCTGACTTCTCTGCTTTATTGTTCTGCAAAATATCTGCCATCGTTATTGCCTCTTCCATGCTAAATTATAAACTGGTTTCATCTCCTAGACAGTTAAATTAGGTGTACTGTTAGCTGAAGCTGAAAATCATCGTGTGTTTGGAGATATATATTTTGTGGTTTCATATTGTGGTCAGATGAACATTGGTCAGTTTGACAATTGTATTTCTCTTCTAGAGCTGGGAAGAACCCATTTTTCCCAAACACAAATTTTTAAGCTGAATCTGAAAGGAGACTGCATGAAAAAAAACCAACATGAAAGGCCTAGTATTTCAAGTTTGTTTGATTTAAATCAGAAATAATAATTATGTATTTACGCATCAAAATATAACACTTTTTTTTAAAGCATCTTCTTTTCTATTCTCTGCTGTCTTAAGATTCAGTCTAGTCAGCTATGCAGCTGAATGAAGACCGCACAAAATTTCACAGAGATTTAGAATATCCTTTCATTGAAAAAAGAGAACTGTGTGATAGAAGAAAGCTGCTGGCAAGTTGTTTCGCTTCTGACAATTGGTTTTCTCTCCCTGTTTTCCTAGGTTTCCCTTGTCCACCTTCTAAAAACAGTGCGGCTGCTGCGCCTCTTGCGTCTCCTTCAGAAGCTGGATCGTTACTCCCAGCACAGCACAATCGTTCTCACACTTCTCATGTCCATGTTTGCCTTGCTTGCTCACTGGATGGCCTGCATCTGGTATGTCATAGGGAAAAGGGAGATGGAACAGAATAACCCACTTACTTGGGACATAGGTAAGTTCTTCCTTCCTATGTATACATACACGTGTATATATTCATAAATGTATGTAAATATATAAAAGTACGTGTAGAAGTCACTCAATATTTCAGGTTTTGTTCAATCTTATGCCATTGTTTAGTGCTGTTTGTAGAGAAAAGGAAGAGTTTGGCACTCTGAATTTCAGGTCAATCTGAAAAAGGTTAAAATAAAAATCAATTGGAAAAAAATAGAAAAGAATTTGAGATTTTTAAGAGAGATTCAAAGTTTGGAAAATTCAGGATCTGTATAGGAAATGGCTAGACAGACCGTGTAAAAGCATAAATGAGAAAACTCATCCTGGTTTTGCAAATTAGGAAAATTCATCAACAAAAACATTCCCTCAAATGTGCTGATTTTTTCCTGTACATTGAAACAGATAGGCCCTGAAATGTCTTCAGGTTAAAAACTCCCTTTGGAATTATTGTTTAGGGGATTTTCAGGCTTTGATTGACTGTTTATCAATGGAATGTTCAGTTTTGGTCCAATGTTTAGTTTCTACTCCAGCATTCATTCTGATTTAATTGAGTGTTCCAGATTAGCTCTAGATTTTAAGCATTTCATTTTTTGTAGTGAAACATCTTCCATAAATGAAGTTTATCTAAAGGTGAGGCAGTTTCCCAAGAGAAAAAATATTTGGTGTGGGGGAAATAATGCAAACACCTGTGACCAAAGGCTCAGTGATATGCATTCAGACTGCAGATTGCCTGATTCTTATCTCCTTTATTTCTTTTCTCTTAACCCTGTTATCATCTCTCTAAATATCATCTAATAATGATAAATCTGAGGGAAAAATTATAGTCATACTAAAGGTGCTTGACCTCAGAGAAGGGAGGATACTGGGTCAGGAAGAGAAAAAGAATAAAGTCCAAGAAATATGTGTTTCTAGTTTTTCAATAGGTTACTTAAAGATTTGCGGAGTCTTCTTCTTCTTCTAAGATGGTTGTTTATTTATCTTTTCATTTGTAAACCAGGTCTGTGACCTGCTGCTGAACTCCTTATAGAGAGCAAATGTCTGAAAGAAAAGTCTGCAGCTCTAGAGGAGAATACACAAAGAAAGCCCACTGTGCAAAAATTGGTCCAATACCACTAACAGAGAAACAAATCCATATAATAATAATAATAATAGTAATAATAATAATAGTAATAATAATAATGTCTCTCTGGTGGGAAGTAGCTCTTAAGGCACTTTATCAGCTTATGTAGGCCGCAAACAATAGCTGCTTTCAAAGCGTTCATTGCAGTCCAAATGATGATGATGGGCTGCATCCTTGCTCCCTGGGTAGGGCTGTTGGCTGTGCTCCCTTTTCCCCCAGGCAAGGCCACATTCAGAAAACTCTCCTCATATACCCTGGTGCTCTTGGCATTTACTACTATGAAAATATTAACCTTCACCATTTTGTCCATTCTTGGGCAATGGCAGTGATAACCAAATGTCCCAACAACCTCATTAGAACCAGTCCCAGTTTAACTGGAACATAGACATTTCCCAGGAGTCCCACTTGTGTCTCTGTGAAGAGTGCTGTTTCTGGGTTACCACACACTGATCGTCTTCCAGTGAGCTTCCTAAGGAAGCACTCCTTAACAGCTCCTCACCACTAACTTACTTTGACCTGTGACAATCAGGGGCCTTCCCTTGACACTTCTAGGCAGTGCACTTCTACACTGGATGGGTCAAGGCACTTCTTAGCAGTACGTGCTCTCACACTTTCACCTTTTATACGGAAAAAGGGCTTTTCTATTGGGCTTATTGGGATTTTTTTAGTTTTTTTTTTTTCTAAATGTGTGAGTTTGCATTTTTGCCTGGAAGGCTGTTCCACCACCTTCATGGATGGTCTCTAAAATATTTGGATGCTATAAATTTATAATAAAAATTATACTGCAATGACTCCTGTAATGCTCCTACAGATATTAGTTCTAGAGATAAGTTAAATAATTTATAGCTTTGGGGATTTGTTTGGATTTTTTTGTTTGTTTGGGGTATTTTAAGTGCAATGGTTTTAAAATGTTAAAGTATTAGATACTGGTTTAAAGAAAAGAGCTCAGAAAACTCCAGATATCGATGCTGTTGTTTTGCACAGACCACTCCAGCACTGACAAAATTTCTGGTTAAGCTTATGTGTTGCATATGTGAGCACAAAAAGTTATTATGTAATTTCATCTCTGAAACATCTACCAAGAATTCGTCCATATATATTTCTTTTCCACGGGACTCCTGGTTTGATATATGTGTGTTACAGTAATCTGCACTGTAAAAATGTAATTTTTTCAATCAGTATAAATTCTGTTGCTCTCCACATGCAAACTGCTTGTTGATGAAACCCAATGAAATTAAGTCTTGGTCCTCTGTGTATCTTTTGCTATTCTGGTGATTATATGCAGGTAGCCTTTCTTTTCGCCTTAAGGAAACTTCAAATGGCAAGTTCACTACACCTCATAGCAACCACGCTGGGGATATTTTGAGGGGAGAATGGTAGGTGTAATTTAGAGTATGAGTGATTAAGCAAAGTAAAATGAGATCTGGAAATTATAATAAATCATAAGCAAATAATGCACACAGGAGAAATCTTGCTTGGAGTACAGTTAAGGTAGTATTACTGCAAGACACTGAGGGTATTTTGTTCTCCTAAAGGAAGACCTCAGCTGAAAAATTGTGCTGTTTTGGAGAGCATGTAAAAGAGATATCTTGCTGCAGGCAAAACAGTAGGATATGTTCCTTACTTTTATACTTACAGGTTTTAATTTTTTAACTTTTAATTTCAATACATTAATACCAGAACTGGAGACTCAAGTTTACATCAATGCACCGTACACAAAGTTTATTCCAGCCATGAAGAGGCTTTCTAATGGACAACATTAAAAAATACCATACAAAAATTATAATTCCTATACTTTTTGTAATGAAAAAAATGTGTCACTTCCTTGGAAATCCTACTTTTTATTCTTCACTGGAATGTCTCAAGCAATGTCCACCTGAAAAAATGAGTATGGCACCATGAGTATGGATGCTGAAATGTATGTAAGAGCTGAAATATAGGAAGGGGTTTGTTCTAAGAAAGGAAAACTATGTCTGGAATGAAAAGAAGATTAATTTGCTTTTCATGTTTGCTGCTATTTTTGGGGAGAGAGTCAGAGGAAGAAAAAAGCTTTTAGCTTTTATTTACTCCATTTAGTGCTTCCTCAGAAAGCCTGTAGCACAGATTTCAGGACCGAGGTTTGATAACACTTAAAGCAAACAATTTAAAGCTGCAGTACTGATAACATAATACTTTGAACCTTGCTGTGCCATCAGATATGCACCATAGCCCAGATCCAGCAGCATTTGCTTCTGTGTATCTATTTCTCCAGCTAATTTAAACAAATGTGGTGCTTAATTTGCATTTGGACTGGGGCAATGGGAGTGATAAAGTTGTTCCTATGAAAATACCCAGAACTGAAAATGGCATTTGCTTTGTTCTTACTGGACCGAATTGTAAGCCTTTATTTCACTATTTGTCCTCATTCGGGCAACAGTCCCATTGCAAATAATTTAAAAACATGGTTACATTCACAAATTTAGCCACGTGGTTGCACGGTGAGAGAGGTGTAGTGTCTGGGTCTATTATTGATGAGCTGTCAGGATGTGGTGGCACTCAGACAAATATCAGTGTAGCATAATGTTAAAAACTGGATCTCTTGCTTAGCTCCAGTATTGCTAGATTTAACTGATTGCATTATTTGGAAGATACACAGTATGGCCACTGCTTTTAGATGCTGGAAACCTTTACCTCAGCAAGTTCTCCCATCTTGGGAAAGAGTTGTTCCATGTGCAGCATCTTGACTAATGTCTGATAAAACCATGACTCCTGGACACGTCATTCCCACCCACAGGAGACAGTGATACAGCTCTTGTCCTGCTTTTCCCTTCTGGCATTTTCAGGTCCCTCTCTGTTACATTTCACCTTGTTCCCCTCATTTGTTCTCACTGGTGAAACAGATGTCTCCCTGAGATATGGAATGGTCTTCACCAACCTGTAAAAATAAGATTAATTTTCTGTTAGCTGACACGGAGTAGAGGCTAGACTGTGTTTAGGTTCCTGGCTTATCCTAACCCTCCAATGCCATTGGCTCCCATTTCTATAGTTTAGCTGGCATCAGATTTAGGCATGGGCTCTTTATTTGCTGACTGCTATTTTGTGTTAATATATTCTGAGATATTCAAGTTCTTATTATATATGAGAAAGTTATTTTTCTATCTGTCTCTATGAGAAACAGATAATATTGAAAATATTTCCTGTTGATGAAGGCATTCTTTCTGTGAGAACCATGTGAGTTGTTGAAATCCGACTGTCTTGAGTGTAGTGAGGAGATTAGGAGAGGGCCAAGAGTCAGGATGCTGGCTCCCTTAGATAGTCAAAACTGTCAGGTATAATTTGTGCCACTGTCTCAAAAAAAATTCCTTCCTGTCCACCAGAATATTAGCTGTAACTTTTTGTTAGTCGTACAGTAACACAACATTTTGACTATGGAGGGGTTGTTATCAATGCAAAATACAGTACAAAAATAGCTGGTTTTTTATACATAATAAATGAACTTTGGAATAAGCTTTAAAATCAGGCCTGTAAAGAGTATTGTTCTTCAGCTATTTAAATCTTTATTTCAATTGAATACCTCAAGTTTCATCTCAGGTTTTTAATCATTTTCTATTAGTTTTTTAATTTACAGCACTTTCAAAAACAAGAACACAGTTGTGGCTGAACCACTGTAGTTTCACATCCTCTGCAGTATAAAACCTCCCACACATCTTTTGTTTATCACACTCTTGCAGTCAGAGCTTTTAAAAGGACTCGGATCCTGACTCCCAGTGAATACCCGCAATTAGCTCTCAGTGGCAGAGTTAGGTACAGAAAAAGGTGCACAGGACCTGAGTGGTGCCAGTTGGAAATGCTGAAAACAAGGCTGTGCCTTCAGGGTCTTTCACTCAGGTATTAAAAGTCTCATGTTGGGCTGAAGTGAACAGCCTGAATTCAAAAACTACCCTTCCCACTGAGTCCTTCAGGAAATTTAGATGCAGGGACAAGGTGACTGAAAGATCCCCACCAAGTGCAGACAGGAGAGAATCTCCAAGTGTCTTAATCATGTAAAGATTGTGGCACTTCTGGCCTGATGCAGAAGTTGGCTGAAATGGGTTTTCCAAAATGTAGGTGTCCTATGTCTTAGATGCAAACTTTAGGTTAAAATCTTGAGCTCAGGTTCCAAAATTCTGCCCAAGTCCTTCGTGGTCCCCAGGTTGCTTCACTCTTTTCAGAATTTTGTAAGTCAGCGTCAAGCTGGAATATCTATTAAGAGAGACATTTACCTGTGATTCTCTTGAGTTTCAATAGTCTGGGAAGTTTTAGTGCCAGGAAGCTTTTTCCTAGTTTATGCTAAGAAACCAGAGGCAGAAGGTTTTAGTTTTCACAAGGTCCTGAGCAATTTTGCCAGGAATTCTGAAGGTACAGATTTAAGTATATCCTTGACAATAGATACTTGTGGCATTGTTATATTTATTCAGGTTAAAACACAGGCTCTCCTTTTTTCAGAAGTGTCATAGGTCTATTTTTATGTACATGTGTATCTGCCAGTTCTTCCACAAATAATGTATGTTAGTGAACTAACAACCCAGCATAACCATGGGGCAAATAAAAGTAGAAATCATATTTGAAATATCAGTGCCATTATTTCCATTCATGATCAATACAATACATAATTTGTCAAAGCAATAATTAATTTTTGACTCCTAGTGTTTTCATATTATACTAAGTCTCAGAATGTACTGTAGAAGCAGGGAAATAGGAATATATTTTTGCAAAAAAATTACTTAAATGGATAGACATGAGAGAAGAGTTGGTATGAAAGTTGAGATAGAGGCTTGGTGTTTATTTTTCTTCTTTTTTATATAGGAATTGTCTTCACTATTAATGATCTTAGATCATTCTGGCTTTGTCTCTGTACAACATTTCCTTCTGCTGAAGGATTAAAAACTTGGGTTTGAATGTGTCATGAGTATTTTGTACTAAATCTGAGCACTCAAAAACCATAACAAAAAATATGAAAAATAATGAGATTTTTAAAATGTGTGAGTATCAGTCTGCTTTGGAATCCTATGAGACTCATGTTCTTAACATTCTTAGCAACAGTGGCAGCCAGGAACTTATTTTGAAAAAAAATATGAAAACTGAGATTTTGTGTGATCATAAATCCCCAGGTAGTGGGGCTGTCAAGAAAATCAGCTAAGAGAAGACACATGGTAAAACTGTAGTGCTAAGGAATGATCAGGTTTTGGACCCATATGATGGAAGTGTTTGGTGCATGCAGGTACATGTACCTACTTCTGTATTGCAGACCTACCTTCTGGAGTTTGAGCCTGGACCCACATCAAAACAGCTTCCAGTAATTTCAACAAATGTTCAGCTTATGAAGAGCTAGCACTAATGAAGTGCAGCTGGAGTCTTGGGAAAGGCTGCAGCTGGCACCTGCTCTCGTGCTGTCTGGCAGATGGCAAGGTTCGGCACAGGTGCCCAGCACTCCCTGGTCTGCTTTAGTGGGAACCGCAGTTCAGTTTGTTTCGTGGCACTGTAAGAACTAAGTGAATCCTCCTCACTGCCAGAAAGAGCACTTGTAAATTTCCAAGGATCTCAGCCAAGAGAACTGTGTCCCACTGTAAAATATTGGTCTGGTTTCACTGCTCCAAACACACACATCCATCAGGTTAGAACTGACATGTGTAGATTTATGAATCCTTGTGCAGAGCAGGAAAGAACATCATGCTGACTACATCACACAGCACATCATTCACTAGCAGTGATCAATTGTTCACTTCAGTCTGTCATCTCTGTACCTGCATGTTTGATTTTAATTTCTCTTCCACTCTGCTTCACTATGTTCTTGATTATCAGTTTTCTTCATTTTTTGTCATTAGTAGTAACAGAACACATTCCTCTGGACCTATCGTCCTTCCTCGTTTTGAAGAGGCATCTTTAAGAAAAAGAATTAAAAAATATACTTATGCCATGCATGAGTGCTGGTATTTTCAATTTAGCAAAATGAATTGTAGTGCTCTGTTGGCCTTTGGTACCTGTATTGAAGGTCCATTGTTGTGTGGAATAGAAATACCTGTTTACTCACCTATTTTTTTTTTTTTTAGTGGGATGTAGGGCTGAAAATCACTTCTAATTAATATTTGAAGGAAATGGTTGATGGTTACCACTCTTGTGAAGTATTTTGGGGTATCAATATCTGAGAGACTCAGCTAACTAATTTGGGTTGTTTCTTGCAACACTATAAAATAATTAGCCCCTGGAGTGTCATACAGAAATAATAAATAGGAATAAACTAGACAACCTTACAAGATGATCACTTTGAAGCTATGAAGCTTTTCAAAGTACTCATCTTAAAAATTACTACAAACAGTACTTATTTCATTGCACATACTTTGAAAAAGACAAGGATATACCAAAATACTGAAGCATTACATAGTGGTGAAACACTCTAAAGCAGTTCAAACAGAAAATTTTAATCCCAGGAGAATATTTAACACTGAAATTCTTTTAAATAATTTTATTGCCTTTTTTAATCCTTAAGAGTTTTACTCCTCTGTGAAAGTAACACTTTTATTATACACGCAATGTGTAAATTTTCCATGAATTTTTTAAGGTTCACAATATCTAGCCTTGTTAGAATGAATATAGATAAAATCATTAAAAACATGAAGAAATTAGAATTAATGTACTCGTGTAATTCAAAACAACGAAAAATATTTATTTAAAATCTGCTGGATACCTTACCTGAATGGTGAAAATAATTCTGGTGTGAAATACTATATATGAGGCCAAATTTGGAGAAGCTTATGGTGTGGAATATTAATGAAAGAAAATTTTTTTTTTCTCTAATTGGGTTAGACTTTTGAATAAGGTACAAATGAGACAAAGTTCATCTGGCTTTTGAAGAAATCCTGTTTGCAGATAAACATAAATATTCATTATTTTAGTACAGTACAAGCAAAGGCACATAGTATTTTCTGTGTCTGTAAGTCTGTGAGATTGGAGACAGAGAAATGTAACTGCTGCAAGGGGGTTTTATGTGCAAAACTGTAATCCCCCGAACATATGCAGGAAGTATGTGTGGAAACCTGTCTGCATATGGTAAAGACCTATACTTACAAATTAAGGTCTTGGAATGGCTTATCTGAAACCCTGGCCCTACTTTTTTTGCCTGTTTTGTATGATAAATACATATTATATAAATAAATATAAACCATATATCAATATACTTTCTACAAGAGGTTTTCTTTATGAAAATCCCTCTTTTCAGAGCAGTGTATACTAGACCTTGTCAGGATTTAAAATATAAATTTAGATTTTAAAATATTCATAGAAATTAAGTTTGTGGAAATTATTCAGTTTTCTGTTTGTAAACTCAAACCACTGTTTTTGAGGTGCAGGTGAGTGAAACCAAAATACCATTTGTTGAGCTGAACTGAAACAGTCCTTTTGCATTTAGATTAATACCAATTTGTATTTTAGCTGCTCTGGGCTTTAGTAAGTTTTATTCTGCTATTCTTCCCTGCTGTTCTTTCCTGCAGGCTCAGTTCCTTGATTAAACTGTATTTTCCTTTACCTTTACCTTACTTTGCCTTCTGATTGAACCACCACTTTAGCAATCACCAAATACCACAGGAATGAGATGCCCTCTTGGATTTGAAGCCCAGAAAAAAACAGGCATGAAAGTAGCTTATTAAATGGAGTGTTAAATTTTTACATCATTATTAAAATATTTCCAAGATTTTGTAACTAGAAGAAAAAATTTTGGACAGTTTTTAAGTCAAAGGTAAAAATCTGGCATGCGGATGAAGCCCCTGAGATTTGACAAAGTGTCCTGCTGTGTCAAACAACAGATTACCTATGTATCATTCATTAATTCTACAAAGCAGTTTTTATCTCAGTGCAGAAGCTGTATCTGGACAAATTTCTGCAACCATAATAGAAATTCTCAGAGCCACACGTAGGGGAAAAATCTGCCTAGTAAACACCCCAGAAGAAGGGATAGTCCCAAGAGGTAAAATAACACCAGGATCTTTCCACATGGCTTCTATAATGCGAACACCAGAAAGTATAATTTATTGGAAGTTGAACATATTGTGCATAAAAGCTCTGTTCAGAAAATTTGAAGTTACATCAGAGTCTTTAACCCTTAACTGCTGTACTTGGAACTGTAGAACTCTTGGCTGCAGAGAGCCTCTGGGGTTCATTTAAACCAGCCAGATAGTTGAACCAGGACTATAACACGCGGTAAACCGGGTCAAACACGGCTTGCTCCATCCAAGTCCTGCAAACCTTGGTTGGGTAGCTTGTTCTAGGGTTACACTACCCTCCTCAGAGAGCTTTGTACAGTTTGTTAAAACATTAGTGTCTCTTACACATTAGTGTAATAGGAAGTTCTGTTAGGATTTCTTAGAAATTTCTACTTCTGTTTTGAAGCTCATGTCTAGGCTGTTCAAACTGTACCTTTTCAATCCAGTTTAAACCCACAAAGACTTTGCTATAAATTTTGAAATCTTTTCAGCAGCTGCTTCAATATGTGATTGGTCTGCCTCTCAGCCCCATCACGCAGGTAGAGATCCTAGGGTGTTAGAATGCCGTGTTGCATTCCGAAGACATCCCATAATGACTAAAATAACTTTTCTTTTCTTCTGTAGCACAAGCATGCCTTAAATTTTTAATCTAAAGATGTCCTTTGCATATATTCCTATTTCCTATTTATTTATCTATCCTTTTTTCTCTGCCCTTTACCCGAGCAGGTGCTTGATAAAAGAAGGGTTTTCTGCTGCCAGAATAGAAAATGATTTCTGTACAGAAATGAAGAAATTATTCAAGAGTCTTTTCTTTCCAGGCTCTCTTCCATTTTCCTATACCTTGGAAAATATTTCTGTTCCTTTTGTACTTTCAGGCTACAGTGCTCAAAGTTAACTAGTAACTACTTTCAGCCAAAGAAGCCAATGTGAAGCTGTGAGAGTATGTCAATGAATTCTGCAGCATATAAAGTTTTACACAAGCCACATTCTGTAAAAGTAATTATACCTAATTATTTTAAATTGTTTTTCATTGTCAGGTTTAAGAGAGCTAGAGATAAAAATACTAACGCTTAGGATTCCCTTATGTCACTCACTTCAAAAAGACCTGTCATATCTGCAGACACAGATGTAATATTTCAGAACTGCTGCAACTTTAAAAACATTGTGTGCTTTTCCATGAAGTCACCACCTTTCTTCTTCACTTTTTACTCCCTCTTTACATCAAGCCCTTATTATACTGCAAGTTCTTGGGGTTTTTTATTATCTTTAGATACAATCTGGAGTGAAATATTCCCTGTTGTTGATTTCCTCCTCCCAAATTCAAATATGTTTGGATCTAAACTTCCTTGATTCAAGTGGTGCATAATAAAAGAACAAATTGAAAAATGTTATTTATGTTGTAGAATCAAGGAACAAAAAAATAAGACAAGTCAAAAGCAAATAAAGTCCTAATACCATTTATCATATGGCTGCCTGTCAGACACAGGTCCCTGTACAACACGGTGGCTCCTTAGATAAGAACACAAAGGAAAATACTTAGACGATGCTGTAAAAACTGTGGAGCAAGCAAGGAGGGGATTGTAGCAAGGGTTAACATACTTAGCTGTTATCTAACCAGCATGGATGTTATTAATACAGAAGACAAGGAGAAATGGATGTCATGTAGACTGCAGCAGTTTATACTGACCCAAACTGAACTCTGTGCTGTCATTATCATCTCCTGTGCGATTATGCAGGCCAGTCAGATGGAAATCAGCATGGTTTTATTGCAATTCTGAAGTTAACCTTTCATTTGTAGTTAGACCTACAAAAGGAAACAGTTTCCATGCTGAGGCTTCTGGCCCTGTTTTGCCAAGCTGGGAGACTGCATTTGAACAGATAGGAGGTGCTGAAAGCTGGCTTGATTTCTGGAGTGGGGAAGATGGCAGGAGAGGGGAAGGTACCACCTATGAGGGACCACTTCTTGTATTACTCAGATTTAAAAAGCAGAGAGGACCCTTACAGCAGAGTCTGGAAGTAAACAGCTCTACTCTTGCAGACTGCTGGTAGTCAGAACGAAAATATAAAATATGTGTAGCATATTGCACTGTTTTTCTAAAAAAATATAGTCCTCTTGATATCTTGCTGTTGCAAATAAACAGTACTGGGTTTTTTTACAAAGATTTTAAGGTATTGATTATCACTGTCATTACCTCCATGAGAATTTACTTGCAGATTCTGAGTCAGAACTTTAATACATTAACTCTTAGGACTGAGAAATTGTCATAAGAACTGAAAGACTTCAGTCTGTATTTCTCTGATGGCGAAACCTGAGCAGGTGAGAACAGCAGGGTAGAGGTGAGATTAATTTACCAACTATGCCATGATGCACACATTTGGACACAAAATTTTGTTAGCAACTTTAAAACTTAACATTCTGCAAGGCTTTGTTGTGTGGGATATTTTGTCATAATTTGATAATAAAGGTTTCATTTTAAAATCATCTATATTGCTTATGGAGGAGAATGCTTATTTCTTAAAAAAGACATGAATATCCTGCCTGTAGTAGCTCAAAACCTTTTTGGCATAATTTGGACTCCAAATGCATAAAACTGCAAAACAGGTTTCTAACTCTTTAGCTGACACCATAAAAAAAAAAAAACCTCATTACCATAAATTTCATTGCAGGAACACCTGGGATGCTACTCATGGGTCAAAGCCCTCTTGTCTCCATTGCTGAATTAACAAAGAATAAAAAGGCTGCTCTTGCCCAAGAGGATATTACAGTCTAAATATAAGATAAGAAAAGCTCTAACAGATGGGTACAGACCTATGGAGCACAGGGAAGCAAAGGGGGCATAGATGGACGTGCTCTTTGCACTGAACGGACAACGAGCACAAACGTGTCTAATTCCAAGCTTAGCTGCAAGGCATTTAATAGCCTGGAAAAGGACAGTAGCAGCCAGTTTGCCTAAGGAGCAGAAATGTTAGATACTGAAACTCTGTGCAGTGACAGTGTGAGCATCTCCTTAAAGAAGATGATATTCACGTGATTTATATACTTCTGATTATGGCCTTGCAATTTCATTTCTCAAATTACCTATATGTTTAGATTTGTATGGTTTACCTGTAGTCTAAAAATTAAATTAACATTGTACTATATTACAAAAAAAGTAGCTAACTTACTTACGCTACTAATTTCTTTTAGTGTAAGAACCCTGGGAAAAGATACTGGGGAGAATAAAGCAAGACAATTTTTTTAAAAAATGAAAAGGTATTTTTCTTCACTCCAAATATATTAATGGCATTAGAGCTGTTTGTAAACTATTCCTAGTAACAATAAAAATTTTAATAGTAATAATTATCTATAGCAAATGCTTTGCATGTATTGTCTGTTACTGTCACAAGAAGTTGATTGAAAATTTCCCCATCTTGTCCTTTCTTTGGATCTGATGATCTCCCAGGTCTTTTCCAATCTAGTTGATTCTGCGATTCAGCGATGTGGGGAAGAGAGAGTAAACTGCTGACTTGCAAAAGCAAGAGGGATTTAAATCTCCCACATATTCTAACATAGCCATCTGACAAATTACTGTTGAGAAGAAATGTACTAACTTATCACAGAGAAGAGTTTCAAGAACATTCCTTTTCTAAATTTACTGACCCCTTGATAAATGAGGCTGAAGGAATTTATGACCTAGTTCTGCAGTAATGCAGGTGGACTGACCATGTACACTGGAGCTTCTTTGCAACACAGTCTAAATGTTTAGAGAACTATCATAAAATATCAAGAGGAATGTTTTCCTTGCAGGTCTGCTGAGTCAGCTCTTCAAATTCTTATACATAGCTCTTATATGTAATATAGACAGGTCTCTACCTTGGAATAAATATATCTCTGCTGTAAGGGGAATCTTTATTACATTAAACTGTGAGACTGGTATGGAGCTATATTGCGGTCTTCCTCATAAATATGAGCAACAGATCTGTCTGATTGGTTTTCTGTGGCCATCCACAGAATGCCAGCTGCATGTCCCAGAGATGCAATCTGTAGCCTTATGAGGCAGCAAGGCAGCAACACAGCATAGGGGTGAGAGGGACAACTCACCCAGAGCCTTATAGAGGTGATAACCTCTATGTTCATGCAGAGCATTAGCTGGCTTTTAGGAGACTGTCCTGGAGCCCTGCCCAAAGGAACTTCTCCCCCCAGTGCCACTCCTTTCTTTCTTCTCTCACCAGAATAAACTCTACTTGTAAGCACAAAGGAAGTTCTCTGGAAAGACAATATTTTGCCACGGTGTAGAAGAAATGTAAATATCTAATTCACATTAATTACCTACCAACTTTAAGAAACATCTGGGGCTCTGACTGTGAAACTCTATCTGGGCTGTTCCTCAGGGATTTCTCACAGCAGGGGAAAAAGTGAAAGCGCAAGACTTTATTTTGCAGACAAAAGAAGACAGGACATCATCCAGAAATTCTAAGATTTAATGCATAAACTATATTAGATTCTGGCTAGAAATGTGCAGGGCTTGAAATGTGTGGAGTTGTTGTTAATTCATCCGCACTGTGTTTTGTAGAGTGTTTATGTAGGATTTTGCATTAGGTGGAAGATATGCCAGACTTCTGACTCTTCTAATGTGTTGCTAACTAAATATTTTAAAATATATCTTTCCTACATTGTTTTCTAATAAAATGCTATCATTGCAAGTGTTTAATATCGGGCCTTTTGCCCTACCATTTTTAAGCCATGAACATGCCCAAGAGTGATCAACCAGAGATGTTGGAAATCCCATTATAATCTTTATAGTGCCTTCACTGGGGTGGATTGCCACAGGAAGTATCTCTCCTTGCACTTATGGCTTTCCAAAATAAAAATATAAATTATTTAACAGACCACACCTTGGTGATGGCAAGAAATTACTTCCTACAAGAAGTTTTTTCCATATCTCAAAGATGGCATCAATTTTACCATGAGAAAGGAAAATGTTACTTTTTTATTCTAAATAGTGAAACTTGAAATTTATAGTTGAGTTTTATGAGATAATTAAGGCCTAATTTTCAGGTTTTCACTACTTCTGTTGGTTCAGCTGTGTTCTTCTTGTTATGAGGAACATTGTGACTAGATCTCAGATTTTTTTCCTTTCTTTACTTCCTTGATTGAGCTTCTCTTCCTACTGAAACTACTTAGTTCATTGAGTATTTATTTCACCGTGAAAGCGTCATTTTCAGTGAGAACAATGGGTCAATATCTTTTTATGGCTTTGTCAAGTTAGATGAGTTAAAGCTCTGCAAAATGTAAGGTTTTTTATGATACCTTCTAAGTATACATTCAATTAGGAATACAACAGCCAATATATTTACAAAGTGTATTAGTTATACAAGAAATGCATAGGTTGTCACCTTTCAAATGAAATGAACTTTTGGTAGACCTGATAGAGGTTAAGCTTGTATTTAAAAATGCTCTAACTCAAAGGAATACGCATTTTGTTTGGAATGCTCTGTGGGTTTTTTAAAGTCTTTAAAACATCTATCTCAATGTAGGTCTCTAGATAGTCAAAAACTTTCCCTAAGGATCTTGGGGAAGACAGAGTTTCCTCCAGATTATTGTACCTGCAAAGGGTAAAGCAGGCATTAAAAAGGAACCAGATATGAAGGTAACAGTTTCACCCACCTGCTTTTGACTACAGAGGTTTGTGCATCTTGAATGTCCAAGCCTCAAGAGCAATGAGACATACAGGGACATTCACTAACCTTTGTTTTTCCCTTCTGACTGGATTATGTCCAAGTTCAAACTTTCTCTGGATGATGTTACAGATGCTTGAAAATCAGTGGTAGAATTCCCAAAGGCTGCAGAGAATTACAATTTCTGCTGACATATGTTCAAATCCTGATTTTTAAAATTTGATCCATTAAAAAAAAAAAAAAAGTAGATGCAAGGGTATGAATTTTCAGCTTTATCAGGAGTGTTTGTGCCTTGGATTTTGGCTCATGACCATCTCTCTTCATGTGTTAACTTGGGAAGAGGTGTAATAAAAAATCTGTCCAGTTTCTCCTCAATGGAAATCAAATGGCATATTTATTGAATCTATCCATTCCTAGTGTTCACCTAAATTCTTGTATGACTACTTTAACATTTTTAAGCAGTCTCAGTACTTGAGAAATACATTATTGTCTTTATCACATTTGTTTTCTTTCTCATTTTAGGTGTCTACTCTTTGCAGGAAAGTGTGTTAGCAGAATAAAGATCAAGGGAACTAGATCAATGCAAATTGCTCCTCATTTTCCTGCAGCCATTATGGTTATGTCTGTTGTACTAATATTTAAACCATTCTACTTTAATTTTTGTGCATTGCCAATTAGCAATTACTTATCTAGAATACCAGCTAATTTTCTTCAAATACAAGCCTCTTGTCCAGAGCTGTTCCCTTGTACCCTGTACTTGTTGACACTTCTCAGGTTTCCTCTTACACATATAACATTTATTTATTGTCTTCATTTTGAAAAGAGCATTAATTCATATCCTGTATTTTACTAATGTGCAACTCTGCCATTTGAGCAGATGTGCTGGAGCTGTGTTTTCACACTGTCAGAATGTGCAACTGTATCACACGTCCATGACTGTGTCTTGTACTTGTTTTTAATATCGGGCCTTTTGCTCTACCATTTTTAAACCATGAACGTGCCCAAGAGTGATCAAGCAGAGATGTTGGAAATCCCATTATAATCTTTATAGTGCCTTCACTGAGGTAGATTGCAAGCTTCCCATAGGAAGTATCTCTCCTTTTGGGGTCTTTTGGGGAAGGGGGGAAAGAGGGGCTGGGGGGGGGGAGGGTGGGGGGTTAGAAGCTATTCTTTTTTTCCAAATTTATGTGAAAGAAAAGCCTGATTCTTTTTGTACATATCGACCCAGTCCAAAAAGCTCTGGCACATTTACAGTCCTTCAGAAGCACTGGTTGAAGGTATGATTGCTCCTGTCATCTCTAGGGTTCTTTAATCCTAAAACCATCTGCTCTGGTACCTGGGAGCCTCTCCTAACATGACAGGCAAAACTCGACCATAGATCAAACCTGTAAACAAATGACCAGGTTTTGTGGCAATGAAAGAGTAACAGCAATATTCCATAGGCTGAAATAATAGGAATGGTGATGTTTAGTCTTCTAATATTCTTGGGAAAAACTACAAATGTTTTAGTAGGAAAAAATTGCACATGTCAAAAACATTTTGGCTAGACAGGGATAAAAAAGGCTTTGAAGCTCTTGTGAAGAACCCAAGTACCTTAAACAAGTAATCACCATGAGAACAGAGGCAATGATTATTTAATAATGCAGTCATACATACAAGAAGAAGTAAAATGATTTAATCTCCTTATACACCTTTAGACTCTGAATGTATTATATCAATCGGCAACATCTAGAAAGTAATTGTGCAAAATTCTTTGGAAGCAATCTTAAAAGCAAAGCTAATGTTTTAATGTCTAATGAATGACAATTGGGGTTTGATATGGTAAAAGGTATTCATTGTGGTGTTATAAAAAATCTTATTTCAAATACAGTATTAGCTCTGGGCTACACTCCTCAAATGCACTTTAATTATGATACATTCTGCAGAAGCCACATGGACAGTTAAGGGAAGATTTGGACATCTAAAATCATAGAAACTGTATTCACAGGTGCTTTTACCTAAAAAGAAGGAAATTCACCTACTTGCTCCCTCTTAGCAACTGTTCTGCCTTAAGGTTTATTTTGTGGAGGTTAATACAGAGAAACATAGAGAAAGATACAACTAAAAATCTTGGTTCATTGAGAGCAATAGAAACTTGGAACATTTTTCCCGCATTTAAAATGGAAATATGAGATGTTTATTTGCAGATCAGAGGGTACAGCTGTGTAATGAAAGGGTGGTGTGCTTTGCTGTGCAAACCTACAGCTCCTGGATGCCTGGCTCTAGATCTGAAATTAGGAGCTATCAGCAGTGATAAGGGACTACTGCAGCGGGAGCCAAGACAGCTCTCAAGCTACATGGTGATTTTAATTTAAAAATGCATTCCAGTGATGAAGGATCTAATTTCTCTTGTACAGTTTTTATCTTCTCCTTAATGACCCTAAACTGTTCACTGCAACACACATTAGTAGTCATAAGATAGTGACTTCTGTGTTGAAAGTTGTAATCTATTTATATCAGAAGGCTGCATGTGCTCCAGTTCAGGACATTCTTTTATTATTTTTTCTTTTCCAGAAGAGAAAAACTCAGCCTCAAACAGAGTCTTTAAAGATAACCCTCACTAAAGACAAACCACAGTGTCCTTTCTTTTACTCCAGCATTTCCCACTACATATTCTTTCTCTACTATCAACATAGTATTGCTTTCTCTCCTTACTAGCATGAAAGGGCCAAGTATGGTCAGGCCCTGCATGAGGTTTAAATACAGTCTAAACATCAAAAAAAAGTGATTACATGAGAGCAGATAGGCTTTTCTACCTTTACATTTCCCCCAGGAATACTTGAAGTTCCTAAATTTGGTGTGGAATAATAGCTGAGAGAAGCTTGGCCTTTGTCTCATACTTTTCTCTTTTAGCATCATTGCTACTATTACTTTCAGACATTCAGGGATGCTCTAAGAGGCACTCCTTATCTATACCTCTTTTTTACTCCTGACACTGTAGTGCTGAATAAACCAGAGACCTTTGGTCTATTTTTTAGCTAGAAAAAAAATAAAGTTTCTCTTATTTTTAGAATGAGTGTTATGGTTAATTAATGCATTAGAAAATGCAACTAATTTGTAAGTTTTTGAAGTACCAGACAGTATTCTGATATGTTAAGTATCTGGCATATAAGGAAAATCTAAGTAGTAATACAGAATGAAGCTCAAATTACAGAGAGTGTTGTACATACTCAATGCAGAGAAAGCACCAAGCCAGGGGAAGGGCTGATTTTCTGGATGTCTACTAAATGAAGTAATGTGGTTTACATCCAGTTTAAAAGTATGTAATCTATGGAGGTTTAAATGCTTTTTTAGGCTTCTGCTGATACTTGAGCACTTCCCAGATATAAGTAAATGAAACTCAATACAGATTCTTACAGCAATTTTCAAACTAGTCTAATGGAGCTAGATATCCAATTCCTATTGACTTTTCCAATGGGACTTGATTACTTAAGTGCTCTTTTTCCCTTTGAAAGGCCTTCCTCTTAATTATGCTAATTGGCACTTTAAAATGTTTTCAAAGTCAGAGAGCTATACCTAGACAGTGCTAATTCTGAACCAGACAAGATTCATAATGTTAAATTCTAGGAAGCTCCCCTGACTACAAGGTATATTTACTTTTCTCTTCTTCCCTGAGGGCAGAAATTAATTACTCAAGTTTGCCAGAGAATCTGCTGAGTGCTGTTACCTACAGGAACTGAAAAGGAAAAGCATTAGTCAATGACGCTACCTCATGACTATTTCCACTGGCTGAAGAAAGTATTTACACCCAACAGTATCTTTCCTCTATCCTGAAACTGAAAAAAAAATGCAGTGCTATCAGCAAAAATATGAGAGGTACAGTTCATCTGGAAGATATTGCAGCATTTTATATACTCTGGCTGAAACATCATTTTATATAATTTTTTCAAAAGTTCCTGATTAGGATAATCTCTGCCAGCCAAAATAGAAATGAGAAGCTGTAAACATGTTCTTATCTACAAGTCAGAGGAATATATTTTTATATATTTTTTGGGTTTTCCCTTTCAGAGATATGTTTTCTCTTCCAAGTCTAAACCCTGAATAAATTTACCTAACATCTTTTCTTTACATTGTCAGCATTATTTTAGCAATTGTTAAGAATTGCTAATCATTGCTAACTGCTACTGTTGTAGCTCAGAGATAAAACAAGAGATTAAGCTCAGAGATAATCCCAGAGATTTTCTTAGGTTTTTATTCTATGTTCTTTAATGTTTGTGATTATCTTCCCTACTATAGAAACATAGGAATTAAATCTGCCATACAAAGGGCCATGTTACTGTTGAGGAAATGTAGTGTGTTCTTGGAAAAAGAGTAGTGCACAGAGGACTGGTATTGACTCAGACAGGCTTCTTTTTTTCCCCATTTTGCTTTACTTTCATTTTAAATAATTGGGAGCCACAAATACAAAATAGCCCCACGATGAGTACTATCTATCCAGGCAAAATCAAGGGGATTTTCATATGCTTTCTTGTCCGTCAGCAAGGTAAAATGTCCTACTCAGTACTGCCATTGTACGACAATGCAGATTGCTTTCATTTACGCCTTTGATTAAATTCCCTGTCCTGCACAGAGTGGGTCAGCAGACTCACAGCCAGACCTTGCTCTGCCATTACTAAGCCCTTCTGGCTGAGCTTTCTCTGGAGGAGAGCATGCTAGAAAGCCTGGAGCTGAGCATGGGAGCAGCCATGGTTCGGTAGGTCTACTCTGGGTGCTAAATCCCTACAGATTTTTTTCCCAACTTAATTGGAAGTGCAGGGACAGATACTTTAAATCTACCCCCTACTTTTGCAGACATCCTGTGCAATGAGATTTCCCCCAGTTCATATCTGGATTCACAGAAATGGATGCTGACTGAAGTGGAGAGAGACTAAGCTTCAGGAGGTGATTCAGTCTGTCAGGTCCCAGGTTACAAAAGGGAGACCCCCCAAACAATTTTTCTAAAAATAAAACTCTGTCTGTCAGGATTATTTTCTTGTGGCAATTCTCCCTGTATACCCAAGAAAGATTCCCAATCTCCCAAGCAAGCTGTTAAACAGGCAAAACCGGGCACACAAATAGATTTTTATCCCTCTTTTTTCCCCTATCTTGATTTTTGTGAAGCATTGTGTTTATGCAATTCATTCAGGTTGTGTTTTCCAGCTGCATATTTTTTCTGCATTGTTGTTTGGGGTTGTTTTGTTGTTTTTTTTCAAATATCTGAGGCAGTAGCTAATTCTGCTTTCTCTGGCATAGATAGACTCATTTATCAAAATGAAAGGAAAGATTAAATGAACAATTTAGAAAATACTTACTGAAGCATGTTTTGAAAATTAGTTCTGGTTTGTAAGTTATGTTTAGTTCTTTGAATCTTTTCTACTGTAAAAAGAAACATGTGAAAAGCTCTGAATATGTAATTACTATTATAATGATTTAGTCTTAGAATGTCAAAAAGCTTTCTAAGCATTAATTAATGGAAAGAATTAAATGATGTTGCATTGTTGCTGCAGTGCTATTAGGTGAAGATTTTTTTCTTTTCAGTGACTTAATGGATTTTATAAATTATCTAATTAGACCTGTAATATGCAATTCAAAACCACTTGATTTCAATGCAAAAATGCAGTCCTTATCATAAAAAATCGTACATAAATACCACAGAGACACAATACTTAATGTGGTGCTTAAATTCCTACATTTTAATGTTCTCTTTATTCTTGGAATTGTGTGAAGACTATACTGTCTTTTAATTAGGTTTTTGGGGGCTTCTAGAGCTGTTTTTTTTTTTATATAATATGCAGCTTTTATGGAGGTGTCAGTAATATTTAATAGTAATTCTTTTTATGCTTTGTTTTTCAGGTTGGCTTCATGAGCTAGGAAAACGAATTGAATCTCCTTATTATGAGAATAATACACTAGGAGGCCCATCAATCAGAAGTGCCTATATAGCTGCCCTGTATTTCACTCTCAGCAGCCTCACCAGTGTTGGTTTTGGAAATGTTTCAGCCAATACCGATGCTGAAAAGATCTTCTCCATTTGCACAATGCTGATTGGGGGTAGGTACAATTAAGCATCATTTACAGCATTTTCAAGGAGTAGGAAAAAGTCAAATAAAAGCTGAAATTTTGCTAAGTTTCTTAAAAGAAACGCCAAACAAACACAAAATGAGGTTTAATAAATTTAATTTAAAATGGCAAAAGAAGGAAATAACTTTGTTCAGTTTAGAGAAACTCTCTTAGGCAAACGAATTTCTAACCTTTTGTTCACTTATGGTGATGAAAGAGTGTCGCCCACTAAAATGCAAGTTCACATTATTAACAGTGAGAGTGGCCCAGCAATGTGTTGGGGATTTCAGTCACATGGCAGACACTTTCCCAGACAGCCAGGTATGATGTGCACATCAGCTGCAGTACACTCCCCACAGCAGCCCTGGGAATGGTGATGAGGGGAAGTGGGAGCCCACAGGACAATGTGTCTGTGAGCTGGTGCATATCCTCATCTGAAGGACAAGACCAGAGAGCCAGAGAGAAAGAAATAGAGACAGGACAGAGCCAGGAGACTGTCTGGTGAGCCTTAGTATAAAAAAAAAAAAGTAGTTCAATTATCATTGACAACCATTTGATACAGATTTGGATCAAAATGCAATTTTTTGTCATATTTGGAGCTCTTAGTAACATTTTCATTTATGTTGATTACCAAGTCGTACTTGGAGTAAGCCACGTGCTCATTCATGGTCCTCTTCCTTCTGCTGAGGCACCTGGGTACAACCAGCAGAGATTTGTAAGCTAAGACCTTTAGAGAAAGTACTGGAAGCTCTGTCTTTACATTCACCTTCCTCCCACGAAAAATTAGGTGTGCTATTTCACAATGTGTACATCATACAGCTCAAAGATGTCACACTGGGCATGAAGGGTAAAAGCAAGTCACTGCTAGAGTACTCTGTCCTCCTTTTTTTTTCTGCTTGCTCAGTTGTTCTGGAAATACTAGTAGGTATTTCTCCAGGGCTAGTCAGTAAAGCCCTGGGTATCAGCTTTGCCGGATAAATTTCTGTGGGCAACAATAAATTGCAGATTTGACAATTGAAAGCCAGAGAACATGATGAATTACCTGTAAACTATATATTTGCAGCATTAATCGGTATAAGAATTGTTCAGTGAATTATTTTAGTTTTCCTCAGTCCTGAAAATAAGAGGCAATAATATAATGAATCATCCAAGAATGATATAATTTTTTTTGACAATGTCACAAAACCACAAGCAGTTCATTAATTGCTTTTGGTGGTTGCATAAAATTATAGTTTTAAAATACACTGTGGTCTCTGTTCTTTGGGGCTTTCACTACATAAAATCTGTTGGAATTAAGGAAGGAGTTTTTATTTCTATCAAGAAACCAAAAGATCTCCCATGTAAGGCAGCAATGAATATTTAATTCATTTTAATATGGCAGAGCTTTCATAAATGTAATAGTGAAGAATACAGAGGTATCCTATACATTTATTTAGTCCAGTTGTAACAATTTCACTTTTATTTCTTGTATTATTAAGTGACAGAAATAATATGCTTGTACATTGAATAAATTGTGACGAACTAATCAACTGAGTGGAGTAAGAGGGAACTGATGACTGAAAGACAAAGTTGCTTATAGGCAAGCAGGTAGGAGGAGGCATTTATATCTGCAGGGGTCTAGCGAACAAGACATGTCCAGGTAAAAAAAGCAGAGCAGGCTGATCTGCAGGTATTTTCTTGAGGAACCCTATTCTATTTTAGATACTATTGAGGAAAATCAAGGAAACTTGAAGGAGTTAGAATGATACTGTGAAGATGGGTGAGCATGCCTTAGAAAACTGTTCGGAATAAAGTGCTGATCTGTATGCTTGGGGACATGATACCTCTTCATTTCTTAAAACGTTCTAGCATATAGTTTTGGCTGATATTCAATTTTAAAATTCCCTGGTGGAAAGTGATGTTCTGAGGAAAATTGGTGTAAGTTTTTCAGACTTTTTGACCAAGCTGTTCGTTTATGAAATTTCAGGTGTAACAGATAGGGTGAGTTAGTTTATCAGTAGTTTTTCTGTATCTCTTTAATGGATGACACTACAAACTGAAAAAAACTTACTTAAACTTTGAAAAAGCTGAAGAAAGAAAAAAGAAGTGTAAACTTGACAAATAGATAGCTTATAGCATACCTTTTTAATATTTACTGGCCTCTTCGTATTAATTTTTATTTTGCATGAATTTGAAATTCATATTTTTAACAAGTCATATTCTGAAAAGATCTTGTTCAATACAGTATGTCTTCTTAAAGTGGGAAAGAAAATGTACATATTAAAATGTAACCAGAACTCCTAGGATACCCAGCATCTGTAAAATATTAATCAGATCTGCCCTCCAGCAGGTGATCATACTCTGTTCTGTCTTGTACTCTCCATGTTCTTTCAGCAAATAATGTGTACTTTTGTATTTAAGAGATTGGAGGCCCACTCTAGTAGCTCCAGTCCTATCTGGGATCAGAGGTGTTCCTCTGTAAGTAACTAAAATGTGATTTAGAATATCCATTAAAATAAAGGCCACTTTATAAAATACATTTCCTAGAAGTTTTGAACTTGTCCTACTTGGATTTAGACAGAGGCGCAATAGGTTTCTTACAGAAAGTAGGGTAAGAGTATGATTATTTGATAAAGAATTCTAATGCCTGTCACAGCCAAGAATAGCTTGTCATTATGAGAAGCAGCTGCCTTCCAATGTATATAGGCAAAGACAGATTCTTCCATAATAATAAAATTCTAGATGATATTTGTGCCTATAATAACCACTGAGATCTCTACACCATCCAGCTCCTAGCTTGGAACCTGATGAGAGGCCTACACCGCATGTGATTCTTACATATGCGTTCATACACCACCTAATGCTTTATCCCTCCCCCCTGTTTAAACTGATTATTGCATCCTTAAAGAGGCTACACTATTTCTTTAACCTATTTATCTGTGTCTGGCTGAATTGTTTCAGACCTAGCTGTCATATTTCTAGTATAATATCCTGTATCTAGTAGTACACCAGTCCCTCACATTTTGTTGCTTTCGTTTGTGACATTAACGAGTTAGCAATTCACTGCACCATCATGAACAACACCTAGTTGATATAGCTGATTATTTTTAGAAATAAATTTCCAGTTAGGCTTACTATTCTTACTATATACATAATCCTTTTCTTTCCGCTATTTCTACACTGCAGTTCTTTATCTGTTTTTCTGCACTCCCTTCACAATAAGGACACATATATAGTTACTAGCTCCTTTGGGTTTTACTCAGTCTGTAAACATTTTCTAGTACACCAAACTCCAGAATTTTCTATCTCTTTCTACCATTTTAAAGTGTATCCTTTCCTCCTCCTGTTCCCCCTTGTCTCTTCTCACTCACACTGGATATCTGTAAATTGACATGCAAGGTCAACAGCTTGTTTGTCTCGCTTATAAACCAATTCCTTTGTCACTCTTAGGAGTCTGCTTTCTTTCAAGAACTATAAAGACAGACGTCCCTTTAGATGAACAATCAAGTTTTTTAGTAATTTTTTCAATAAACAATTTGTAGATGTGTATATTCTATACATTAGATCAATATCATATCAAAATTTAGCAGTGATTTTTCCAACTCATAATAAGCAAACACATTTTGCACAGACAAACCCAGATGACCTATATCTGTAAATATTTCTTCAGTTTTGCTTCTGATCTTTTTATTCCCAAGCCAACAACTAATTGCAGACAAACTCCAGGATGTCAGAACTTTCTGATAAATGACTTTAACCATATTTGACCATGCCAAGCAATATAAGAAATCAGATTGTCTCTTTGAATGTTTCTTTTAGCCTGAATTTACAATGGGGTTTTTTTCTGAATTTTTTGTAAAATATGTACCCCAGAATACGATACATCGTTAAATGTTATTTACAACCTCATTCCACTACATATGGTCTCCATTAGTAATTGTATGTATTTATATGAGTTCTCTGAAAACTATTCCATGCTATGTAGTTTCCAATGGACTGTTTGAGTCTAGTTTTCATACTGATTATTAGTATCTCATTATTTCCTGAGCATACCTGCCTACATGTGCTCCTTCCTGTACCTGTAGGGAGCCTACAAGGAAGATGGAGAGAGGCTTTTTACAATGGCCTGTAGTGACAGGACAAGTGGGAATGGTTCAAACTGAAAGATTAGATTAGATTAGATATTGGGAGAAATTGTTTACTGTGAGGGTGGAGAGGCACTGGAAGATGTTGCTCAGGGAAGTTGTGGATGCCTCATCCCTGGAAGTGCTCAAGGCCAGGCTGGATGGGGCTTTGAACAACCTTGTCCAGTGAAAGCCGTCCCTGGAAGGAGGGTTGGAACTAGATGTTCTTTAAGGTTCCCTCCAGCCCAAACCATTCTATGATTCTATCATCCTGTGATTCTATGATTCTATGTTCCATTTTTCTTTTCTCTTAGACTATGGACTTAATGTGACTTCGACATTATTTTGCTGGGTACCCTGACTAGATAGAAACAGTTTCTACCCTGTCTCATGACTATGATTCATAGTGTCTCAAAAACCAGAAATGAATATTAATAACACTGTATATTATTCAAGGAGCCTTATATTCAAAAGCTTTCTTATATCTCTCAATCAGGAAATTTTTGCCCTGTGAAGCTGCTGTTTATTTTCTGTGTTAAGTTTCATTGATCATCACTCCACATTTCACAATAATTTCTGTACTCCCTAGCTCTGATGCATGCCTTGGTGTTTGGCAATGTGACTGCCATCATTCAGAGGATGTACTCCAGATGGTCCCTTTATCACACAAGAACTAAGGATTTGAAGGACTTTATACGGGTCCATCACCTGCCACAGCAGCTAAAGCAAAGGATGCTTGAATATTTCCAAACCACGTGGTCTGTCAATAATGGAATTGATTCCAATGAGGTAACCAAATGAGAAGGGGGGGAGGTTTTATTTGATTGTTTTGACTATGAACTTAGAGTCAAGGAGGGGGATAATTTTTCTTTTTTGATGCTGTGTTTTGTGTGAAGTTACATACCAAAGAAAACTGTGCCTAAAAACAAAGATGGGTTATCCTGGGAAGAGGGTACACTATTGAAAAGGCAGGTTTAAAACATCAAATAATGTAAAGTAAAGTTCAGTCCTCCGTGATTCTCAGATGCTGAAGAGGCGTTCATCAGAAGCCTTTTAGATGATGCCAGCAGAAATGCTATAATGAGTAGTCCTGTATTTCACTAAAAAAAATATCTATATGGGGATTTTAAGTCCTTTTTAAAGGAGGGACTCTAATGTCCTTTCCTACCTCCTTCATCCTATTTATTGCAATACTGTAAAAAAGTGATTTAGCCTGAATTTTATGTTATTTATATAGTTACATTTTTAAATATTGCAAAGTGTAACTTGAGAGTGAAATCAAAAGACAGATTTCTGGTGGTGTCTGTGCTTGCTTGTTGTAAATTACTTATCCAGGTTATGTGTTACTGTACTGCAGGAGAAATAATGGCTTCTCTCTGCTGGAGTGTTATTTGAATGGCGCACTCCCTTCAGGTTTCTTGTTATCTGTGTTGTAAAACTCAGTGGTCCCTAAAGATAATGTGGAAATAAGCAGAAAGATTTGGGGTTTGGAACATTCTTTTCCTGATATATTCTTTTTGTGTTGTGAACAGCACAAAGAATGGGATTTTCAACAGCATTTTAGCAACAGAAGGAGCTTAGTAAGATTTACAAAGGTACAAAAATGACTTAGATGTCAAAGATTTCCTAGATGTGGTTAATGATCACCTTCAGCTTTTGTACCTTCTGTACCTTTAGTCATGCTGAAAGTGAGTGACTGCTGTATTACAACTGCAGCTCCTGGAGAGACCATCAGTCTTTCATTATTTGCCTCCTACAGATAAAAAGCCTTGTCCGAGCCCACCTGGTCAAGCATTGGCTGATTGTATTGTTCAGATGCCACATCCCCTCAAACTACAAACAAAACTATGTTTGTGGGCTTGCAGCTTGAAAGGGAAAAAAGGAAGACCTCATGGGTTTTAGTTTCCATAGTTTCTTCCATTGAACACGCACCTTGTCTCCATTCCTTTCCCACCCCTCCTTCAGTGTCCAATAATGTTACTAAAAAATAAAAATAACAACAACAACAAAAACACATTCAAGGCAGGTTTATTTAGTTATCCCTCTTCCAGTGGTTTTGCTATAGAAGAAGTAATATTGCATACTGATGAATTTTATAGAAGGATTTTAAAGAAAGTCTAAATGATGTTGATGTTTGCTCTGTTTTCATTGTATATGTCACTGTATACAACAGTATACCTGATCAGCCTACTGTGTTCTATCAGCTGAGAAGAACTTGGACAAACTTATATTGTGCATTAGAGGGAATTCATACAAACAGTGTTATAGAACTTTTTTTCCTGAGGGTTTGTTTGGTGAGGCTTTTTTGGAGGTGTTTTTTGGTAGAATAAAGGCATATATTCATTCAGGTTTTTCCTGGAATTTATCAGTGTTAAAATTTATTTTAAAAGCACGTCTCATCAAGGGGATAAGAAAAATCAAAGGGAAGTATTTACATCAGTGTGACGTGCAGCACTACTAACTCAGGCTATTTCTGCAAAAGTGGAAACAAATAACTTTACAATTTTTCCCTTTTTCATAATTTTTGCTATCTTTTGGACAGCTTTTAAAAGACTTCCCAGATGAGCTGCGTTCAGACATCACCATGCACTTGAACAAGGAGATTTTGCAGCTCTCCCTTTTCGAGTGTGCCAGTCGTGGTTGCCTCAGGTCTCTGTCTCTGCACATCAAAACCTCCTTCTGTGCTCCCGGGGAATACCTCCTCCGGCAGGGAGATGCCCTGCAAGCGATCTACTTTGTGTGCTCAGGTTCCATGGAAGTCCTGAAGGACAGCACTGTGCTGGCAATTCTTGGTATGTTCACAATCATAGATTTAAAGAGGAAGAATGGTCTCCCAGCATAGGAGGACCTTCACTGCTAACTGATGGCTTAGTATGCCCCTAGTAGTCTGCTGAGAAAGAATTTGTTTAATTTTAATCTGTAATACCTATTCTATGTACACTCTTATTTTTTTATTTTTTAGTTTAAACTTATATTTTGACCTAAGGGGCTTTCAATTGCTAGATTGTTAGCTGTGCAGTATTTCACTTCTGGTTTCCTTATATTTATTCTCTCTTCTTCTCATGTAAAGAGGTACTTGCTATGTTTTGACACAAAATGCTGCCTTCTACTATATTTGGTGATGGCATTGACAGCTCAAAGAACATTGGTTGTCAGTTCCTAAATCTTTCATAAAAATTAGTGGCCAGGAAACGCTCCCACTAATGCTCCCAAATGCAAGGAAGCCATATGAGCCTACTGTCATTCTTTGGCACTTGCCTATGAACATCCCTTGCAGAAAAGCCACGTGGTGAAAAACAAAGCATTGTTGGCTCTGCTCCCCCAAGCTACTTCTTCATGCTTACTGATGCTGTCTGCAGGCATTTGAGTATATTAGAACTGAGAAAGGCCAGAAGTTCAGTTCTAATACATTTTTAGTTGTTGTTTGCAAGATGACTGTTTTTACTCATTGACGTTTAAGCATCTCTAACTGTAAATTTCTGTGATTTGCCTCAATCTAAGGCCTACTAAAGAAATTCTCTTTATCTTCAGCTAAAGGATGATTGGACCTGTCTGAGTTAATGTTTATGAAGTTTTTTTGTGAAATATAAAAGTTTACTCTAAAAGTAGAGAATTATTTTATTGTGATTTTAGTATCTCTAGACTTAAATGTATTCTTCTAATAACTTTTAATATTCTTATAAAACAGAGTTAAAGAGAACATTTCCTTTTTTGCTTTCCTTCCTGTTTTGTGGGATTACACTAGACTGTTGATAATGGAAGCTTCTGGTCTTCTGTAATTGAATTTCTTTTATTTTACTAGAATGCATTTGGTTGGTCTTTTTTTAGAATATAAATGTGATACAGTTCCTATTTGTTTCAGAACTCTTTAATTGTATTAGATTGACAGTCCATATCACTCAATCACTCATTTGTTTCTAGAAAGTTTAAGAATGTCTTGATTTCATTGGATCACATAGATCAAAGATACAAAATATGGCTTAGAATAAAACATAAGCTAAAAGCCAGCAAAAGGTCAAGAGGTACTTCCATTGGAACTATGATTTCATTAATAATTCCATCTTCAGGCTCTTCTGAAAATGTTAATTAAAGCATCATTGTGTAATGGTAACAATCAAAACAATAAGAAAGAGATTAGTGGATTTCTGAGAGAAGTTAATGAAATCATAATGCAAAAAACATAAACATAACACAATGAAATAATGTTTTGTTACAGTGAATGGGAGCTTCATCATTTAAACCTAATTAACACCAGCAGAAGGGGAATGCATCAAACATATAGGACCCTATGAGAAATTGTATTACTGATGTCATGTAAACCCAAGAGAGCAGTTTTCTCCCTGACAATGCTGCAGTTCCCAGAATATTTTATAATTCTGTCCTGATTCTAATTCTAGTGAATTAGTTTTTGTTTACTGAACCATTCTCACTAACAAGCAGTGCAGCAACAATTCAGTGAAACGCTCTCATTACATACATCTTTGGTTCCTCTAGAGACTATCACTTTAATAATGATGGTTAGGGTATATTTTATAGGAAAATATGTTTTAATATGAGTTATGTACTGTTTGAGCATATATCTTTGATTTTTAAAAAATATTAGCCATAAGTTATTTTGAAAACATCCATAATGAGGACATTTGTAACTTTGACTGCATGTCCCTGTTTATTAAAAACAGATATGTCTGTGAGAAACATTTCTACATAAATTTCTTCTCCAATTAAAGTAAAAAGGATGTAAATAGCTACTAAGAATAGCTGAAATGATTCTGTTATGTAACAAATGTTGACATTCAAGGTAAAGTCATTTCATCACTTCATTAATTCTACATGAAACTTCAGGTTACTACCTACAGCCTTTGCTACATTATTTTCATTTGAAAAAGAAACCTATATTGGCACTACCAGATCAATTTTAGAGTTTTTAAACCTGACATTATTTCAACACTATAACTACAATCAAATAAAAATCTAATATTTTTCCAAAATGTTTTTGCTATATTTATACTAATACTGTTCATATATCTAAAAAGTTTCTAATTAAGATGTTTAAAGATCAGTTTTGGTATATTTGAAATATTCTTTCCCTTTTCCACATTAACAGCCAGCAACAGATTAACATGCCAGCCCTTTGCTTAGTATAGTGGAAGACTTCTAAGGAACTGCTGGTATTCAAAGTAAAATGTAAAAGTGTGTTACTGCTTAGCTTTATGGTACGTTTTATTATGTGAGCAATACAAGCTGTGATGAGCAATGACAGATGTTATTGCTACCTATCAAATTTCGCTTTCCCAGACTGACCTAAGCTCATACCAGTTCTCATTTATACCAATAGAGATTTTTAAGAGACCCCAAAGTAGCATTAATGTATGTGTATTCCTATCATAAGAGAAAATCCCTCCCTATCCTAAGTTTATGATAAGTACATTTGAGAAAATTCTTCAAGCTCCGTGTAAATAGGAACAAATTTATTTTAAAGTACTAAAAAGGTGATATTTTAAAGTGTAAAGTTATCCCATTTAAGAAGCTTCAGGAATGGTTGACTGCTTAGTTTAGCTTACCCTGCAAGCTGACCATTTCCTGTGTAATATACAGCTGGAATAACATGCTGGGTGGATTTTCAGATGTGACAGTCTTAACTTATTATTTATTAATCACAGAATAATGTAAGATGGAAGGGACCTTCAGAAGCTACCCAACCTAAACCTGCTTAAAACAGTGCAAATTTAGCTCAGATTCCTCAGGGCTATGTCCAGGCAAGTTTTGAACATCTCCAGAGATGCTTGCAATTCCTCTTTGGAATTTGCCTCTTTGAGCAGGCTGTTCCACTGTTTCATGACTTTCCTAATTTATAATGAGAATTTCTTTTGTTACACCTTGTGCTCAGTACATCTTGTTCCCCTGGGCACTCTGAAGAGAAGTTTAACTCTGTTTTCTCTACTATTTTCTGTTAGGCTGTTGAAGAAAATAATATCCTTCCTTTGCCTTCTCTTTGTAAGATGGAACAATACCCCACTTTTGCAGCCTTTCCTCATACATTATGTTTTTTAGTCCCTGATTCTTGGTAGAATCTTTTGGTCTCACTCCAATTTGCCAATATTCTGTCTTGTATGGGGAAGCCCAGAACTGGACACAGTGCTCCAGATCAGGTGTGACAAATATAGAGGGAAAGAGTCACTTTCCTGGGTCTTGCTGGCTCCACTCTTGCTAATGCTGCACAGGAGGTCCTTGAACTTTTCTGCAAGGACACATTGTTGGTTCATGTTCAATTTGTCCGCAAGGACCCCCAGGTCCTTTCCTGCAGAGCTGCTGTCCAGCTGCTCAGCTCCCACTTCGTACTGCTGTAGGGAGGGTTTTCATCCCTGGTGCAGGACTTGGCATTTGGTTTTGTGGAACTTCATGATATTCCCGTCAGCTGATTTGTCTTTCACTGAGGTCGCCCTAAATAGCAGCTTTTTCCTTCAGCACATCAACCAGTTCCCCCAGTTTGGTACTGCCCATGACTTGCTAAGAATACACTCCATCACACTGTCCAGGTCTTTAGTGAAGACCATCTGCTTTAACTTCTGGGGAAAAACTCTGGTTCAATGACTGCACTTTGGAATTTATACCTCAGATCAGATGTTTATGGAAGCTTTTAACTATAAAGTTTCTGTGCTCTTCAATATATGGTCTGTAGAACTTTTTATTACAAGTGTCCTAAGGCAGTCTTGCCCATAAATGAAAAAACAACAGCATAAGAATTCTTTGTTAGGCCATTCTTTCTTCTCAACAGAGATGCTAAAATGATATCTTAACACCTGCATGTTTTAACACACACAAACGCAAAACCACCCCATAACAGCTTTTGTGAAAAATAATTGCACCTGCTATTAGTTACTAATGTAATCTTCATTTTATACTTATTTACTTTATTGTTCCCTTAAATCAACCAGTTACCTGTCTGGAAATCAGTTTTTGTACCTCCAATTAATTGCATATAAGGTTGCATCTGCAAAAAAAAAAAAAATTAGTCTAAGATCCTTTAGGATGTTATTAATTAAACAACGCGTTAGTAACAATGGGATTTCAGGTTCAGGTGTAGCAATTATGTTAAACAGCTTTATGATTCAAAAAAGAAGTAAAGAATTTATGCTTCGAAGATAATTATGTTTGTATTTTCTTTCAGGTAAAGGAGATTTAATTGGAGCAAACCTATCCATTAGGGATCAAGTTATTAAAACAAATGCAGATGTTAAAGCTCTAACATATTGTGACCTCCAATGTATTATACTCAAAGGTCTCTTTGAAGTGCTCGACCTCTACCCAGAGTATGCTCACAAGTTTGTTGAAGACATACAGCATGATCTCACTTACAATCTAAGAGAAGGCCATGAAAGTGATGTAAGTATCTTTAAAGGTTTCTGCAGTTATTGTCATCTTTCAGATGCTTGTCACAATAAAGAAATAATACACAGATTATGTTAAAAGAGCTGCTGATCCCATTTGTTTGATAATTCAGATATTACCTACATGAATTGTACATCAGTTGGTCAGATCATAAGCATTGAACAACCTCTCTGCTTGTTATTTTCCATAAAAAACATCATCCTTGAGAGAAAATGCTTTAATTTTTTTATATATTTTTTGTTTATCTATAAAAAATAATTCATATTTACACAAGCTATGTGTCCAAATAAAGGTTTTATCCATACCTTTTCTAGAAGCTCATGTGCCAGCCTAATGAACATTCATTTCATAATCATTGGTTATCACTTTTAGTTAAGAATGTCATCACACACACTGAAAATGAAAAACAGTTCTCATACACTATAATTAAAATGTGTTTTTCCACTTAAACAAGTACTTTATTTTGGAAAAAAAAACCCAAAACAAACAAAAACCCCAAACAAAACAAGAAGAAATTCCAGATAAAGCACTCCTGAAAGGCGTCAGTACAGACTCACCAAAGTACTTTCACTGATACTATATAAAAAATATATAGAGAGCGATTTTGATAGTGAAAAGCTTTTATGACAGCCCTCTTTTTCTGACTTAATCATGTGAATGCTCAAATACAGTTATAGTCAAACTTTCAAGTTAGTGTTTAACAGGTCAGGTATTTGTCTTTGTTTTGCGCTTCTCCTAACACACAAAGAGAAGTAACATTGGAAAACCAGGAATTTTTACTAGGATATCAAGACAGGGGACAAATATAATGCCAAGGAAGAGTGCACCAAAGTACTTTTCAGTTCAAAACCCCAATGAATTTGATACTATATAGCTTCCTATTAGATGTACTTTGGTGCCAGTGTTTCCACAGCAACACTCTATTAAACCATTGCAGCAGAAAGGAGTCCATATATAAGTGTGTACTTCTGGAGAGGAGAATAACCAGGATCTCTCATTTGTTTGTCTCTTGAAATGTCTCCAAACTTCCTGCTGATGAAAACAGCAGCTGAGAGTACACATCTGTTCTGAGAGCTTGGTGATTAGTTTGTGTAACACATTTCCCTTGGGGAGGGATGTTTGATATGAAAAGGAGTAAAACTCCATTTAAAGACAGGGTTTGAAGATGATTACATTCCCCTCTACAGTTTTGTCGTGGAACTTGATGGATCCCCACAATCTGTTGCTTCATGCTTTTCTGTATGATGACAAATCTGAGGATCATCCTCTCAGCTGCATTCAGTTTTTATAAATTCAGGGACAACTCTTCCTGATTAGAGTCAGCTGGGTGATGTACAGACTGCTGTGAGCAAGCCTACAGCAGTCTTGGAGGTGAGTGTTTCTCAGGTTCTCCGAGGAGGATGTGATTTAAAGCAGTGCAGGACACATCCAAGTAACTTCTCTGCTTTAAAGTAGTATTTGTGAGCATATGCTTATTTTCATGGTATAATCTGTCACCTTAAAATTAAAGGAAAAAATATCCTGACATGAAGTAACATCCACTGTCACAGGCAGATATACAGAATCCAAGACAGATTATCAGTTTTGCTTTCACCTACATCCTCTGGTTAACCATGTCCTCTGCTAGTAGTTCTCTTGCAGTAGAACATACCTGTGCATCTCATTTCTTATCCAACCATTTTACTTATCAATAAGGATAAACAGCACCAATAGGGCAGCCAAAAATTGTACCTGGTGTGCCTGGTCAAAGCAACTAACTTTGCTTCAGCTGGAAAATACTATGTCTTCATTAATATAACTTGCAAACAGAAATAATTGGAGTTATCTGATGGTTACTCTCAGAGAAAAGTAAGAAGAAAGTTTTCAGATGTACAGTTCTTGGGTATGTTAATACGACTTCTTTCTTCTTTTTGTTTAAGTACAGCACTACTTCTTGGGAATGGTGTTATGGGACAGTTTGGCAGCTAGGCCACTGTATCTTGATTCCCTCTCCCTAATATAGGGAGATTTTACTTTTCAGATTATCTGTGACTTCCGCAGCTTTATGGAAGTTTTGGATTTGGAGAACATTTCTGTAGTTAAACAGTAGATCTATTCATTTGAGTAAGTCTGTTTCTCACTCTTTTTTCTTGGAAATTTTAAATTACTGTAAATCTGTACCTGAATGTGAATTCAATAATTCTTAAAATTAATCAGCAGCAGTGTATAGGGTCAGGTGAATTGCAGGGTGAAATAGCATGAATTTCCCCACTATGACTTGTGAACTGTCTTTCAGTCCTGACCTAAAATGTTACTGCATTTTCAGTCAAAGTCCACCAAATCTACTGTAGGCTGAAGATTTATTAGCACTTTAAGCCAGCATTAAAAAGCTGAGAATGAATAAGAATTTAGTACTGGTTGTTCATTATCCCTGTTCCACCTTTGTTGTGCTGTTGGAATGGTTCACTGCACACAAAATTGAATCAGAGATTTTAACTGAATTAGAAGCATGTGGACAAAAAAGGGGTCAGAAGTCATCTGTAGTGTCCTGATCCTGAAATGTCAAAATTGGATACTTGGCACTAGATTACATATCTTCCCTACCTACCCACACACAAGAAAGGGAAACATTTTAAATTTGTTTTCTTGGTTCATTTCTAAGTCTAAGAGTGTAGATAATGATGTGCTCCATCTGCATTAAAATCCAAGTAAGGTATAACTGTGGAAAAGGCTCAAGGACTTCCATTGTTTTGTCACTTTTCAGTAAAACAAGGAGGAGACATAACCAGGTTTCCCAGTAACAAGTAGAAGCTGTAGCTGTTTGGTTATAGACGGATTGAAAGTGCTGTTTAGCAGTCCTGGAAGAAAAGCCCAGATTTTGAGTATAGGAGATGACAACTATTTCAGGCTCTAATGATTAAAAGGCAGAGAAACAGACACAAAATCAGAGAGATAAAGTTTCTATGATTCCTCATGATAACTCTTAAGCCAGGAATTGCTAAGTGATTTATTATTATCACCATTAATGTGTGTTTAGCCACACTGGCAGTGCTACTATGCCATCTTTTCATACATTCTCATCACAGCAAGATGTAAATTAGGAGAGACTTTTTGTTGATTGTACATATTCTGACCCTCTGCTTTCTTTGCTGCCTTGTGATCAATAAACCCATAACTGTGTTTGTAAATGTATTCAAATCTTTGAGGACAGTTAGACAATTTTTCTGGTCGCTGGAGTTGTGACATTAAAACAATGCAGCCATTTCAACCAATTTTTCTATGTCTGTTGACTGTGTTGTCATAGTAAGGAAACAGTTTGCTGAGTAACACAGATTTTGACATGTGCCTCACCCCATCTATATAATTTTGCACTATGAATTAGAGGTTGCATATGTATTAGGCAGTGAGAGTGTCCATATCTGATTTGATAAAGCTAAGCACTCAGAAGAAGGTTCTTAAAACATATGTAGCTACATCTGTACACATACATTTATATAAAAGAAATTGGAAACTATTTTGTTATCCACCAGCCCTAGAAAATGTGTTATTTGATACATTTAGAGAGTAGTAGCCTCTGTTCATAACTCTGAATTATCCTATGAAGAACTCAGAATAAGTAAATGTTTGGACAACATCTTTGTAGGCTTTATAAGATTTTATTGTTTCTGATTATTTCTTATGTCCATGCAGAAGAATCTGCAGTATAGACAACATTATTCAGATTTTAAAAACCAAACCAAAACAACAACAACAAACACAAACAAATAAAAAACCAACCAAAAACAAAACCAAAGGCTGGCTAAAGCCACACCGATAAAAAGAACAAGAAGTCTCCTTGACACCTATGCTGTCCCTCCTAGCTATAATTAAGTCCCAAAGGAAGACAAGGCACATGCAGGCACAATCTTTGTCTCACTAAAGCTCTATCACTGTGTGTCATTTTCAAAAAGAAGTGGTTATATTCCTGAAGGGTCAAAAACCTTTGTTTGTAAATAGGACTTGCAACTAATAAGAATATACTTTTCCTTTTGTAGACTTAGAAGTAGTGTTCTGGCTCCTACAAAAGCTTCCCTTCCCCTCTCCCCAAAGAAGCAGCTACTGTCCTTAAAATGAAAACACTGTTTGTGAAACAAAGGAAGGATTGATTCTGTCAGTGCATCACAGTGTAAATGAGACATAATGACAGGGTTTCATGAAAATGTGGTAGATTCCTTCTCCGGTTGGGAACATGGAGTCTTACTGCACCTTAGCCAGGCTCTTTGATAGTAAAATAAATCAATAGACAAATACATTTTAAAAGGCAATCAAGCAACCAAGAAGCAATAAACCCAAAGGATCTCCCCCCACCTTCCCTCTGAAAGGCATTGCCTAACAAAATACGGATTGATTCTTGTACTTTGGAGAGGCTGGTGTTTAGCATTTATTAAATTTTAATGACTGAGTTGTGAGGAGTTTTTAATATAATAAAGCTCAGGTTGTTATTAGCAGTATCTAAGAAATTACAATGGATGCTCCTCATTTTCTATTGGAAAATCTGACAACTGACCAAATCAATTGTTCATAAAGGTGAGAGTAGCTCTAAGCTCTGGAGCACACAACAGCGGGCACAGCTTGGGGAAAAAATGTCTACAAATTCTGATCTAAAATATACTGAGCTTTCTGATACATTCCAGCTAAGCATTAAGTATTTTAAAAGCATGTTAGTAATTCTTCCTCATGTCATTTTAACTGGCTCATTTGAAGACTTTTATTTTTCTTTGTTCTAACTGGTGGCATTGCTCTTGCTGTAAGAAAAGAGCAAAAAATATTTTGAATGCAAGCACAAAATTCAGATTAAATTCTGCCTTGCCACTGTTTGGTTTTCAGCTAGTAGATTACATATTTGATGTGCATTCACTCTTGCCTCTTTATTCATGCTTTTTCTAGATCTGGATTTCTACTATAGGTCATCTGAATTCATGAATGTTACTTTCCAATATAGCAATAACTTGTTCTATTACATATTTGATTGTCTATTATGAATCAGCAATGAAAATAGTGTGAAATTTCTGATATTTTTAATACATTGATTGTCTGCAAAGTAAATAGTACTTTGCTTTAAGGAAGAAAATAAGTTATCCTATTTACTACTGTATAAATATTAAGGAAAAAAATAAGCATGGGGATGTTTTTTGCTTTTAATCTTGGCAAGTTTTGTTAGATAAGAAAACCTGATAGAAACTTCATTCACATAATTGCTTATTGATGAGTTTAACTTCCAAAGCAAAAATAATTCCTATTTCATGGGTATTACCTATGTGTTTATAATAAAATTCATGCATTGAAAAAATGAATTTCCAAATTAGGTCTTACGGCACTGCTATAGTCACAATTCCTCTACTCCATCTGAGATCATGGTTCATCCTGCACACTGCAGGACAATCACACATTGCAAAATATTTTTAATAATAAATAATTTTCATAGAACATTTCCCAAATAATTCCAACAAACTTTTAGAGAGAGGAGATGGTTTTGTAACACCACCCAGCAGCTGTGTAAAATGAAGTGGTTTACCTTAAAAAAGTCAATCAATCCTACTTTAACAGTAGTGTTGGATAATTTTGAGGAAAACTTCTAATTTTTAAATATGCTTACAGCATATTAGGCACTCACCTTTGTCAATACTTGTCTGGCAGAGGATCATGTACTATTATTGTAGGTGTAGCTCACTGGTGTTTATTGTCAGTAAGTATAAATTTTGCAAACTAAGAGACCAATCAATAGCAATTTTTGTGTTTCTGTACAAGAATTATTACAACAAGTAGAATATAGAATTGAATAAATCACCTAAAACAACAGGAGTTTAGTACTTTATTTGCGTGATTATTCTTTATAAACCCCCCCAACAAACAACTAAAATAACTTTAAACCTGTGAACCAACTGTTTATGATCTTTATTCCACAAGCATGTGGCTCCCTTTGCTCTACTTGTCCTTGTAGAAGCCCTAAGTGAGTGATGGCTGAACAGCCACTGCTTCTGCCTGAAAGACACCATGTATTAATTTTTCCTTTACACCTCTTGTTATGGAGTCTATAAACTGCTCAACTTCTCAGTGATTATAGTGTAGGAATGAAGGTGCTCCTCATACTGTCAAAAACTAAACTAATTTTAAAACTGTTAACATATAATTAATTTTGAGACATGATTCCTGATGTGTTCATTGGAGTAGCTCTCTTACCTGCCTCTGTGCATGGACTACTCACCAATTAGTGCTGCTGTGAAATATAACTCAGGGCTTTCACATTTTACAAGCTACTCAGATTTTTCATTTATGCTTCTGGGACAAGCTGGAATATTTTGTCCTTTTTCCCTCTCTCTCTCTCCCTCTCCCTCTTCCTCTTCCCTAAATAAATTAGTCTATTCCTGAACAAGGCAGCACTCTCAAAATGTCATTTACACAGCTCGACTTCTTTATTCCTATGGAACAAGTCATGCAGCTGTAGATGGCCACGAGCACTGGCAGAAACAAAACCAGAGCTGTTAATGCACCTGTTTTACACTTCATTTATGATATTAAATGGATGAGATGTGGTTCAGGAATAAGCTCTGTCCTCTAGCTCTCTGCAAGATATTTCACAGGTCTCCTATCTTTATTGGTGACAGTAAGCATGTTTTGGTGGATCTTTGGCTGTGAAGTTGGATGCTGGTTTCAAACAGGGAAATCTGCTGCAATAGCCTCCTCCCTGTGCAGTGTCAGTCAGTCCTTCTTCCACTCCCTCAGCCTGGCAATTAACTGCTTCACTTTCTATGGGGGCAAGGCTGACCTGGAGCTATAGTGTAAGCCAGGCTTACAATCCTTTCTCTGTAGTCTGGTAGCTCATAAAGCTTCTTTACAAGCAGCCATTGATGAGCATGTGTGTGCCTCTGAGCCATCTCTTCCCCCAGTACCCCTCAAGATAATCACCTCACTGTGTTGTTTCTAATATATCCTTCAATATGGTACACTGCTGAGAAATAATGCAACAAGGAAACACGTAATTCAAAAAGGATAGACAGGTTGGCCTTTTCATTTTCTTTCCTAGTATCTTTACCTGAAGAATCTTTTTTTCCCTGATAATCTCCTGTTTCATCTCTGTAGCCTTCTGTCATTCTAATTTTTTGAAAATAACACAGACACTGTTTGGTTTTGTATCTAATAGTTTATTCTTCTGATTTGTGGTCATTTTTCAGTTAGAAGATTCACCCCACCACAACTTATGGATGCAATTATGTCATCTTTTCCATTAATATTTTTTTCTTTAGTTCTTGTATTTTTACAAATCTTTTCCATTTTACACCTTAAACAAGTGGACCATTAACTGTAAGGGTGAATCACACAAGGTGTGGAAAAAAAGACAAAGAGGAGGACGAGAAATTAACCAGTTTACATTAGTTTGGGAGTATGTTACGTATTCCAACTCTTTTGTGAATGGATTAAGAGACAGGAATTATGACTACTAGCCTCACATTATTTATTAAAGTATTTTCAAAAGTGGACCTTAGCACTTTCTTGACAAATACAAAAAAACTTTCATTGTAACTAGAATTATCATGTTTAAATAAGTGACAAAATTTTACTTCTAATTTTAGCTTTTGAGTCCTTTTGAACATTCTCCATTCTCATTCATTTCACTTCCTAGGATTATTACATTCTGCATCAGATTATAAAGCTTAACCCAAGGGTAACATGTTGAAAAAAATCCAGGCTAGCAAAGCAGCTTATTGATGTTTTTAGACTGCTGTATGAGGAGGGTATAAAACACTGTGTCAAACAGAATTTTAGACAGAAAAAGCTCCTGGCTTTCAGAGTATTGCCTTGGAATCTAACCATATTTCTATTTTAATTAGACAGGCATGCTAGAGGATAACTTTTTTTCCAATGTGTCTCAATGTGCCTTAGGGAACATCATATTATAACTTTTACAATATTAATATTATCTTTGTCTCTACGCTGTAAAAAATGGAAAATAGAATTAATCCTAATATACCTAAAATTTAAAATAATGTCAATTAGGAGAGAGAATTTATTTTAATTTTTTTTTTCACTACTCCTTTTATTTGTATTGATGTAGCACTGATCTGTCAGTGACCTTAGATTTAGAAGTGTTTTTACAATAAGCTGTTCTTTCATTATTATGGGTCATATAGGACTAATTAATGAATGAAATGATAGTACCACAATGTCTTCTATAAAAACATTAGATCTGAAGGCATAGACTGCCTTGATATATAATGTTCATGTCAGACTGGCTTATGTGGTGAAGTTCCTACATGACTTGCAGAGTCATTATAACCTCAGGATATATGCTGAAATGTGTGAAACTAAATGTAGTGTAGTCCTTGAGAAAACTGTCTATAATCTGTGCGAGCTGTGTATCAAGTTGGCATTTTACATCGATACAAGTGTGTGTTCTCAATTTTATTGCACTGCTAACGTTTTTAGTGCCATTTTTCTTCAAACATCATAGAACAGTAGAATAACAGAGGACCTCTGAAGGTCATCTAGACCCACCCCTCTGCTCAAAGATATGAAAGCATGTAAAAATGGAAAACCAGAAATTTTTTATGTACAAATGCAGTCAAAGTTTCTACTGATATAAAAAATAATATATCCGTGTCTTTTTCTTTTTAATCACCTATACCTTCAGCCAGTAAAACCAGAGCTACAGAACCTGCCTACATAAGTGCAACTAGAGTTCTGCTGAAAATAGATTTGGTACCCAAGACATATATTACATTACATTATTAAAATCATGTTATTATTTACCACATCATTGACAATTTTTGAAGATTTGGTAAATAATAGCATGACTGTAATAATAAACATATACACATTATATACATATATACTGTATATAGAGTACAGTAGTGCATAGATAGTAAGTGTTCAGAGACAGATTCCATTGCTAGTCACACTAAGTTCATTGTTCATTCCATCACTGTCCAAAATTGATACTGGATTTCTATGACTGTGTTTGTTTTTATGTCGTGCTACTTCAAGCAATTTTCTTAAGACTTCTCCACAGATATATTACTTTCCTCAGGGAGGCACTTATTAACACTCATCCCACTGATTTGTCCTGTGAATGCTAACAAAACACCTGGCCAACATCAGGAATGCTTAGAAATAGGCAACTGGTAATAAAATTAACTGGGAGACTATTCTTCAATATCCACTTCATTGTCCCCCTCTTTTTAAGAGCGTCTCTGAAGTTAGATATACATATCTACATAAATAGTAGTATGAAGTTCCATTTAAAGATAAAGCTAACAATACAAACACAACTCCTTCACAGTATCTCCAGCCTCAAACTGAGGAGTCTAACTGAATATCACGGGCCAATCAAGGGCCAATCATGCAAATATTTATGAATCTGTTCAAAATCTTAAAGATGCTTGAAGTTAGGCATATAAGTTTTATTGCTTTGAAAGCTGCCAGCCTTTATTGTAGTTTCTATTATGTAAGTCTTTACTTGACTGTAATCAAACTGTAGGAGTATTAAAAAGCTTTCTCCACTACGTCTTCTTTCTGTAGCAATCTGCAGGCTTTTCCAAAAATACAACCTGCCAGACAGTACAGTCAGTGCCAGGTCTATTGTCTACTTTAACAATTCCTCCTTTTGTCTTCTTTTCACCTTATTGATAGTCTGTTCTTTAATTTTTCATTTTTTAAAATTCTTACTGGCACAGGTTTACTATGAAAGATGCATTTTCATAGCAGTTGAAACCCTAATTTCTTCTCCTGTTTTGGGGTGGGTTAGAGGCACATAAGTATATAGAAGTAAAGATTACTAATTATACCATCCATGTTTTCCATTTATTTGATTCTTAATGTGGCACAAGTGACAGAGACATTAGTTTTTTTGTTTCTGTAGCACCTTTTTAACAAGAAGTGCAATGTATCCTGTATTGCTACTAAAACAATTAAAGTGTAATTTTAAAAAAATTTAATAAATGCAGAGAGGTTAACATTCAGGTTTTAAAGAAACATATGAAAAGTAAACTTTTAATACCAAATATAAAAGCTCATGTGAGAAGTTTGAATCCAAGAAAGTATTCATTTGCAAAAAAACCCACTATCCAAAGCTAACCACCACCAACCAGTCACAGAACATTTGTACCAACTTCACAAGTTAAAACAATTACAAAGAAACAAAAGATTCAGGACAACATCTTAACAGGAGATTGCAGAGCTCGTGGCAATTCACTATTACAGTTTCCCTAGGATAAAATGCCAGTGACAGATCTGCTGTTCAACTTTTGCTGCTAGTTCAATGCACTCTGTATTGTAAGAAGGATCAGAGAACACTGAAAACATCTGCTTCCACAAAATACTCTTTATCTGTCCATTAAGCAAGGAAGAGAGAGAAGAATAACCCGAGAAAATGTGGGAACAAGCCAATGAACAATAGAAAGTCTTAAAAAGAAAAGCAAAACAAGGGAAAACAAAGGGGGTGGGGATATAAAACAATTGTGTCTAACAAGGTTTTTGTGAGTGATTGAGTCTTTTGTGATTTAGAGGACTTGTGATATTTCATTAAAAATTTCCTGATTACAGAAAACTGAGGCCTGAGTACGTGTGAGGCATTAAGTTTTGCAGCAGTACAATAATCTCTTGTTATGTACTTGTATTTCTTCCATTACCATACAGTAAATTTGCAAAGAATAGAACATCTGGTACGCATTCTTGTTTTTTTACCCCACACTGTCTGTGCTCCTAAACGGGCTTTTCCAGTTTCCAAATGCTGACTAAGAACATTAATACTCCAGTTTGATTTCAAATCCTTCCCTGAAAATGTATTTTATCCTTTTGACTCCTCAGATATAAAGAATTATTCATGTATTTTAGTACCTAAGATTACAAGAAAATCAGTGAAATTATGTTTCTATTTTTATTCCTACTTTTTGTGAAAGCAGCAAGAATCCGCCCAGAAAACACTGGTAACATTCTATTGAGCCCAAGCGTGAAAATTTAGTGACTGGACATATAATGTATTAGCCTCAAATTTAGCTGCATCTCTGTATCCTCTTTCCAGGGTTTTATAGTTGGAATTAATCTTGAATTATTTAATTGCCTGTGTTGGCCACAGTTCCTGGGAGAGATTCTTTATAAATGACTACTGCCATTTGACACTGAAAAAATTTTCGGATCACTGGCTTTCAACAGCAAACCACTAGTGTTTTCAGATGGAGAAATATTCTTTTTGTGCTTTTAATAATATCAAGGGTTACTGAATTTTTTAAATCTGTGTATTAAGATACTAAAAAATTGGAAGATTATAGATTTGTGATTCCATATTTGGAAGATTTTTATATGATTCTGCTCTAGGTACATGATCTCTTATTGTTTTGTCTTGTAAAATTAAATTTAATACCTGGTTTCACAAGACATAAAGAGACATCAGCACTGAAATCAAAAATTTAATTAGACTCTCTGACAGTATTTCACATAACTCATGCTAACATCAGCATTTCTGGTTTTTTCCTAATGCATATTAAGTTAAATATCTGTGTTTTTCCTTTCAGTCCTTATCCTTTAAAAGCTGTACTTCTTTTTAAAAGAGGGGAATATGAACTATTTGGCACACTCTTTTTGCAGAAGGAAAAAAAAGAGCATTTTATAGAAGAGTGCATTAGTGTGTTGCCCTAAATAAAAGGTTTTAGCAGCCTAGAAACTAGGACAACACCTCCTAATTATTTTCTGATACTACATTTTTACAGGGATAAAACTATGTGCATAATAAGGACTTTTAACTTACTGCACTTTGGCTTTGTCCAAGTTCTTGTTCATCTTTTCTCTTTGAGACTGGAGGGAGAGACAGAGGAAGTGCTGGAACAAGTTTAGAAGTAAAATCCTTGAGAGTTCTCTCTGGTCACAGATTAGATTCCTTTGCAAACTTAAACTACTAAGCCATAAAGCCCAGGCCCCTGTTGTGTGTGCAAGACAGGGTATTCAAAGCTACAAGCAGTAAGTATGGTTGCAGTGTATTTATAGAGAAGTAATTACAGCACTCTTTACTGTGGATTTTGTGCTATGGAAAAGATAGTTTATCGGTCCTTAGTTTATTTAAAAATATCAATATTTGGGGAAATTGTTCCCAGTAGGTTAAAGGAACCAGTTTGGGGAAACAGGGGAAGCCTGGTAAGCAGCTTCTCAAATCACATGCTCTGTGTTTGTACTTACCCTTCCTATCTGTTACACTTCCTCCTGAGGACAAAAAGCAACCTGCCTTCAAAAATTCCTTAACCCTTCTCTCGGGAAGGTCACGAGGCAACCAAATGCTGCCACTAACCCCATTTCCTCTGCAGCCAGTTTCTCCATGTGACCAAGCCAGGGTAACACAGAGCAGAGAGGGATTGATGGGTGGCTGTGGCTGCTGTGCTGAGGAGCAGTGGGGAGGTCCAGAAGCAAGGGCACAGTGCTAACAACTGGTCATGCAGCTTAAAACCCATAGAATGACTTCTTTGTCTTCGTTTTCTAGATGTACAGTCGGGTTTACCATGTACTCAGGAGGAGGAAATAAACAAATCAAAACAAAAAGTGAAGGAAATCTTCACCCACATACAAATTACAAATGACAAGTCACTTCTAAAGCCTTCAGCAGGAAAATGCATACTTTCTGAGGTCTTTTTTGTGAAGCTGCTAATGTTTGGGATTTGCCTGGAATTTTAATTAAGGCTGCTATTTAACATTCACACTGCACCTGTGCCTAGAAGCCAAGCAAACTGCTGCCCCAAAGTTCTGGGCACTATTTTAAACTAATATTTCAAACATATGTGCAAAGCAGGCCAGTAGTACTTCCTAATTCTGACTCTAATATTTTAGTACATTCCTAGTTTCCTCTCATCCTGAATCTTGAAAAAGATAGTGATTCTTCAATTGGCATAGATTACAATGCAACTTGTGAGATTTCAGTATCTGACATCTCATCCTCTGCTATCATCTAGTACTTTAACTCAGTAAGAACACAGCAGTTATTTTGTTTACACAGCCTAATTATTGCAGTTGCTCTGTTTGGCAGTTATTAGAGTGTTATTGCTACATTTAATGGTACACCTGCTACACTCTTGGCTGTTGTGCAGTAGGATTTCTCCTTATGAAAACTTAAATATTCTGTATTTGTATATTACACCATTACTAGTACCCTCACTACAAAACAGTTTTTAGGTTAACCTGAAAGACTTGTAAAGGAACAAAAAAAAAAAAATTAAAAAAAAAACAAAAAACCCACACAATTACTATTTTGAAATCTGTGCCTAGAATTTGAATATTTAGGAGTTCTAAAGGCTTTTGTCAAACAAACTGAGAAGTTGCAATGACTGTCAGAAATGCCTAACTTCTACCTGTGTTTGGAGAAAAATAAATTGATGCTATGAACTGATGAGTTAAGCTCTTTTTGCCTTGATATGTGGGTTTAGGAAAGCTGAAAATAATTTCTCAAAATTCTACCAGACTAAACTATTCCTATAAATACAGAATATATAGGCTGTCAGAGACTTGCCTGTGGTCAAGACGTAAACATTCAAATAAACAGCAGAATTTTCATAACAGATATTATTCAGCAGTTCCAGTGGATTTTATTAGAAGTAGCTGCACTCGAAACTTGCATAATTTTTTCTTCCTCCTTTTCTTTTGTTTTACTTTCTGTGTAATTCAAGAAAAGAAAATATTATGACCTTGACTAGGTTAGACACCTATCTCCCTCAGGACTACTGTGCTCCTACTTGCTTCAGTCTCACTACTGCTTTTGAAAATTCCTCAGAGATGCTGGAGATACTTAGTTCATCTTCACATACAGACTAGGCTGGCACAGGAGCTAAAGCTAAGCAGGGCCAGAGTAGAGCACTTGTTCCTGCATTTCCATCAAACCAGCACTGAAACCTACCAGGCATGCTGTCACACATCTACATTCATTCATGTTTTAGAGTCTTGACCTATTTTTTTTATTAAAGTAAAATGTTACTTTTTCATTAACTATCTTTTTATTTAAGATAAAACATGTTTTTTCCTCACAGCACCTGTTTGCAAGGATTATCCTTAGTTCACTGTTACGTCACCATTTAATTTAATACAGCCATTTTATCATGAGTCTTTTCTTGCATGGACATAAATGTTTTGGTTTAGATGTTTGTATCCTGTTGGAAGCCAAACTGTGGAGATGTACATATTTCCTACCTTTTTGGTTTGTTTTTTTTCAGGTAATATCAAAATTATCCAATAAGCCTACACTATCCCAGGTATGTTGATCACATTTTAACTATGCCAAGCTTGACTTTGAACATGCACATAATTACGACCAGAACAAAGCTTGAAAACTCCTTCCTTTCCTGCTTGAAAACTCACTTCCATTGTTTCAGAATGAGAATTTAAATAGCATCCTGCAGATAGTTCTGCCACTGCCCATTTTAAAAAACTGTTTAAGGGGTTTTTTTTCCCAGGTACTAAGTTTGGATAGCCTCCTATAGCAACTGCATTTTAAATACATGGCTACCTAAGCCAAAGTTCTGAATATGGGTAACACTCATTGTCTATAGAGTATAGGCAGTATAAGTGCCAGGTCCTGTACAATTTGATCATTGTGACAGCCTTTGGATGACTACTACAGTTGACAACAAGGCTTTTCTATTTTATATAGACATCTCTTCTGTCACAGCTTTAAATTCTTACCTCTTCATATAGATCTCAAATGAAAAGGTTCCAGTTCACTAAATCTGTCAACATATACCAAGAGAAAAGCATACACTCCATGAAAGTGTATTGTAACACACAGCAAAGTTAAACCTATGCTGCAAAACATTTAGGCAGATGCTAATGGGGGCTTAGAATATTTGGATAAATTCCCCAAATCTGTATTTCCACCCAGCCAATCTGGCTTAGCCTGAATGTTAGAAATCTGACTATGCAGGGTCATCTCAGGTTTTCTATCTAAAGCCAACAGTGCCTTAATAAAGCTTGATTAAGAGGAGTATCTTGTAAAAAAAAAATTAATTAACAACAAAAACTCCTTTTGAAACCATAAAATTGCATTTGGCTTGTTAATTTGATCTGGAACCTGAGTCTGCCTTAGGCCATTCACCTACTACACTACCAACACAGTAAGTTGTACCATGGGAATAAATGGAACTGTTTCTGATCCTGACATGAGGTCCATGTTAGCATATCTCAGCACTCATGACCAGGATACATTGTTACCATGAAAAAAATAGCATTGATCTCCTACATTGTGCTTTAATCAGTACATAAATTATAGAACCCAGGTCTATTTTGCTTCTAAATTTCCCTGGTTCCAACATCAAGCATCTAAATTGCATTTTTTTTCAAAACCAGATGTAGCTCCACTTTCTGCTGACTCAGTTCTGAAGCTGAAACTGTCACACTATTGGTGTATTAATGGGAGTTTGAATGAACTGAAAAGCCTGTCTACCATCCTGGCAGTGACTTCAGTTACAAAAATTAAGGACACAGAGAACATCGGGCTTGAGCTGAACTGGTGTAAATGCCATTTATCCATTATAAAAGTTTCTATATGAAAAAGTGGTATTATTTGAATTACTAGCCTCAGACCTTTTCTGTGGACTACCAAGATTCTGGTAACATAACATTCAAAAGAAATAATGCCTCAGCTAAACAAAATTAGTCTTATCAAGTGTACATATGGCAAATGGCTTGCAAGAACTAATTGTGTACTCTTTCTTGTAACAAAACATATTGCAGCAAGTTAGCTGACTGTATCACGAGTGACCTTTTTTAATTTGTTTGTATTTTTCTTGTGTCTGCACATATAGCCATAGCTGAGGCTATGGATGAGTTCCAAAAGAGCTCTCTCTAATGAGAAATGAAAGCTGTGCTAGGTCTGGGTTTGTTCCAGGATGAACACCAGAAAAATTGTGTTTCTGCAACATCAGGCTCTGAATTTTATGCTAGTATGTATTATTTGTTATTTTAGACAGAGCTCAAGGGAAATGGAAATATAAAGAAGAGACTCCCTTCAATTGTGGAAGATGAAGATGAGGAAGAGGAGGGAGAAGAAGAAAGCAGCACCCTTTCACCAATTGATACACGAAGCACAAATAGCTCTCAGCAGAAGAAGACTGCAAGCAATAAAAGCCACCTAGGGAGAAACTTGAAGCAGTTGGCCTCAGGAACTGTGCCCTTTCATTCCCCCATCCGTGCTTGCAGTTCAAACCCCTCAAGAGCCAAACATGAAACAGAGCTTCATTACTACTCCAGAAGGAAGGAGAAAAACCTTAAATTATACCTGTCAGCACTGACCACCACTGGCCCACCAGATCTGAGCCCAAGGTAATAGTTAGGAATGGTCATTTTCTTCTCTTTCATGTAACTCTAATTAAAAATATGATTTTGACATTATAAGAGTTATTCTTCAACAGTTTATACTTCTGTTCATCCCATATTACTGTAGGAACCATCACACACTATGCAGAATGTTATGACTTTAGAAGTTTATTGCAAACTAAAGTATTTTTACCCATAAAAAGGGCAGTAAAAAAAAAAAATGAGCAACTGCAAAAATGGCTATTTAAATAGTCTGGCCTTATGGTGTCATTTTGTCTATAATATTAATTCCCACAATAGCACTGTGAAACATTCCATCAGAGATGCAAAAATTTAGAAAGCAAGTAGATGAAATTATAGCATAACGATGTAAATACAAAAAATTACTGGAGAAGAGGACTATAATGGAAAACAATTGCCTAGCAATTTTATAAAATATTTAGAGGTTTTTTCATTAGAGACAGGAAATCTGATAATGGAAGTTATGTAGACATTAAATACAGAGTTTAGCAAATCTTTTTTGCTGTGTCTTTTGACATAAAGAAGCATCGCATAACAGTTTATTGTGGTATTGCTAGTGTACAATTTAAAATAGTTCAATTTTTTACTTCTATGCTACTTACATTTATGTAATTTGCTTTTAAATTGCTGCAATGTAATCCTAGTTTTAGGACCAGTTCTTTAGAGAAACCACAGGCATACATGCAAGGAGGTGCAGCAGTTCATCTTCCAGTTCAAGTTTTGCCTTCTATAATTTGAAGTGGTTTACATGTTCAAGCACTTCCTTTATTCATTAGAGGCAGAGTGGAAGTTTCTGGAACTTGCCATTGCAAATGTGAAATAGCCACACCTTGAGCAATATTTGTTTAATTCTGTCAAAGCACTGGTCCCTAGAGATGCAATCACAAAAAGGATACGGAAGATTATATAGAACCCTTTCCCCCCCATCATATATTTTATCGGTGCAGCTACATTTCAAATAGCAGCAGGATACAAACCAATTTTAGTTTTGTCATAAAATCATAGAAATCAAAGAATCCTTTAGGTTGGAAAAGACCTCCAAGATCGAGTCCAACCTTTGATGAAACACCACTGTGTCAACTAAACCATAGAACTACGTGCCACGTCCACTTGCTTCTCAAACACTTCCAGGGACGGTGATTCCACAACCTTCCTTGACAGCCCATTCCCTTCCTTTGACCTCCCTTTCTGTGAGGAAATTGTTCCTGATTTCCAATCTGATCCTCCCCTGGTGCAGCTTGAGGCCAATTCCTCATTCTGTCACAGGTTGCCCAGAGAAGAGACCCACCCCTATCTTGTTACCACCTCCTTTCAGGTAGTTGTAGAGAGCCTCTTTTTCTTCAAAACAAACCACTCTAGCTCCATCAGCCACTCCTCATAGAACTCTCCTAGATCCTAAATAGAGGGTCAATACAGGGAACGATAATGTGTGGAAAAGCAGCTTCTACACAAGCAAAATCGAAATGCATAGCAGATATTTTCTCATTTGTTTCCTAGATCTCATATGAATTTGGTTCAGTCAGCTACGAGTAAGCGTCATTATCACTCACATAACAAGTGGTAATTCAGGGAAAAGCTGCTTTTCCTATTTTCTGCTGAAATGTAATCTTGCTCATTATTGCTCTGAACTTACACAGCCAGACATTGGCACTCAAGGCTGCAAAAGAAAATATGAAAAAAGTATTGTTACATATTCCTGTTTCCATTCATAATTTTCTAACTGCAGATTAATCCTGTTAATAGGCTTGAAAATTGGCCCAAAATGTATGTTATGGTCTTTTTTTCCGGACAAAACATTTTCATATTATTTCCTAGAATGCGTTTATATTATTAGAATATTTAAACTGATGAGTTAATACCACTTTAAAAAATAGCCCCAAGTGTTTCCTTGTAAACATTAAGGAGAAAATAAGACCTTCATTTAAATCCTCATTTATATTTGGTTTTGGACAGAAAAGGAAGGCAAGGACAAGACTGGTTGAAATATCCAGTCAGTGCTGTTCTGAGGTGTATAACCACAGTTTCTCAAGAGAATTCACTTTGTCTCCTTAAGAAACTTGTTCTACTGTGGGTGTTTCCTACAGCAAGCCAACTAGAATTCTTCACAGGTGACTCAGGTTCTTTCTTTGTGCCCCACAGTGAAAGCAATAAAGCTCAGAGACTGGGTCAAATTTTTAAAGAGCTCTTGGTGCCAGGAACAGAAGCTAGAATTGTAATTCCTAGAAGAGAGCCCTGGTCTTCCCAATTACTTTTGGGTACTGCCTCTGAAATGGAAGAGCGCTAAAAGGAAGAAAATGTAAGTGATAATAAAGGCAGCCCCAGGAGGAAGCATTTATGTAATTGAATCTCCTCAGACCCACACAGAGGAGTGCACTCTAGCCCTAAGCAACTGCTTAGAAGAGGTCACATGTTAATATTTTCTGACTTTTTGGCTTCTAGGAGTGGAGTTTTCTGTCTTCAGGAGAAAATTCAGGGCTGTACAACAGCTGATTCAGAGAGGGGTGAGACTTAATGATTGCCTTTGTCCCCTCATGTTTTCAATTTACTAGGTAATGTAGTGCCCAGCCAGTTCCTTGTGTATGAATAAGCATATTGCACATTACATATTTCCCACATAGAAGCCTGGTACTCCACAACTAGGTATTTTTGCTAATATAATTTCCTTTTAGTCTGAATCTTTAAACACTATAAAGAATGTAACATCTATAAATTCCAAGTCACATCTGAGTAAGCTTTCTCCTGTGTGCTGTAAAGGCACTTAAAATGTTAGCGTTTTATATAATTAGAAACCTCTACAAAAGCAATATTGGTGTTTAAAATTTGCCTTTTGAAGCAGTGAGGCCAAATGACATTAAACAGGTTTTATGGCAAATTTCTAACAAAGTAATCATTCTGGTTTTCAGCTGCAGATAGCAGCATAGGCCAGGGCTGCTCAAGCACCACATTAGAGTCTCCTCTTCTACCAAAGGCTGATTAAGATTAGAGTCAAGTCTAGTAGCATCCAACTGGCACTATGAACACTCAGACATGACACAGAGATCTAAATCCACGAAGAGCCAGAAAGGACGAGAACACATGGTATGTGTACAGAGGTCTGAGTCACACAGGTCTTTCAGCCAAATACATCACAGATACCTCTGTGTGGTCTGTTCTTTCTTTCTCCAGACATTTCCAGCCAAGAAGTTTTCTTGAAAATATCCTTATTAGAGAAAAAGTCTAATTTCCATCATCACAAAGTTATCAATGACTGAGAGGATAAGAACTTTCTGTCTTAGCCTTTCCAGATGAGTATTTAACTCATCTGCCTACTGTAAGACAAAATATGGAGCTCGTGCCTGGACAAAACAAGAAATTGATGCTTCAGTTCACTAAACTGGCAGTTGTATGATTCTCTTTCATTGACTTTAAAATAGTTCTCTTTATAGCACAATTTATTTTAACTGAGAACAGAAAATATTCATAATTATATATTTTTAATGTGTGTATTAATTCCTCTGATACCTGTTTTCTATTCTTTGCATGCAGAACCTGATTATTGTATAAAATACTGCTTCTTTTTTTTCCTTTGGCTTCCTTGACTCTGCAATTTAGAGATAACTGATATGCATGGGCAGAAATAACCGGCAAAAATACTTTTTCTAGTAGTCAGATCCAACACCATTATTAATGTAACTGGGACACTGCAGGCTGGTCCACACATCTTCGTATATCAAATTTGCAAACAGGATTGCCCTGCCTGAGCTAGTTCATTTTAAACAAATTTAGAATAACTATTTGCATGGAAATGACACTGTTGACTGAGGTTTACAGAGATGTTTTTGTAAATATATTATGTTCAGGCTTATGCTCTGCTGAAATAAACTTGATAAGAGCTTGATTGTGTGCTGGAAGATTTTAGCTTCACAAGAGCATAGTGAAGCCTCTTTAGGTTGTGCAGAGGAAAGATTAGCAACAGTTTACTTTAGATATGGAAAGCAAACTATGTTCCATATAGGTTTGAATTGGACCCAGAATGTGCTGCAAAAGTCATGGAAATTTTGAAACTTCGGTTAATTATATTTGGCCTCACATTCCTTCCATTATCAGTAATTTTAATTTTTAGTGACTCACGAGAAGTTATACCAGTATAATAGGTTCTGCCTTTCTCTAAACTTAATGTTGTGAAAAGTTTACCATTGTTTCAAAATGTGCCCCTTAGGAGTAATTTTTATAGCATAATTATGGACATGATATTTATGAAACTGTTCCATTACTCCAATTTTTCTCAACAGAATTGTTGATGGGATTGAGGATGGAAACCATAATGAGGAAAGCCAAACCTTTGACTTCAGCTCTGATCAGCTCAGGCAGGAATCCAGGTTATCTCCTACATCTGGAGGTGAGCTTTGCCTGGGAAAATCACTCTTTAGAGAAAGTTTTCAAAAGTGCTTTTTGTTCCCATTTATTTCTTTGATCTCAAAAGTGGCATAAATAGATTAAACATATATTTGTACTCTCAGTGCCATTTCAGTGTCACAATTGGTTCTGTAGAAAAATACAGCAAGGTCCCAGAGGTCATTTGTAGTTTTCCTGCTAACAGACACTCATGATAAAACAGTTTGTGGAGGGAACTGGATTTTCATGTGTTATACCAGAAGTACTGTAGAATCTGCCTCATGCTTCCAAACCTTTGGTCATGGAAGGCACTAAACACAAGGACAAAATTGAAACCTATGTGTAAACTTGGCTCTCAACTTTTTAAAGACATTTAGAGAAGTGAGGGAGCGTGGAAGAACATAGATTTTTAAAAGTAAAAGAGTGAAAGCCTTGAATAATAAGGGGTTTTAGGAAGACTTAAATGACCTACAGACTGAAAAGGTTGATAAAGTAGCACAACAAAGCAATGGAACTTGTCAAGATGGGGGGAAAAAAAAGATTAAAAAGAGACAGTGACTGTTTCCAACATCCGCTCTTTTAGAAGTAACACTCCCCACATAGCTATGTCCCTTTTTCATGGAGGAAACTAGGACATATATAGCTCCTCTTAAAGCCAAACAGGAAAATAATAATAAAAGTTTAGTCATATTTATGATTTTTAAAAAGTGTTGAGCTGCCACATGGATGGCGCCAGGGTTGTTATTTTCATTCCTTTCACACATTGTACACCAAACGTTAAACACATGGTTTTATTTCCATTCTAGCCAACTGCAAAACGGGCTTAAATTTAATGCATTGGTTAAGTGCAAGAATAGTATTAGTGTTTCCAAGTGATCATACTCTTCTCATTTACATGAATTTGAATTCTTTTCAGAGGCTGAAATTGGTGCTGCTGTGCTCGTTATCAAAGCAGAAGAGACCAAACAGCAGATCAGCAGGCTTAATAATGAGGTAACAAGATTTTGTGGGGGTTGAAGGATATTAACAATGAATCAAGGAATGCTGGAGAAAACTCAGAAAACTCAAGAATGTGATAAATGTGTTATAAATGAGCTTACAAAACTGGATGAGGTTCCTACGTGTAGGGCAGTTTGGGGATTTAACTCATTCTGAGATTAATTTTCTACATGAAACCTACATAAAAGTTTGTGTCACATGCTAGGGCTAAAACTAAAGTGAGGCTAGTGCATCTGATTTTCTCAGGATTTAATCTCTTCTGAGTATGTTTCTATGTGTCTCATTCCTCTCATTACTTCTCCAAGTTTCTTCTCCCAAATTTTTTTGTCTTGATGCGTGTTTTGCTTTTAGAGAATTTCCTTGAAAGAAATGCAAATACATTTATGTTCAAATTTACATAAAATATTTCAAATCACTTTACCTGTGTCTACTTAGGATGAAAGAGAGGTTCAACCCTTCCTGCTCAAGCAATATGACCTGAGGAATGCAGGGCCGATAGCACTCAGTGGTGCTTTCTATTTCTCCCTTCTAAAAACTTCAAACCTGTAATCAGCTATCAATCCAACTCTAAAGAGATGTTCTGTGGCTAAGCTGTCTCATATACACAGCCCTTGCAGCACTTCAGCTAACAAGATTAAAGCATCAGACTAACTTCACAGTTATACTGAAAGACTAAAATCTGTTTCCAGCATACTCTCACTTTCAATGTGAAAAGATTACAGACAATTCCTTGTACTTCTACATGAGGAAACATCTCAATAAGTCCCACCACACAGTTTCACTTCCTCCCTGAGCTCTCTGGCTACCAGAAATGTCAAATTTTATTTTTATTTCTCCTCCTATATTGTGTACACTTAATCTAGTTATTATTTTCCACTTACAAAGTATTGAGCTTATAAACCTCTTTCATCCTGAGTCAGCTTAACTTGATTAGATAACTTAAACATCCTAAGCTAAGAGTGCATGCATGGTTAGTTAGTTACTACGAATGTATCACCTAATTCGTATGTCAAACTGTAGAGTTCAGACAAAAGTCTTATGACCCATTGACTATGGGCCATGAAAAACTATATTTTTTTATAGGACTTGGTCAAAGAACTCAGAAAAATCTTCAAGATGTTCATTGACACCACCATTATGATAGGAAATTACATTTCCTATATAATGCTTTTGAGACACACAAGTCATATTGATTCATCCCTTTTGAGAACAGGAATTTTTGAAATAGGAGGAGGTATTATGTGGCTATCTGCAAGAGGCAACTGGAAAACGTATCATGGTGACAGATGTTCCAAGGCAGGGATCTTGTGGATTAAACAAACATTTCAACTGGAACAGTTCTAGGCTTCTCATTGTTTTTCTAGTGAAAAGTGATAAATAAATAAATCTTGGGGCAGGGGAATATGTTAATCAAAAAAAAGAAAAAAACTCCACATGTTCAAGGTCATTTCTCTCCACATACAATTTTAATTTTGTCCTAATAATACTATCTGATCAAAACGTTATACAAGTTGTTTGTTCACATTAACATAAAACAGACAGTAGGACTAGATTTAGATTTCATAGGTAATATTCTGGGCTCAAATCCCAGAGATGGATGGGTAACCTCCTAGTCCTCCCATGGATCAAAATTTACATTGGAAAAACTGCATGACTGTAAGGCTGCTTAATTTCATATTCTACGTGTAGTCAAACATGCCCCAGCTGGAGTTTCTGAATGGATAGTATGGACTTGGTGCTTACCCAGATGAGCCTCTGGGCAGCCTTGCTGATACTCAGTAGCTGTTGCTTGGAGTTTTCTGCTGTTGTATTAAGTACTGAATATTTGTAGCCCCAGCGCTTTCATCATTTGATGATGACCAGTAATGGGAACTGATCACTGATGCTGCAGCAGAATACTCGCAGTAGTCAAAATACCAGCAGAGTCAGAAACGAAGTTCTGTATTAAAGACATGCAGTCTCCTCCTGGTAAAGAAAATATGAGAAAACAGGTCACAAGTAGCCAACAGCAGTAAACACTGTCATTAGTACGTTTTCCACTGGAGATCAGAAGTCAATCAACAAATGCAAAAATAACTGCTTTCATGAAAGGCAATTGTATTACAACAGTTCACTAGTTAGCTTAGAAATATTTCGGCTGTTCATGTGGGGAAAAAAGACATGTCTTTCCATTCAGACTTTCAATACAGTCTGTTGTTAGCAAAGCAAAGAAAACTTTACCCCAGAGAAAAATCTACATAATTAGCTATACCTAGTTTAGAAATACAGCTGAGCTCCTGGCAGTATTTTGGGTATGTGGCATACACTACATAATCCAAAGAACGTTTCATTTACCTAAGAAAGTAACACAACTCAGGGCCTTGGTTTCACTTCTCAGATTTGTTACCACACTAACTTTAGTAGTAATGTATGCACAGACTTCCTCTAAGGAGAGTAGTCTCCAAAGTCAGCACAGTCAACGTGAGACAACCTTGAACACACCCCTAATTGCTGCTGTACAGCTCCATGCTTTGGCTGCTCAGCCAGTTAACCAGCTTCTTCATTCCCTCACCTGACCTCACTGCTCATTGAGCCTGAATGGGACCCAAGCTGATGCAGGAATTTATGTCCAGTTCAGTATTGCAAGGTGGAGCGGAATAGGACTAATTTATCTCCTACCATGTTTGTCCCTTACACTTAGTATAAATAATCACTGAATAAAGAAGGCATGACATTCATTATAGCTCAGTACCGTCAGTATATAGCAGGTGAGAGTTAAGGTTCAGGTTCTTGTTCCAGTAAAAACACAATTACTTAAGCAATAGTTTCAAGATTAGGTTACTGAATATCTATCAGCATTGTACATTTTGCTGAGCTGGGGAAAGCTTGTTTCGAAGACCTGCTCCAAACTAGGCAGAGCAAGAATTCAGGAAGAGTATTCTGCCTTACGAGTCTGTGTCCTTCCTTTGCAGAGATCTGTACACCTGATCGCATCTCTCCAATGCATTTGTCTGCAAATGCTGATCAGATGAGTGTATCTGAACACTGAGCATTTTTTCAGAGGCACCATTTACCTGATGCAATCATACATATCTACTAAGGAGCCCACGAAGTAAAAATAGGAAACCACAAAGCAGATTTTCTGAGGTATACAGACGGCCAAGACATCTAGATTAAAGCACCTGCCTATCACTGTCCCATTGCCTGTATCCTACTAGGCTTGTAGCTCTCTATCATTTGAATGCCACTGTATGAAAAGAGCAAAGAAATACTTTTACTTTGATTCAGTTTGCAAAACTCAAATCTGAATTATTTCAAAACATAGACCAGTTAAAATAAGGAAATATCCAAAATTAGTCACATTTTCCCCCTAATGACATGTACACATTCTCCATTCAAAAACATGCTACATGGGTACATGATTTTGAGCTCAGATAAAAAGGCAATCTCATGCAGTGCATGCAGACAAACTCAGATTGCTTTGTCATGTCCCCTGTTTTCCTCATATGGAACCCAGCTTCAGTGCAGCCTCCCTCAGCTTCAGAAATCTGGGGGCTGTTTTCATGCTTTACCATATTAGTAGATCCCACAATTACAGTACTATAACAGTATAATGAACACAGTGTTCACATTTCTCCCATTCAACTGAAAAACAAACAAACATAAGGAAATATGAATAGGGTCAGGTTTTGAGCTAGATAATTGCCTTCTATTTAGCTCAGGAGCACTTAGTGGAAATTCAGCTATTTTTAATTTTAGGTTTTTTAAATGCAAGTACTTAGAATACTCTAAGCAGCTGGTACTTATGCAGAACAGAGAAAATATATTCACAGAGATATTTAACTTGTATCTAATAAAAGGAACAATCCTAGAGCAAATATGTTTATTTTCCAAATCATAAATTTTATACATATATTATTTTAAAATGTATTTCAAATCCAGCTGCCAAAAATGAATCTCATTCTCAGTACAGAAAAAAAAAAAAAGCATTTTTACTATTAAAAATATATGCAGACGATAATCAGGGACACTAAAGAAAATTTTGTGAAGTTAATCAGGCTTTCAGTTTTACACAGGGGATATAGCATTAAAGTTCAATTTGCAACTTGAGAGTTCATACAATGAACTCACTTGACTTAGAATAATTAAATACATGCTCTTTCTAACAAGTTCGTAACTATATTATCACATGAGAGAAATTACTTCGCAGCAAGGCTATCCCAGTAATTTGCTTTTAAAACATCTTTCAATCAAGAAAAATATGGCAAAAAGTGAACTAACAACATTTATAGATGATGAAAACTATTAAAACTAATCTATCCATTTTGGATTTTAGCCATGTAAATTTCACATTAAAGCCAAGACATAAAACCAAGTATCATTTGTATTAAGAAATAAGAGCTTTCTAAACAATTCATGCAGTGTAAATGCACTTTGCCTGCCAAGATTTTTTAAAATATATCTTCTCTTTTAGCACTGACATTCATGTTTCCAAAGAACTTCTACCTTGTTGTTTTGTCTCTCTGCTCTCATACTTTGATAACTGTAGAGACGCCTTACCAGGTAGCTTTGTTCTTCTGTTAATGTTAGTTTAATTGGTACTGGCTGATGAAGGTAACAAAAATAGTTGATGCTCCAAAGCTTAGGTTATTTCTTTTTAAGCAGAACACACTGTACATACATAGCATAAGTCCCATATGCTGTGGTGAGTCTCTTGCAGTTTTCCAGGGCAGAAAGGCACCTGAGACAAAGGAATTAACTGAGAGGCAACCATGCAGTATACAAATCAAGCGGACAACAAAAGCTGACTTCAAATTTGAGTAAAAAATATTACTACCATGACAGATGACAATGATTGTACACTTAATCTCTAACAGGCATTTCAAAATGTTCCTGCACTCATCTATTTTCCTAAATGTTAATGTCTGTAGGTATGCAAGTTCACAAGTTCACTGCTTTTTCTTTTCTGCCTAGCAGATCGTAAGAAGTTGATTGGTGTTCTCCTCCTAAAGTCAATTTATTCTGGAAACATGTGATTCCAGCAGATCTTAGCAAACCAAATTCTGTTTGACTTTCTTTTCCCATTACATTTGCTACCACACTTTATTGGTATAATTTTCTTTTGAATTGTCTTTGGTTAGATCTTCGAAATCACTGACAAAGTACACAATCTCAGGCAGCTGTATTTCAAGCAGCCTAAGTAATTCCTTGTGAAGAAAACCCCCTTCTTGAGTTCAATTAAAGAAAATACCCTGTTTGTATTTCTTGGGAGTATGATTAATGTCCACAAAGTGTCATTCAGCAGAACTCCACTGACATTTTTCTATAATACTCTGCATAGGCAGAATATTATATTCATGCCTCTGACATTTTCTTTTCAGATGCAATGTTTAACATTTATCTTTCTTGAATTTCATATTACTTATATTTAAAAGTGAACATGAATTCCATTTAGACATTAAAAATAAACATTAAATAAAAACAGATCAGGAGAGGGTGCTAAAAAGAATATCTTAAAATGTCCATGGTTGACAGCAAACTATTGATCATAAACCATTCCAATCATTCAAGAATCCAGCTTATGGTGATTACATCTCCTTCATATTTTCTTCTAGAAAATAGTTCTAGAAGAGTGTCAGGTGGACAGTAACATCTCAGAAGTCTTCTAACAAGGTGTATATTACATCCAAAGTTTCTTCTTATATTTTAAACAGCTTTTCAGTTAAAGAAAAGAATTATGGTTTTGCCAAGGTTTATTCTTAAGAAACATAATGTTGCCTCTTCTCTTTTAACTATTCCTTTAGGTGCTTACAGAAATTGTCTGCTTCATATTTTTGCCCAAAATCATACATACTACCTCAGGTTTCCTTTCATCAGCACATATTGCCAGCTTCTTGTCTCCCAGCCACCTGGGATTTCCACAATCCTCCATTTGCTCTCAATCAGTAGCTAGTCTGTCAGTTTGTCCCTGATACTTTCTGAATTCCTTGAAGCAGTAATTTCCAAACCTGGTTTCCTTATTGCTACAATTATGCCATCACCGTCCTGATTCTATGTGAACCTAAAGGCAGATTGCACATCCAACAGTCATAGAATCATGAAATGGCTTGTGTTGGAAGGGTTCTTAAAGATTATCTTGTTCCAACCCCCCTAGCATGGGCAGGGACACCTTCCACTAGACCAGGTTGCTCAAAGACTCATCCAACCCGGCCTTGAACACCTCAAGGGATGGGGCATCCACAGCTTCCCTGTGCAATCTGTTCCAGTGCTTCACAACACTCACAGTAAAGAATTTCTTCCTAATATCTAAACTAAACGTACTCTCTAAGTTTGAAGCCATTCCCCCATGTCCTCTTACCACATGCTCTTGTAAGTGATCCTCCTCCATCTTTCTTGTAGTCTCCCTTCAGGTACTGGAAGGCTTCAATTAGGTTATTCCAAAGCCTTCTCTTTTCTAGGCTGAAAAATCCCAATTCTCTTAACCTTTCCTTGTAGAAGAGATGCTCCATACCTCTAATCAACTTTCCTCTTGCCCCCCTCCCTCCTTCCCACCAGCCAGATTCACTCTGAATGAAGAGTCACAAATTACTATTAGAACTGCAGTTTGGGAACCCCTTTTCTAGACTGAATTTCATGGGACCCCGGTTGACTTGAATACATTTAAATAATCTAGTCCTTTATACTTCTCTACTTTATCCTTACGTGTTTAATAGCAATAATCTTGGTATCCTAATTTACCCAGACAAACTGGTCACTGGAACTACCAAAGAGCTGGCTAGTGAGTCAGCAGACAAGCGAGCAAATTTCCTACTCCCACACAGTAAAACAAATTGCACAGCCTTCCAGACTCCTGGATTTATTTCACTGAAACTGAATCATCATATCATTGCACAAATCCTATAGATTTAATCTGAACTCAGATTAGCTGCGCTGGATTTTTTTCCTTCTGCAACTAGCTTTATTACTAAAGCCATTAAATCAGAAATGTCTGTCACCATAATACCAATGCCACAGAGTTGCTGACAGATGATCAGTGAAGAGTCTGTCTCCACTCACTTCTTGTTTCATTCATTCAACAATGTAGTCAGTAAGGAAAAGAATATCAGCAGTTAGTCAATCTGAGCCTTCAAAGACAGCTCACTCTACCTGAAAGTCTCCCTGACTTCATGAAAAAGCAGAATAGAAGAAGTAATGAAAGACCAAGCAAGGGAATAGAGAAGCTGCAATATGCAGTGCAAGCCAGGCAGCTCCTCCACTTTGCCAAAATGCAACTTCCATTACTCAAGGAGCAAATATTCATCTCACTTCTTCGGGTGTTCAGAAAGAGTAATAACAGGAAGATATCTGGGTTTGAAGTTTGAATTTCAAAAGGGAGTAAACACAGAAAGAAAAAAATACCAATGTACTAATCAGAATCAGCTTCTAATCAGAAAAATTCTTATTCCAGATTTATCCAGGAACAATTATGAGAGCTAGGCATTCCAGTTGCAAATCTGTCATTAAAAAATAAACAAATAAATAATCACCATCATCATCTTACATGACATCATTCCTACCTAACTACATGGAACAAAGTACTCAAACTGCTCAACAGTTTAATATCGGTAGTAAAGAAAAATACTTTCTGCCGAAACTGTCCAAGTAATTTGAAAACACAAAATACATCTAGTAAAATTTTTATTTTAACCTCTATTTTGAATATATTCTTTCCTGATAACATGGTCTACTAAAAAGGCACCAGGACTTTTCTTTCAAACAGTCTGAGAAGCACCTCTTGCTACTTGAAGCTAAATCTGTATAAAACCCAGTTTCTACATCCGGAAATATTGCAGTATCTTTTTCAAGTCCTAGGAAGTGTTAAGGCAGCATTTCAAGTATATTTGGGATCTCAGATATAATTTTAAAGCTGTCTGCCTAGCACAGTGGGAACCATTTGTATGAGTAGCTGTTTTGCCTAGCAATAATCAGTGAGCTCCTGAAAAGAGTGCAGCCTTACCAGCATGCCAGGAATTAGCCCTTTTTCCTCAGGAGGAAACTGTTCTGCTTTCAATTTCTCTTTCACAAACATAAAATTCCTTTGGCTTTTAATCTCTGCTCTTTTGCACTTTCTCAAACACTGTGAAATTGTTAATAGTACTGATAAGATTTTTTTCCCCCTATTACACCCTTTTATTTGCATCTGCTCAAAGATTTCTGCAGGGTATAAAAATAATAGTATAAACAGTGTTGCATTGGTAGGAACACCATTACTATGCTATGTATGTATAGAACTATAATAATATAGAGACAGATGAAAATTAAAAGTGGTATCGATACTGGAGGTTTAATCTTGTAAGATTAATAGTTCATAAAATCATGAAACCTACATATTTTTTTTTGTGTATGTGGCATCCAGAATAGGTCCAAATAGATCTTACTAAATGGTAGTGGTGAGTAAGTTTGGCATAACTACTCTGACTATCATACTACTGGAAACCATTAAAATCTACTTCAAAGGGGTTTATCAGGTCAATTCCTACGTTGGTGGAAGAGCAAGCTTATGAGAGAAGAAAACACCCTATGAGCTAGCTGATATATCAAAAACAGAGTATCTGGGCACTAGAGCACCTTGTAATGAACAGAAATTCAGGGCTGTCACAAGTGCTGATGCTGGAATTGATTTTTGCTGTATTGTCTCAATGAATTGGCAAAAGAAACATGTTAAATGATGATTAAACTTCTAAAAAGCTCATAAGTGATGAGAAATGGAAAACAAAAACATAGATCAAACCAAACAAGATATTTTTAAATAGCAGATATTTTCACACAGCATTCATAGTTTGGATAAGGTGCATACTCATAAGGTAGTGTCAATGCTTCTATTTGCACAACTGCAGAAGGCCCTGAAAAATTGACACAAGTTGGGAAATTATATATAGAAAATCATTGCTGTATCCACTAAGTGTAGGGGCCAGTGATGATCCTAAAAAGAACTGATGACCACTGAATCTAGACAGCCATGAGTTTGATTGTCTGTCTTCCCCCTTTCTTCCCAAATAAGCTTTTGAATGTTTTGCAATGTCATCCCCTAGTTACCAACAGAACACAGGAGTTCTTGTGCAGTTGATTTGTCCAGCAATCTCAGTGTGCTTCCTTACAGCCTGACAGTACCAAGAACCTTCCCTGGCTGCTCAGACCCCACAGGAAGCCTGTTCACAAAATGCTTTGGCAGCATATTTTAACTCCTCACATTTACTGAAGTTACCAAGCATTCAAAGCTTAATCTCAGGTGTAGGAAGAGGATCTCATGGTTATTTTCTACCTACTGTGACTCAATTAAACAAGGTAGAAAGAAAGAGAAGTGCAGAGACACAGGAAGATCCTGTCACTTGCCACTCAAGAGTCTCCCCCCTTTAAGGATTTTCTCTCCAGAGGCAGCCTGATCACTACAAAACTATTGAACAATATATTGGGTTTGACCTCTTTGCTCAGAGAAAAATGAATAGATCTATAGGAGCTGTATTGGAGCTTCCTACTTTCTTCTCCAAATTTCTTTATAATTATTGTGCCTGTATTAACCCAATCAAATCAGCCTGAAATGTCTTTCCAGCAGATTTCTTCAGAACTATCCTGCCAGAAAAATGAAAATTATACTTCTACTTCTGGTTATATGAAAATTAATCTGTGCAGATCATTTAATCAGTGATGTCTTTACTTGAGTCAAAGAAAGGCCTCCTGAAATAGCTTTTTTTCTTTTTGACATGTGGCTTGAAGAAGAATGTGCAGTCATGTCTTTTTTTCAACAAAGTATCACCAGTAAGAGAAACTATTTTAATGATAATGACAGTGCTTTGACCCAGAATAGATTGATAGCTATCATGGAGACAAATTTAATTTCTACCATTTGAAATGGTGAGTGGGTTACTTTTATGTTTGAACTAGACTTTTCATTGCCCAGAACATCCTTATAAAGTCCTAGCAAATGTCCCCATTAATGCTCATATGCCAGTCGACTTTAAAACAGAAATTCAGAACTTGCCAATCTGATCCCCTCCTGAAGCAGCAGTGTTGGGAAAGACTTCATGTACTTTATGTAACCAACTGGATGCTATCAGTAGTTTCAGCATTTAAGAGAAAAGGTCTAATAAAAAATCTGATTCTTTGTTTTGCACACACAAGATTTCACAAGACCTCATTTTTATGTAATTCATCAGTATAAAATTGTTTAATAAGAAAGGTTTATGGTTGAAAATATTTAATGATTGATCAAGAAAATATTGGTGGCATACTGCCTCTGGAAGTCATCTCAGCTCTGACCCTATGACCAATTTTTACAGACAGAGAATCATTTAAAATCAGGTGAATTAAAGTAGCTGGAAGGACTATTTCCCCATATACATTAGCAGAGCATATTTCTTTACTGTAGAGACACCGTGCCATAAATCAAAGCTGCCATTTTTAGAAGGAAAAAAGGGATGTATGTGCATACTTTATGCATGGTGCATGAATAAATACTGTGATATTTTGCCCTTTCATAACAGATGACAACTTTAAGTCAAGAAGTCTCACAATTACGTAAGGATATGAAGAATGTGATGCACCTTCTGGAGAACCTGCTCACGTCCCAGAAGGCTCCAGGATTCTGTGCTGTGCACAGCCTATCTCGAAGTCCCACACTGGATAGTCTGCAGTCTCGAGTGGCTTGGACTACACATCAACCTTGCTCGCACAGGCAAGCTGGGAACTTCGCTTGCACCAAAGCACAACTTTGTCGTGGAAACACATTCTGTGACATTTGGAATACAGACCTGTCTTCTGTAGGCAGCAGTCCCCAAAGGACTGAACCCAACCCGCAAAATTCTATGGATGGTGAATTTTGTTATACAACAGGCCTTCAAAATTCCCCTTCCCAGTATCAGGTAATTCAGAAAGACAATCTGCAATTTTTAAGATGCACCTCTCCCCATTCAGACACTACCCTGACTCCTCTTCAGTCTATTTCAGCAACCCTTTCTCCTTCAGTATGCTCTTCATCAGAGGCATCATTACACCTCGTGCTGCCCAGCAGATCAGAGGAAGAGAGCTTTAGCCAAGGAGCAATCAGCTCACTAAGCCTTGAGAACCTGCCAGGATCGTGGGACCTGGAAGCAACAGCCAGAGTAACTTCTGCACAGACCCCAGATTTCCCAATAGACATTGTGACAAGCACAAGGGATCTTAAAGATAAAGATTGCCAAGCCATAGATGTATGAGACACAGCAAAGTGGTACTCAAAGCATGTTCCACAGCTGCCAGTTTTACGTTTAGAGAGTACTGCATGACTGCTTTATTTGATCTCTGTTTTGGCGATCATGGAGATTTACAAACATGAAAATTCAGACTTACAGAAAGTAAGAAAAGGTAATATTGGTTCATAGTATAGAAAAAACAATAAATTTCTAGATTCTAGAAGCATGTTGAAAAACATTTTGAATACAGATATAACTTACTTGTCTGTTTGACAGACTTTTGTGATAGTCCAAAGACCCTGAGGGTCAGAGCAGCTGGAAGTCTAGCACAAAGAACTGTCATGGGTGGCTTTTGTTCATCGAAGCAAAGGTTTTCCCTGAGTGTCTGACCGTTGTTCCCAAACAATAGCTATGGCACTGTTTGCTTCAGGTGATCGTGGGTCCTGCTGGTCTTTTTGTCAGTTCTGTGAAGGCAAAGGGACAATATTCGCTGCATGTCATCTAGACAATCAACCAAATAGAGCTGCTAGAGAGTGCTTAGTTGTTGCACGTTATTTGTCATGTAAATGAAATCTCTTAATTTATCTAAAACCACTATTTTTATATACTTGGTATGAACCATATACCTAAAAATTATTTAAAATATTTATAAAGAGAATAAGAGTTTGGTTTCATTTTCGTAAAGGCTTGCAGTTTTAACAAGAAATGCACTACCATCATGTATTAGATCAAATACTATTTATTACTAAGATATTATGTAGTTTACAAATGGATTCCCTTTTATGTGCATGCAATTTGCAACGAATGTACTCATTCTGGTGGAATACAAATAAATTAAGGTATTATTTTATTTAAAAAAATAAAAGAGCTGGAATGTTGTATCCTATGATAAGCTATCACTACTTAAAAAGTGAGTTGTCATACTGATATCATTAAGTACTCTTGGTTTGTGTCTTAGTATTGTGCTGTCATTTGTAAGAACAAGTCAACATTTTACAATGCATTCCTCTTTAGGGGTTTTATAGCTGGATAAGAAAATTAAAAGGGATGAAAACCATTGAGCAAATTGAGAAATATTAAAGGAGAAAATTACAATTATTTAGTCTGAATCAAAGAAATAAGATTAGAATATTTATTTATTTAATGATTTCTTTGTTTCATCTCTAAAAACTAGCTTTGATTTTTAGTCAGAATAAAGAAAAAAGATACTATACGTTTGGCAAATTATTTAATCCAGAATCTGACTTAATGCCCCCCAATTTTTTTTTCCAGTATTTAATGTACTAGAAACATATTGCTACAGTGCAACCAGAGCTACAGATTTGCACTGGAATTTTGATTTATATACTTAAAGATGTGCAGTGTACATCGTAAGTATATATTTTTAGCTAGCTTTCTAAAAAAAAACATGCTTGCAAGACAAAATCAGTGCCCTAAAATGGATAAGTAAACTAAGTTACATTTAATAATTAATGCAAACTGGTGGTTATTAAACTGAAATTTTTACAGAGAACAGATTTAGGTTTAACTTCCTTAAGAGGTTGCTTTGGGTTTTTTTATGAAAACTTCAAAGACTGAAATTATCGTTAACATTTGGATGTGTGCGGGAACACAAACCCCAGCTGATACTCTGTGCCCAAATTTTATCCTTTCACATCCATTTTCCCACTGGTACAAATTAGGGGTGAAGTGTCATCTCTCATTTTGGGCTGCCTGAATTTTGCCAGTGTGTCTACACTCCAATGTGAGTGTTTATATCCAGGGTTTCTTACTTTACCTCTATTCCAGTTTTCACCTAGTTTAAAGTTAAATAGAGAAGTGCTGATTAAATGAGGCATATCCCAGAAATTTAATAATAATAGTAATAATAATAATAACAGATAGTAGCAAATACAGTAGCAAGTACAGGTCTATGGTATTTCTGCAAACAATCCCGGTTCACCTTTAGCCATCTGCTGGTACCCACCCCGCCTCAGCACTGGGCAGGAGGCTGGGGGAGGGCTGCCTGCCCCCCACACCCAGGGCAGGACCACACTGGCAGAGCCCCACTGCACCTCAGCACCCTATAGCCATGGAGCACAGGTGCTGGTTCCTTGGGATGCACAGGCACATTGTGGCACAGCTGGCCACTAATCCTGATTCCTCAGCTCACCATATCACAGCTATTGACTGAGAATGCACAAACACACCATGCCTAATTCTCAATGTCATTTAACAATTCCCATTACACATATAAACTGGGAGAAGCATTTGCTTTCTCATTTTAGGACACATAAACCATTATGTATATAAGTTAAAGTTTTGGCATTGTTTTTATTTTCCAGTATAAACACTGGTGTCATGAGATTAAAACTGGATGTTTTGTTCTGGAGTTTTTGTGTCAGTTTTGTACGAAAGTTTAAAAAGGTCAGTGGAAACACAAAAAATCTCTTCACATACATAGCCATAGCTTTACTGTTGTACATTTAATTCTCAAATTTAAAAAAACACATGTGCAGTAATTATGAAGAAATAACACCAGGATATCTTTCCTAAATTGTTCCTTGTTTCTGCAACTGTCAAAAACATCCTGAACAAAGCTGGCAAACACTATACCATTTGTATTGGCCATAGTTTCAAGGAATACTGCTGAATTGCAGAGATTCTGTAAGATGGGCATCACACAAGTGAGTGTACTGCCTTCCAGGGAAAAGCTCAGGGAACTTCAGACAAGAGTTCATTCCAGGTGTTGTAGTTTAACCCCAGCCAGCACCCAGCCCCATGCAGCCACTCAATCATTTCCCTCCTGTCAGAATAAGCATCAAAACTGGAAAAGTAAAAGCCAGAAAACTCACGGGTTGAGATAAAGGCAGTTTAATAGGGAACGCAAAAGCCGTGTATGCAAGCAAAGCAAAACGAGGAATGAATTCACTACTTCCCATGGGCAGCAGGTGTTCAGTCGTCTCCAGGAGAGCAGGACTCAATCATACAGAACAGTGACTTGGGAAGACAAAAGCCATCACTCCAAATGTCCCTCCATGCCTTCTTCCTCCAGCTTTAATGTGCTGAGCATGGCACCACATGGTATGGAATGTCCCTTGGGTCAGTCGGGGTCAGCTGTCCTGGCTGTGTCCCCTCCAACTTCCTGTGCACCCCCAGCCCCCTTGCTGCTGGGTGGGGGGAGGAATAGAGAAGGCCTTGGCTCTGTGTAAGCCCTGCTCAGTAGTAACAAAACCTCTCTCTTTCATCACCCTGTTTCAGCACAAATTCAAACCACAGCTCCATACCAGCTGCTGTGAAGGGCTGGTATGAAGACCTGTGTGAAGAAAATTAAATATCCCAGCCAAGACCAGCACACCTGGCCAAAATCAAGTAAGGAAAGAGGAAGGTCTTGAGGAGTTGTACTATTTTAAATTCCCTGATACCATCATACTATGAAAACTCCCAGGAAAAGCATTCCTCAAGCAAGTTTTGTTGGGAGGTATCTGCAACCAGTGCAAAAAAATTCACTTTTGAAGGTGAAATGACAACTCACAGGGACAAATGTGAAGGCACGTACATTTGGAATGAAACAGTATCTAAGCAGGATTGCCATGGACATATTAATTCTACGCACGGAGTAGCCATTGAGGATATCTGGGATTAAAGCAACAACCACTGTAATGTTTTCATGTTACCTTCAAAAATGCTCAGAATGAAAAATCAATACAAGCATCCCACGCCCTAACATCCAACCACCCAGCTCAGACAATTGAATTTATTCTTTTTCACACTAAGCTTTACAAAAATAAAAAATAGGATCGCTTTTTGTTAAGGATTGTTCTTTCCATCTCATTCTGCATCAGTTTACTTCCTAAATTTGCTACATTTCCTGCATTTTCCATCACTGTCAGTTTCTTCTTCTGTACAGTAACTGTATTTATTTTCCCTCTTTTTATTTGTTTCCCTCTCTTGTTTTCCTCACTCACTCAGTTTTATATCCTCTCTCTAACTTCATCAAACTACACCATGTCTTTCCTCATTTCCTGGTAATTTTTCTATTAAGAATCATCCTACCAGTAATAAACTAAATGGTTACTGAAATCAGTCATGCAATAGGACACCATATTTGGTCAAGATTCAGGCAGTAAACCACAGATCTCTAACCAAAATCTCTTGCACTGTTATATTCTCACAATGCTGCAGTTGCTTTCACTGACAATGGGAAAAAAGGAAAAAAATGGAAAAAGACGCACTGGAAAACAAACAAACAAACAAACAAAAATACCAAAAGTAGGAAATCTGTCTTGTGCTTCAGATACATCATTAAAGATATGTATTTGTCTTGTGCCCATGGTACCTACTAGATTCAATCTAAGAAACACAGCTTATCACAAATTCTGCAAATACTTCTCATCTTTTTACAGATCATAACCACCAGCTCCTGCAATAACCTTGCTTTGACCATTGGCTGGTTATCTACCACAAATAACTTACTCTAATTAGTCCATCTGCTAACTGCACAGAAGATTTCAATACATTTCCCTTTATCAGGCAATTTTGTAACACACTGTGTCAATAACCTCACCTGGTAGCTTGTAAAAAATCCTGTGTTTCACAAATGAAGTTTTGGATGAAACAAACTGTTCTCAACATTTTCTGCATCTTCTTTCCTTAACTTAAAAGCACATGGTCCTCACATCTCTCTCAGTGGGACACACTTTAGATATTTTCTGCTGCTGGGACTACCACAGAAAGTGCACAGTCACATTCCCATGTTCTAGAAAAATGTTTCTAACAACTTACCACAGCCTGAAAAGAATGAGGTTATAGCTGATAATTTAGGCAGCAGTGGAGTAAGCAGTAAGAAAAGGGAAAGGACTGGTGCTTGATTTGCTGGATCACTCCCCTATCTCAGTAAGAGGAATTTGCCCAGCTGTCATCAATTCCAGTGGCCTACATAGTACTGAGCCTTTGCTTCACTCAGAAAATCAAATAGCTTATAACAAGAAATCTAAGCTCATCTCATTCAGTATCTGCAAATTGTCAAAATAGTTAAATACTATTAAAAATAATTCACAGCTGCAAGTTTGTTAGATAATTCCACATACATAATTGGTTTTACCCCTTCCAAGATGAGCATAAAAATCACAACATTCCCAGACCAATCACTGATCTCTTGTGTATTTCATAAAATTTCCTTCCCATGGTGTCTCTTCATTTCTCCTATCATACATAGTCAGTGGCAACAACAATGACAAGAAACAGCAATTCCTGGCTTCAAAACCACAAAGAAATGACACAGATCTGATCCTTTCATTTAGAGAAACCGGATGATGAAAAGAAAATTTTATTTCCTATGTACCTTGATACCGGAATTTCCCAGTCTTTGGAAAACTCTCAAAGAAGCAAGTTAATGATGTTTAAGAGTTTAAAGACTCATGTCGATCAGAACTTGGAACCACAGAAGATGTGCAAGAGGAAAAGCAGTACCTTCCAATTTCAAACTGTTTTAAATTTTAAGATTTAGAAAGTATTCTTACATTTCTGCCTTGATGGTGTGTTTTAAGTCTATGCATTTATTTCCAAGAGATTAACACTTAATTTATTCTCATGGAACCTGCTGATTTTTTTTCTGCGGTAAATCCAAAGGTCTTATACATGACCAAGAAATGGAAAGGTAGAAAAAAAAAATAGTAAAGATCTTTATTTTTTATGACACTGAATTTTACAAATTATGTATTACAATTGTAAATGGCTACCATGTATCTAGCCACAGAATAAAATATCAACAGAATTAATATGACATGAAATAAATGCTTCCTCCAATGGCTTTATGAGAAACATTTCCTCAGTTTTCAAATGTTATCCTAGGTGCTGTGTTATCAACCTCACAAAAAATTCAAAACATTTCAAAGAAAGCAAAGCTTCTTTCAAGAAGGAGATAAAAAAATCCCGCGCAGTGTCAACCTCCCTATGTACAAACAATCAAATCCCACGCGCCCGTTCCTTTTTGACTCTGCAGTCAGACACAGGACAAAAACAGCAGCACCCTGAGACAAATTGGAAGCACCAGCCTCGATAGGCGGTAATGTTACAGACTAATTATGCCTTTTTAAAGGCCAGCATTGTCAATCATTTACTTCCTGAGTTTTCTTACACGATTTTTAACTTAACACATATATAGAGTGCTGCTGGATTTTTTTCCCCACCCCTGCACAGCACTGATCCACAGAAATACAGTTCATATTCTTACCATAAAAATGCCAACATTATTTTAGTAACCATGCAAATAGCTTCTAAGCAGAATTTTAAAGCCTGTAGTATATGAACAGGTTTCTTGCATTATATTTGGTTTTAGGAAAGGAAAATGATAAACACATAATAGAAAATATTTTTCATCTCACTCACATTAGTCTGAAATTATTTTCCAAAAGTAAATATCAAAATTCTCTTCTGTGCCTTTATTTGCAATGAAGTTGTGGGAGGCAAGGACATGACACAGGATGGACAGGAACAACACCACCAACACACACATTCTCTGAATGCTACACTGTGTCATAAAGCATTTTAAAATATTACTGAGTCATGATTGTCAAGCAGCTGAAATGTGTACAAAGACATGCGATCACCTGCTTGTTTTTTCCCATACAGAATTACCAGTTTGCATTACAGATTGTGCCACAAAATCTCTGATGAATGTATATATAGACCATAAAAATAGTTACTGGCACTTGTACCACATCAGAGATAAGGCAAGAATTCCTTATTCGCCATCTCTCCAACAACATGAAAAGCTTTTTTAATAACAAGAAAATTGCTGCTCGGTCTTTTGTAAAACATTATTGATTATAGGCTTTGGCAGAAAGGGGATACAGGGGTGGCTTCTGTGAGAAGCTGCCAGAAGCTTCCTCCATGTCCAGCTGAGCCAATGCCAGCCAGCTCCAGGATGGATCTGCTGATGGCCAAGGCTGAGGCAATCAGAAATTGTGGGAACACCTCTGTGATAAGTTTAAGAAGAAGGAATTTAAAAAATTCTTGTACATACGTAATTGCAGCCAAAGAAAAGCAGGGTGAGGATAAGTGAGAGGAAAAACTCTGCAGTTTTTGGTCAGTGGAGAAGGAGGTGATCCAGGCATCATAGCTGAGGTTCCCCTGAAGCCCATGGTGCAGACCATGGTGAAGCAGCTGTGCCCCTGCAGCCCATGGAGGTCAACACGGATTTAGAGATCCACCTGCAGCCTGTGGGGGAGACCCACACCGGAATAGGTTCCTGGCAGGGACTTGCAGACCCAAGGACAGAGGAGCCCACACTGGAGCAGGTTTCCTGGTAGGACTTATGACACTGTGGACCCAGGCTGGACGAGGCTGTGCCTGAAGGACTGCACCCTGTGGGAAAATGACCCACATTATAGCAGTTCATGGAGAACTGTTGCTTGTGAGATGGAGCCATGTTGGAGAAGTTCAGGAAAACTGTCTCCGGTGGGAGGGACCCCACGCTGGTGCAGGGGAAAGACTCCTCTCCCTGAGAAGTGGCACGACCAACATGTGATGAACTGACCATAACCCCCATTTTCTGCCTCCCTGCACTGCTGAGGGGGAGGAGGTAGAGCTGGGAAGGACGAAGGGGAGGTGGGAAGATGTTTTAAGGTCTGTTTTTACTTCTCATTGTCCTGCTCTGATTTTGTCAGTAATAAATTCAAATAATATCACAAAATTGTGTCTGTTTTGACCGTGACAGTATTTGCTGAGTGATCTCAGACCTTGTATCAATCCATGAACCCTTCATTATATTTTGTCTCCCCTGTCCATATGTGGAAGGGATTGATAGAAAAGATTTGGAGGGTGTTTGGCATACAGGGTCACCCCACTAGTCTTTCTGGGGCTGAAATCCAGGAAAATGAGAGTTTTGAGAAAAGGGCAGTGATTGGGAGATGTAAAATGAACTCCATCTCAGCCAGATCCAATGCAATCATTAACAGTCTCCTTTAGGACCGAACTCTCAGCAGTAACAAGTATAGGGCACTGTTGGGGTCCCTCCCCTGCCATGGAGCCCTGGGAGAGGGGCCCTGAGGGCACAGACACGGGGTTTCCCTGTCCCTGCTCAGCCTCGTTCCCATGGGTTGGTTTGTGTTCCCTGCGCGGGCAGAAGGACCCTTGGTCCCGTGACTGGAACAGTTCCTCAGCAGAGCCCCGGCCATGCGGCTGGAGAAATAAACATCTCTGAAATATCTAGCAAGAATCTGTCTGTCCATATGTATTTCCTTTCCACGGGACTCCTGGTTTGATATATGCGTGTTGCGGTATCCCCACTGCAACAAATGGTGGAGAATTGTGAGTAGAACGATCCCCGATCCCTAAGCGACTGATTTGTGTGAGTAAACCCTGGAAACTTTGGATTCCTCTTCTTGGTTTTGCTTTGCTATTCCATATCTAAACTATGGAGGAACCGTGGGAAGACTCTTGGCTCTCAGAGCCGCATATGGACATTTATCTTAAACTTAAAATGATTCTTGAACAACGATTTGTGAATTTTAGCTTGATTCAAGCTCAGAAAGAACTGAAACACTTCCTGGCATGGTTGTTTAAGAACTTTTTCTATGTTTCTTGGGATTTAATTCTTACCAAGGGTTTTTGGAAAACCGTTTGGACACAGTTAATACTGGAGTCAAAATATATGCCGATGGAAGAATATTTTCGTGAATATTATTTAGTTACCGAGACTGTTGAGCAATGTCAGCTGTGTCCTGGCGAAGGGAAGCCTGGCGCAGGGACCGTGCGGCCCAGGCCACGTGCACCGAGCGCTCTCCGAGCAGCAGCGAGGCAGTTCCCGCGTGCGGGCGGAGCCAAGCGAGCCGCAGTGTCGGCGGCGGAGCGAGGCGCAGCGGGACCCGGCGGTGTCTGCCCGGCCCTGCGCAGCGCGTGGTGGAGCGAGCCCCGTGAACGCCCGACCGAGAGGGGAGGCGCGCGGGCAGCGGCTGGCGGCAGCGGCGGTGGAACGGAGCCGCGCCCAGCCGAGACGCGCGCTGGAGCAGGGCGCGGGGGGGTCGTCGCTCGGGGGCCCGGCCGAGACGTGGGTACAGCGCCCGGCAGCGACAGCGAAGCTGCGACCAGAGGAGGCGACGCACGGAGAACTGAGCGGCGCGGCCCGGCCCGGCCCGCGCAGCCCCGAACGCGACCCCGGGAAGAGCGCGCAGGCACCAGCAGCCCCGACAATTCCAACACGGGAGCGACCGAAGGAGAGAGCAAAGACGCAGCGAGACAAAAAACAGCAGCCACTCGGAAAAAGATCATAGTAACTAAGACCTTAGGGATAGTAAAATGGTATAATGTTAAGCAAAATTATGGTTTTATAACAAGGTGTGACAACCAGCAAGACATATTCGTGCATAGAACTGCTATTAAAAAGAATAACCCTGGAAAATGCATCCCAAGCTTGGGAGATGGAGAGGTGGTGGAATTTAATATTGTACTAGGGAGAAAAGGGTTACAAGCATCGCAGGTCACTGGGCCTGATGGTGTTCCTGTAAAAGGTAGTATATATGCAAAAAATCGTAGTCATGTTAGACAATATCTCCATTGTAAGCCCCCCCTACAGTTTCCCTTTCCTAATCCCACCTTTCCCTTTTACCCTATGTCCTATTACCCCCAGTGTATTCCCAATCCGTTTTTTCATCCATGGTTTCCCTCACAAAACCATGCTTTTGCCAATTGTTTCCCCAAAAATCCCTTTCCAATGCCGAGTGGGGGATGAAAAGGGGGAGGGAAGAAGTTAAACCCTCTCCTGCCTCAGTTTCCCCACAAAGCATGCTCAGAGAATTCTGTCTCCCTTCTGTCAGCCCTAAGATGTTCCAGAGAATCTGTTTGGACATTTAAAGACTCAGGAGGGTGGCTTGTTTTGTCTTGAAACGGTTCTTGTTATGTTTATCCAGTTGTTTTCATTCTCCTTTTATTAAAATAAAACGGATGAGGTGTTGGGGTCCCTCCCCTGCCATGGAGCCCTGGGAGAGGGGCCCTGAGGGCACAGACACGGGGTTTCCCTGTCCCTGCTCAGCCTCGTTCCCATGGGTTGGTTTGTGTTCCCTGCGCGGGCAGAAGGACCCTTGGTCCCGTGACTGGAACAGTTCCTCAGCAGAGCCCCGGCCATGCGGCTGGAGAAATAAACATCTCTGAAATATCTAGCAAGAATCTGTCTGTCCATATGTATTTCCTTTCCACGGGACTCCTGGTTTGATATATGCGTGTTGCGGTATCCCCACTGCAACAGGGCACCCAAGGTGATAAGCTGCCTATTCCTGGTGCATACCAATATGTAAAAGTAAGCATTCTTTCAACTGTTGGTAAGAACAGAGTCTTTGAGCAACCGGCTGTTATGAAAAGCTGATGTCTACACAGCTACTTACTAGCAGAAAAATGAAACAGGGGAACTGTAAAAACCCTCAGGGACATTTGACAATATCCTCACCAGAGCCATAGCACAGCACAGAGGCTTTTGAAGCATTGGTCGCCCTTTGCTTCAATAAGAAAATTGTATTTGAAAATAAACGCCCTCATATGGAGCTTAGTTTAGCAATTATTCACATTGTGATAGAAGCTGGAGCACCTAAAAGAGTTCAGGGGTCTGTTGTATTCACCACAGTGTATGGAGATAATACAAAGTTCAGAGAGCTTTCAACCTAACAAAAAAAAGGAGTAGCACAAAGAGATAAAGGAGCATGAAAAATTCATCCAAGGTCCCACAATGGCTTGCAGGGAGGCAGGAGCAGAACAGCTGGCTTCCTGGGCATAGGTCCCTCTGCCCAGCCCAGAGGCAGCAGGCAGGGGTGGACTCCCTGCCTGCCCTGCTGCCCAGCCATGGAAGAGCAGTGTGAGCTGCACTAGGCAACAGAGCCCTAGGAGAGCAGAAAGTGCTTCCAAGCACAGATGCTAAAGGATTCCCAGGACTATGCTCTGTGAAAAATAGAGTACCTACAAACAAGACGCATGGGAGGGTTGTCTGTGGTGAGGGCTGGATAGCATAGCAGTTTCTGTAACTGCACTTACTAAGTTTCTGAGAGCAGATGCTTGAATTATGCCAGCCAGTTTGATAATTAATTAGCCTCTTTGCGTGTGCAAGGTAGAATAAAAGGAAGTCTCTGAAAGCTTTGCGTAAGGTTTATATCACACCTGCAATCCCAGCTTTGCAAGAGCAGCCCAGCAGCCCTTTTCCTTAACCTGCCATCAGACATAAAAATCACATCTGAAAAATACTTGCTCACTTTAGTGCCCACGAGGATAAAGTTTGCCTCAGTCAAGTATTTTCAGAGGCAAGAAGGCAGACAGTGTGTTCCAGCAACATGCAGCACATCTGCTGACTCTGCATGCACAGCTGTGCAAGCCTCACTGCTGCTACAGCCAACCTTGCAACCACAGGCAGTCAAGTCCTTGAGAGGCATTTTACATCCTGTGCTTTCCCTTCTTCTACACCTTTTCCCCCAATCGTCGTGCAAGCAGTAGTCAGAAGATCCCAGGCCCTATCTGATACCAGAAATAATCTGTAACTTGGGAAACACTGTAATAAAAATTAAACAAACTGGGAAAAAAAAGGAAAAATTATGTTCAGTGTTGCCTTTCAGCATTAACCATTGTATGACTCAATATCCACTGAGACAGTCAACAAGGTAAGGAAAAAGCTGGCAGCTTTGGGAATGGGAACAGGTTCTCCCCATATCAGCAAGAATGAGGTCCTTTACAGTTATTTACAGCCAACCTTTAAGTTTAATATTTGAACATATTCCATACTGTTAACAGAGTTGGATAACTCAATGTTTAACTAACTTGCCAGGTGACGCTGAATAGGCCAATGTAGACACAAATTATTGTGTGGATGAAGATGTTAAAACTGAAACCTGCCTCTAAAAACATTGTTCTTTTTCTAGGAATAGGGAGTTCAGATATTTTTACTGTATCTTTGATTTGAAGAAAAGCAAAGCCTCCTCAGCATTCATGCCCTTAAGCAATCAGGTTCAACTAACCTCAGATTGTCATATGCATATCGTTTCAGACTTTTATTTTCCATTTAATTTAAACTCTCTACATGTGGTCAGTTGGTCCAAGGTTACCTTCTGCAATGCCCTGGTTAGAAATCCAAAATAGACCTGGGTACAGGACCTTCCTCTTGTTTTTTTCAGTGACCATTTGGTGATTAAATCTGCAAGCTGTCGTCTCTCTGACATGTTTTTTGCCTACCACTGTTAAGGCATTTGTTCTCCAAACTGTATTTGAGAAGTGAAAGTTTCCAACAGTGAAACAGTTCCCAGTTCTCTTTCTCTCTCACAAATAACAGCACTGAACTTTCCAGACACATCCAAGTCTAGCCTAGAGAGTTTTTGAAAAGTTCCTAATATTTCTAGGGTCCCTTGCCAGCTCTGAGTTCTGCAGGGTGGAAGAACATTTAATATTTTTTTTCAGTCATACATGCCAGTGACAGAAATTAATCTTTTTTTTTCTTAACTACAGCTTTATTGTATTTCTTCAGCCAGGGTATGACTTTCATACAGTGTGAGCTTTCCTGAGTGAATTCTTAATTCTTGATATTGATGTGAACCCATTATCACTTTCTACTTCCCTACTATTGTTTGGTTTAAACCAGAATGTGGTGACTTAGAAATAACTTTCTTCCTCTCCACAGGGAGAGCTCCTGAGCTTGTTTTGTTTTATCTTGTGTAAATTCTATCATGTGAACAACATTGGTATAAAACAAATGGCTTAATTGCAAGACAAAAGGAATTCACTGTCGTATTCAGATTCAGCCAAATGTTAAAACTGCTGATCTGCATAGAGTGTAAATCTATTATTTTTAAATCGGTGCCAAATGAACACTGGTTTTATTATTCATTGCATGTATGTCAAGTGGCTGTTGCAGGCTTTATTTATGACAGTGGTGCAAGGTGGCCTGGAACAATGTGCTCTGCAAATAATGACTATAAAAAGGACATGCGTTTCAGTTTGCTATTGTTCCTATTAATAAATAAAGAAGCCCTCAGAGCACTGGAAAGCAGATAAAGTAGCACATAATGATTCACTGCCAGCTGGAAAACATTTAACAAGAAAAACCTGTAAAACAACAATCAAAGACAGACTAACTGCAAGGGAGGGGAAAGAATCACCAACACAAAGGAAGGGGGTTGCAAAACCCTACTAAATGTGAATTTCACCAGCAATCTGTGGCATTATCTTGAATCTGGGAGGGATAAAAGAGCTGTCTGAAATAAATGAGGAACCTCAGGACTTAAGTTTTTAGGGCTGAATTCTTCTCTTGTTAGTGTCAGTAGCAAAAACCGAACAGACAAAATTTCTGATGTCTTTGTTTTCAGCTAATGACCCACAGGAAGGCAATAAGAGAAACCCAGGACCTGCCTTGAGTTGTCTAGTGGTTTAGGGTACATCAGCCTGCAACTACACAGAAAGACTTTGTCCCACTAGACACTGCTTTCTTAATCTTGGGTCCTTGTTTTATTTTTCTGCACAAGTTCTTAATTTACATTCCAGTTTGTTAGCTTATGTTTTCATAAAAGTATTTTTATGGGTTTCCTATTTTTTCTCTATATGTTGGATTATTCTGTTCTATACCTTCAGGGCATATTTCTCTTTCATTATGGTTGTTGCCCATAAGAAAAAAAAAAATTTTTGATTGCATATTCTCCAGCTAATCAAAGATGGAATATCCCTATCCATCATCAGGCTTTATGGTTTCTGTATGAAAGCTAACATAGCCTCTGCTTCAGATAATGAGAGAAATTGATACCTTTCTTCTGCTTCCTACTTGTTACTCTTTAGGGTGCAAGGGTGAACTAGTGTTGACACTGATGTGACTCAACAGCAATCGCTTTCAACTCTCAAAACCACCAGAATTAGACATCCACTCAAACTAGTGGGCCAAAAGCTGTAGACAAATAACTTAAGCACACATACAGCAACGTATTTTACGTACTCATAAATGATGAAGCTCTGTGAAACACACATGCTACACGGGGAATTTTCAGGTGAAACAAATTTAACTGGAAAATTTGGAGTGACTGAAACGCTTTCTAAAATAGCCCCTGATGTTTAACAAAACCAAGACAGGTCCCAGACAATTAGCCTGACAGCCTTTGAGCTTTCCAAGTCTGCTTTTCCAGGGTAGCCCCTGCTATACAGAACACCAGAGGTTTTCACCTGTGTGATACCAAACTGTGGGTGCACTGGAAATTTAGACCATATATACTAAGGAACCCTAAACCTTAATTTCTAATCTCAAGGACTTTGAGAACTCAGATTTGAAGTTTCAGAAACTATGTCATATGCACATTAGTAAATACGTCCATTTCAAATAACTACACAGGAAAAGATTTGAAAAGCTTCTTAAAAAATCTCTGTTTGCTTCAGATATAGCTAAAACATCAGCTGCCCACATTATTCATTCAACAGAAATTCCAGCTGTGAACCACCATATCTCAGGTATCTTGCTAAAGTGTACTTTATTGATGCTGCCTCCATAAATAAGTATCCTTGTTTGTTATGCTCATTCTATCCAAACATTTCAGAAAATTATTTTGAGCTGTTATTTTTCCATTTATAGAATACTGAAAAGCCCCTACCATCCTTGTTTGATCTATTGTGAAGAGACTATTTTCTTTCTGCAAGTGCTTTCAGCTAGCTGGGCGTGTGAAGGTCAAGGAAGGGTGCGTTCCCTCTGCAAGCAGAGCCAGTCTGCAAACCACAGATACTACTTTCCTATTATCTTCTGGTCCAAGCGGGAACATGCATTTCTCATCTATTACAGGAGTCAGAAGCAGCTCACTCTCTAAGCAACAGCTTTTTGAGGACACCTGAAAAGTTATATTAGCCCATTGTCTAGGGAGGGACATTTTTTATAGTCCTTAGATCCAGATAAAATACTTCACTCAGATGGCTGCCAATTAAAGCCTTATAATCAATCTCTCTCTCCTCTGCATATACAGTCAGCATGCTGCCAGAATAAGCATTTTCACATGATTCTCTAAAACTGTTTTTAGATAAATTTCTAATACTTTAGGTGTTATTATCTATTTCCTGTGTTTTGATTGTTCCTTGCCTTTCACTTCTAAAGTGATGTGCTGTAAGGATGGGAACACAAATTTCCAACCTGCAGGTAGTTTTCTGTTTGTCTATTTATACAATACTTTTGTCATCAGGTGCAGTTCCCTGAGAAGCCTGAACTGTCACAGAAGAGCATTTGATCTGCTAAGGAAAGAATCAGATCCCACCCTGGGCAGACCCATACAACAACAATAAAAACTTCACCTCTCTCACCGAACTCTCTAAGGAAGCATGAAGCATCAAATGGAGAGACCAGTCACTTGAATAGCTAATAAATGTCATTATAACTGAAAACTAAAATTTCCTGAGGTATGCTCCACTTCAGGTAAAATCACTAAGTTACAGTTTCCAGCAGGAAGAACAGGACTGTTAAGACTCCAGTGCTGTATCAAACATATAGCTGCGCTGTCAAGACAAGTTTCTTGCTGTTTCAACCGTTTCTTTCCATTCATTTTAAAACCAAGTGTAAAAAACTTGAAAGCAGAGTGCTGCACATCTACTTAAAAGTCAACTATGTTCAAACTTCCTGTTCAGCAAAAAATTTCAAAGTTAATTTGTTCTTGTTCAAAGTGAGATAGTCTGCAACCCAGCTTTTACATTACCAGTGAACTAAAAGGACACTTTTTTTTTTTGTCTTCTATGTTCTTCTGCAGCTGATGATAACTAAAATATATTTAAATTACAAATAATTCAGGTTTAGACTAAAATCTGTGTCTGGAAAGCCAAGCCAACCTAAGGAAAAAAGAAGAAAAAATTCAAAGCAAAATCAAAACAGGTGGCCCAGCTGAAGCTGAAATTATTTCATACTTTCTTATTCTTCCTACCTATCTTCCCTCACCTTAATTTCACACCACACTCCATTACACAAGTGAAGGAAACAAAGAGCCCCCAAATTAGGCTTCCTTAAGGAAGCCTGTTAACAACTGGACCAGCTTCCATCACGTTATCTCAGCTCAGACTCAAGGCTCCTTTGCCCACAGAGCAAATCTTGTCATTCAGATCTGAGTACACCCGTGTCCAGGATGTGAAGGATTCTATAACCCGAGCAGTCTTTGGTTGCCATTTGAATTTGCTTTCCTACCCAAAAGATTTTTAGTGAATTGTGATTATCCTGCAAAAGCAAAGTCACAGCAGTAGGTAAAAAGCACCAGGGGAGGGAGGCACTTCTACTGCAAAGAGGAGAGGAACAAAGAAAACCACATGAGAAGTAATAAGTAAAAAATTGGGAGGAGGGGGTGTGTGTGTCTGTATGGGTGTGTTAAAAAAATAATGGCAGTGGAGCTGGTGATTGCATGGAATGGCAAGAAGCAGACAAAATTCCCAAAACAGGAATGGACAGAATGGCCACAGCAAAATATTCTGCTGGGGAATTACCAAAGGTTTTGACAGTTGCAAATTCTCCAGGATTTTTCTGACAGCTCACAGCAGTGCCTTGTGACAGCAAGGCATAAATGCATAGTGCATAGTCTGTGACAATGCATACCACCAAAACCTTCCTTTTTAATAAAGAAGACACAAACTGCCAAAGCAGCAACAGCACAGACAGGAAAAGCAACTTGCCAGTGAGAGATACCCAGCAGTCTGGCAATGAAAGCAGAAGCAGGCATGAGCTCTCTGGATTCACAGGACAGGACAGCTCCCCTCCAAACAGCGCATACAATCTCTCAAACATTGCTAAGCACTTCATACACCAGCTTACTCTCAACCATCTTGGTACCAGTGCACATCCTGCATTTGTTGAGCAACTGGCTGGCCACCAACACCAACAGTCCAGTTCCCTGACAACTTGCACAAGCCATTCAAATGCTCAAGAATTACATGAGCCATATGAAAATTGTACCAGTCCCCATCCCTGAGTTCGTGGTGACACTCAAGGTGAAAACTGTGACCTCATTATCTTAATCAATTACAGTAAGAAATGGATGCTCCAGGCAGTTTGCACATTTCCTGCATGTAATTTTGAATGCTAGTAACACCCAACCCCTGCCACACAGAAAGAAGCAGGTAAAATTAAAAAAGGCAAAAGCAGTCAAACAACAAAAGTATGTGCCTAGAAGGACAAAAATGTTATGAGTGTCTCTATCAAAATATGGTTAACAGGAAGAAATGTTAGAGACCTACAGAGTGATAAGAAACCCTGAAATAAAAAAGGGTATTTAACAGGGTCAAATATATCTAGATATTCAGATTTCTTTTAATACCACGTAATTTGTAATATGACAGCAACTTGTTTCACGAGGTATATGGTTCTGATATACACAGATCAAAAGCATATGCAGAAACTTACATGAGTACATGCAGTGCAAAAACTGGTGATATCACACTTGCAGTGTAACCTCAAACCCTTGGGGGGTTTGTAAATGAAGACCAGGTTAATTAAAGTTATAAAGCCATCACTGATGATTCTTTTTCAGCCTGACATGAACACAGTGTTACACCCAGGTTGCACTTTAGAGCCTCTCTTTAATACTGCAAAAGACAACTTTCACACCTATCACAGATTAAGATGAGAGTTTACTCTAACACAAGTTTCCAGCCTCTGCTTCTCCCTGGCTGACGTGAGCACTGTGGCCTCTTCACAGCCTCCAGATTGCTGATCCCTAAAGGCCATGATGCACTGCATTAGCAGAGTCATTTGCAATCTGAACCACATCCACATGACTTTTATTTACACACCTGAATTTTCATTTTCACAAGAACCCCTTGCTTCTTTTGTACTAGAGGGATAATGCTGAGGTTCAAAAAAGTGGCACATTTCTCCCATGTCCCTTGAAAGGCACATAAACTTCAACAAATGGATTATAAAAATTATAACTATCTTCTCTATGACTTTTCCTCTCTTTAGTACTCTCTCTTGTCACACCCTTACTACAGTTTTATGATATAGGTATATTTCTGTATTTCTTTCACATGTTTCCATTTTTCTTCCTATACATTTTTTATGCCCAAATGCTGTCTAGTATTTATTTGAATAGTAGATATTACCAAGACAAATAATTCATGTCCAAAGACACCTTTAACTCACTTATGCATCACTAGCAAATGACTTGTAATAGTGGTTTGTAATAATATTGTGTATTGAAGCATTTTTGAGTGGTTTTCAAAAGGAGCATGTCTATTAACCCCTCTTTAGCATATCTCATATTCATAGAAAATCCTGGATAAGAAAATTCTCATTTGAGTGTCTCTCACTTCTCTTAAGCTCTATGAAGAACAAAGCAATTACTGCATATTGCCTCTGACAATTTTACTTACCTTTAATCTGCTCCTGAAAATCTATTCCAATTATCAAAAGAAACACCATGTAAAATCACTACATGAACCATAAATGAACAGCAGAAGGAGCACCAAGGCATTTTCTTCACAGAAGGCACGACTGAGCTTTGGAATGGGCTGCCTGGGGAGGTGGTGGAGTCACTGTGCCTGGAAGTGTTTAAGGAAAGACTGGATGTGGCACACAGTGCCGTGTTATAGCTGACAGGGTGGTGTTTGGTATGACCAAACAGTTGTTTGGTCATAGGTTGGACTTGATGATCTCAAAGGTCTTTTCCAACCTAGTTGATTCTGTGATAACAAGGAGCATCCAGAAAACACATCCAGGCTAGCATCTGAATAAAAAAAAAAGCCTAGAAACTGAGTCATGATGTCCACTTACCCTTTTGCTGCCTTATGAAATTATTCAGAGAAATTCAGATACAGAGAAACCAGAACCAGGTAAACAACCAGGGCCTGCATATATAAAGAGATTTTTTTATGGTGACACCCGAGACATGGAAATCAATTAGCTGAACCCAGTTTTTAGACACAGCAAACAAGAACATGCTTCCAAGAACCAGGGGCAGGCTTGGTTTCAGGCCATGAATGCATTTGCATTATTTGGTACATTTTGAAAGGACTGAGGCTTTCATTTGTTCTGCAAGGTAAATGCATTTGGCCTTCACATTAAGGTGAACTTTGCTATAATGGAGCTTACTGCAGCAGGCTGGAATGCAGAGTGGTATCAAGGGAGCACAAAACCAGACTGCTGGGCCACCTTAAACACAGGATCTCTAAAGGTCTGAAAACTGCCCAAAAATCTTCTTCCCTATTCTGAAACAAGTCATTATGACCACAGTCATTTATAAGCATGCCATGTGCAATGCTGCATTCAAAATAAAGCTTAGGAAGTAGTCATGGAAATGGATCAAAACATTTGTTGCTTTTTGAATTCTTGAATAGTTAAACTTCTTTTTTTTTTTTTAGTTCTTTGAATAGCCAAACTTGCTACCTCTTTCCCTGACAGCACTCCCATCTTTAATATGCAGTAAAGATATGAAAAAGTCTTGAAATCAATTTCCTTAAAGACTTCAGGGTCATTTTTCCTTCCATGGGAAATAGAGACATTGTATTGTTCTTTTTTTATATAACTTCCTACATTTCCCTCCATATATGTTTTCTTTCCCTTTACATCTTTCTCCTAGAAACCCATCCGTCCTTGCGTACTCCACATGCAAAATTGACTGTTACATGTTGGGGTCTCCTCCCCTGCCACGGACCCCTGGGAGAGGGGCCCTGGGGGGGAGACACAGGGTTTCCCTGCCCCTGGTCAGTCTCATTCCCCATTGGTTGGTTTGTGTTCCCCGGGGTGGCCAAGGACCCTCGGGTCCCATGACTGCGGAGTTCCTGAGCTGAGCCCCAGCCATGCGGCTGGAGAAATAAACATCTCTGAAACATCTACCACGAATCTGTCCATATATACTTCGTTTCCACGGGACTCCTGGTTTGAAATATACTTGTTGCAGTAATCCCCGCTGCGACAAACTGGTGGAGGAATGCGGGCAAGACACCGATCCCTGAAGAAGATTCGGGAGTAAAATAACCACTCTAGACCTCTCTCTTCTCATCTTGGTTTGGATATTCTCTCTGGACTATGGAAGAATCGTGGGAAATGTGGCTCTCTGAGCCACAGAAAGAAATGTACCTAGAAGTTAAAGGAATCTTTGAACAACATAACAAAAAAGTAATGCAACCGGGAGACCTAGAACATTTCTTCATCTGGCTTTTCAAAAGGTTCTCCTATATTTCTCAAGACTTACTTTTTGATATCGAACCTCCTGTATCTTGTGAGGGGTGTTTCTGGGACGAGATATGGGATAAAGTATGGGATCAAAGAGAAGCTTTCTGTGCATACCTTATAATCAGGGAAGCTCTTGAGGAGCATTTGTATGGTCCCATTACCCCCAAAGCAGATCATACTTATCCCGTGGCCGAGGCCGCACGGCCGCCATCCCGGGAGCGCATGACTGCAGCCGTGCCCATGGAGGTGCCTGCGCTGGATGCGCCCGGCCCCCTTGGGAGCGCGCGCCTTATCGCGGACCCCATCCCTGTCTCGGGGTCCCCGGCCACGCGGCCGCGAGTGAGGGAGCGATGCCACAGGCGCTGCGGGTGCCGTGGGCCACGAGCAGCCAGGAACCGGGCATCGGCGTGGCAGGCCGCTCTGAGCACACGGCTCGGAGAGCCCTGTGGGGGGAGAAGCGGCGGTTTCCACAGCGACACGAGAAGCCGCACAGCGCCGAGCTGAAACGGGGCCGCTCTCAAAGCAGCGTGGAGTTGGCAGAGCGGAACCGCTCACAGGGCGCGGAGCCAGAGCCAGCGGCGATGGCAATGCGGGGCCGCGCAGAGCCCGGACACGCGCCGGAGCAGCGCTGCTCGGAGAGCGCGGAGCAGCCGCAACGCGGGGGCCCGGCCGAGACGTCGGAGTTGGCGACGCGGCGGCCACGTGGGACCGGCAGCCACAACCAACACGCAAGCACAGGATAGGAGGAGTTGTAGCCATGAAAGTCACAGGAACTGTGAAATGGTACAATGTAAAAAACAACTATGGATTTATAACACAAGATGATACAGGGGAAGATCTATTCATCCATAGAACTGCCATCAAAAGGAATAACCCTAAAAATTACCTGCAAAGTGTAGGAGATGGAGAAGTTGTGCAATTTGATATAGTGTAAGGAAAGAAGGGTTTACAAGCAGCGAATGTTACTGGACCTGGAGGTATTCCAGTCAAAGGCAGCTGTTATGCACAAAATTATAAACAATATCCATCCCAGCAATTTCCCTACTCACAGCCTACTTCCCCCTTTTACCCTATACCCAATATGAACCCCTTCCTAAGTTTACCCTATCCCCAGTTTATTCCTAATCCATTTTTCACCCCATGGCTTCCCTATACAATTCCATTTCCCTACAATTCCTCTCCGATGCCGAGGGGGGGCTGAAGAGGGGGAGGGAAGAAATTAAACCCTCTCCTGCCTCAGTTTCCCCACAAAGCATGCCCGGAGGGTTCTGTCTCCCTTCTGTCAGCCCTAAGATGTTCCACAGAATCTGTTTGGACATTTAAAGACTCAGGAGGGTGGCTTGTTTTGTCTTGAAACTGTTCTTGTTATGTTTATCCAGTCGTTTTCATTCTCCTTTTATTAAAATAAAACTGGTGAGATGTTGGGGTCTCCTCCCCTGTCATGGAGCCCTGGGAGAGGGGCCCTGGGGGGGAGACACGGGGTTTCCCTGCCCCTGGTCAGTCTCATTCCCCATCGGTTGGTTTGTGTTCCCCGGTGTGGCCAAGGACCCTCAGGTCCCATGACTGCGGGGTTCCTGAGCCGAGCTCCGGCCATGCAGCTGGAGAAATAAACATCTCTGAAACATCTACCACGAATCTGTCCATATATACTTCGTTTCCACGGGATTCCTGGTTTGAAATATACTTGTTGCAGTAATCCCCGCTGCGACAGTTACAAGAGATAAGAAAAAACCCAGAAAGCCACGATGAGACCCCTCTCCCCTCAAGCCCCTTATTATCTCTATTGTACTCTATGCTTTCGTATTGCAGGGACATGTTTTAACATTTCCCCTGTCCAGTGTGCGATGCCATGCACCACAGGATGCATGCAGTTGTGGGTGATCTCTGCCCGGAAGAAAATGTCCAAGCAGACAAAAGGAGGAAAAGACAGGAAAGGTGAAAAGCACTGTCTAGGAGAGTAGTAGAGCTCCAGCCCTTACCACCTCACTGCTGTTTCCATTCAACTGTTTCTTCATCTGCCAATTCAAGTCTTGGATCATTACACTTAATCAATTTGTGCTGCATCTAGATATTTTTATGTAATTATTAAAGACCTGCTTGTTGATGAGTTGTTTTTATATCTGCAAGACATGCCAAGCATTCAAAAAAGGCATGTTTCAACTGAGGCAAAGACAATTATAACTTAGAGAAGACTCAGACTTTTTCATGACAATCTATTTTACTGGATATAATTGTGCTTTGAAAACACCTGCCTTCATAACACATAACTACCCTTTTCTTAATAATCCTTATAGTACAAATATATCTCTTTGAGCTGTGTTAGTGCAGTCAGCTGAGTTACAGTACTTGAGCACATTATACTTTCTTAAAGCTTCTAATGATTGACTGTCAGAGTAGTTAGGTAAGATTCATCTGTGAACTTGCAGACTACACAGAGCAGATACTCAGATCTGAATAATTCATGGACAACAAAAGCAGATTACTTGCATTAACATTTTACACTCTGCACTTAAGCCTAACCTAAGAAAGTTATCTTGAAAGGGATTAAATACTCTGAGTGGAATACCTTGTCTCTTTCTATGCTTGACATCACTTACAGTAAAGCGATTACTGGCTGTCTTAAAACAGAAGTGTTTGCTTATTTACCTTCTGCATTCAAGTATTTCTAGTGACTTACTGCAGAAAACATATTATAAAAAGCATAGCTTGTCTCCTTTCAATGAAAGTAATCGCATGAAATACAATGGAAAATTTGCTAATAGGATAGATTGAAAAAACACGTTCTTAAAATCCACAGTAGTCTTATGGTGTTCAGGTGCTATTTTTAACTACAACAGTATTGTCAAGAGGTGCCATATGGCATTTGTATGTAATACATCACCCCACTATGTTGTGACCTTCTGATAGGAGACAAAAAAATCTGCCAACTTTGGCACTCCCCACAGAGATGGCCTGTCTTCCTCATCCGTGACCAGCACCAGTACTAAGAGGCTGCACAAGGGTTCTTTGTTCTCATCTCCCTTCAAGTAACTCTTCTTTTCCAAAAGGTAAGCCAAAAGGTTCCCCCCTTCCTTATTATATCATGGACTTGATTATTTACTTGCTGACCAGGACTTACTAAAAAAATTATCCCAGGACCAGGTGGAGTGTTTTACTTTGGTTGAAGAAACTGAAGCCTTCAGCCAGAGTTCTTGGTGAGGTAAAAGAATGATCTCCTGACACTCTTCAGCTGCTGTTAAAGACAGATAAAAAGTCAGCTTCACACAGTATTTCTGCTTTTTGTGCACCCATTAAACCAGAAGTAAATGGGTGTGTTCTGTAGTGGCCTGACCTCATGGCACTGTCCCCAACACTCAGACTTGCAGTAAATTCCAACTGCAGGGAACGCATTAAGTTCAGAATCAACCCCAAGGAAGAGAAAACCAACACATAGAGGCTGTTTGGGCTGCTACCATAGAAAGTCCACACTCCACAGACATTAGGAATATTTGAAGGCCAAATGTGGAGAAGAATTGAAAATAATTAAGAACGTAACAGGAAGATAAGCCAAAAATAGCTGTACAATGTCAATCCCACACAATGAGCTGCTGAATCAAGTCTACTACCAAAGACTTCATATCATTGTTTGGATCTACGCACCATAATCCAAAACTTTTCATTTACAAGCATATCATTTTACAAAGACTATAAGACATGCCCTTATTTAAATGTATTATAGACTGTTATAAATTATTTTATCCAAAATTGAATTTGATACTTTTTAGCTACATGTATTTTATCAGTATAAGCCATACTTCTAGCACCAGTTCATGTCTGTAACACTAATATAAAAATACCTTATTTAAAAAAAAATACACTGAGAACTGTCTTCAAGAAATTTAAGAGGATTTCTGTTATCTCAGTCAGCTGGCTCGAGGCAAACGAGCTAAAAGGTATAACTCTAAATTACATGACTGCTCTTTCACTCAGCTGCAGACAAATATTATATTGCAGATTTAGATGGTTTTTTATTGACAAAAACATGGTGTCATAAGAAAGGACATTGCATGAACCTACAGCAGCTCCAAACAAAAAGGCAAAACCCTGCTGAAACAACTAAACATTTGAATGTCACCTTGCTACTTAGTTCTACCATGTCAAGATACAAGACACACAAACCAGAAAGCCCTCAGCACCCTTCCTGCACTATTTGCTGTTACTGTTCTAAGATCTATTAATACTCATTAATGGGGTAGATGCAGGTCTTTGAAGGCATGGGTGGTACCTTTGTCAACTTTGCATATGTATTAAACTTCCCTGCACAACCCTTCCTTTTGCCTCCTTGGTGTTTCTCTATACTGCTGACATCAGCTGCCTTGTATCTTCCTCCTTCCCTTCAGTCTTTCTGTCAAGCAGATCAGCAGCAGCCTCTCTTTGGCATCCACAGCCCGTCATTGTCAAGCACAACAGCTGATTGTTTCTTAAGAGTCACAGGCTTAGTCTGTTTTCCACAAGCAAGCGGCTTTCACATTTAAAATACTTGAGCCAACTTAATAATTGTGAGTGATAACCTGACAAGCTTTTTCCCACTGCACAGAGCACATGTTAGACATGCCAAAACAGAGCAATGTTTTTCAGCTTCAATACCAATTTGCTTTACTCTTCAGATGATGAAAGCAGCTCCAATCGCTAAGTACTGGACCTTGAAGAAAACCCACAAGAATGTGAATGGCCATGTATTATTCAAGTTGCTCTGAGACAGACTTGTGGTGAACAGATCTTGGTCTCATTTAACACAAACCACAGATAATGAACAGTTAGTACACCACCCAGCAGGTGATCTATAAGTTTAGAGCCCTTAAAGTGGTAAAAAAGTTCAAGAGAAAGTTACTCTCCTATCAGCCATCCCTTTTGTTCACGTGGGTTTTTTAAAGAGGGAAATTCTTTACAAATACTATGATTTCTTTGTAAAACCCTACCACAAGTAATTTTTATAGATTATATATTATATTCATATCAGAAGTTTCCTTCCTGCACTGAGAAGTGATGTATGACTGTGCAGGAGGAGCTGAAACAGCATGTGCTTGGCTCTATGGTTTTGATTTATTACTTTAAGTTGTGAGAAAACAAAGGTTACCTCAAAATACTGTAGCACATATGTTCATAGAGCTATTTTTAGACTTGCATAAATTTCACCTAAGAAAACAGGTTGGCGTATGCTGTGCTCTGCATACACAATACCCTGTGGACCTGAACGTACCTGAAGAGTCTATAACTGGTGTGATTTCATTAAAAAATTAAATGATACAACAGGGAAAGATTCATATTTACTGCTGTATTGCCAGCATCTGCCAACAACTCTTCAATATTCTGACAAGCATCAAGATGGTATTGGTGCTGTTACTTTTAATTAAACTTAAATTGATGTGTGCCATGTTTGGGGAAGATAATTTTTATTTCTAGCATCAACAGTTTGTGCTTTTGAAATCAAGATATTGCAGTTTATTTTTTTCTTTTATTATAGACTGCAAATATCTAGTAAACATTCATTTTTCTTCTACTAAAGAATTTAGTTGTGGAAGGGAAGGACAGATTAAATAGCTTTTCTACTAGCAAGTATACTTAAGGGTTGAAATAGTGGGAATATCATTACTAAAAAAGTTCCATTCAATTATTTGGTAATAGGATCCAACCCCATTTTCACTCACTGATCTAAGAAAAATTTGTGTCAGTGGTGCCAAAATTTTCAAAACCTTGTTTTTGTTTCAAGCAAAATGTATTTGTTAACTTAAGATAATACCATGAAACAAGCTTTGTGCTTTTCCAGAACAAGATTGGGAAGCCATGTTTCTATGGCTTTCTCAGATTGGAAAGCTTTGCATCATAACTGAATAAAACTTTTATTTTTTAAAGCAGAGGCAATGCACATAATAGCTACAGAGGTTCAAACAGGTACAACTCTAAGCATTCTGGAAAAATAACTTCATATATAATCAACAACAGAGGCTTGCCTAACATTTGTGTTATCAAGAAGTTCTCCTTGTACTGGACTTGTTCTAGTGCAGACTTTTACAGCTTCCACTGCATTTGTTCCGTGAAAGAAATTAAACCCTGCTGCTTGCTCAATGATTCAAATCCAAAACCACTACAGAATATACTGGGAGTAATAGAGACTGCGAGAACTTATGGAGAGCAAATATTGTGCCATGATGCATATTCATGAGAGCTCATAAGCAATCTATATCTTGGTCTTTTCCAATTTTCACTGCTTAATTTGTCAAATTGTACATCATTATAGTACACTGAAGTTAGGGTTTTTTCTACAACATCATCATAAAAACAGCTTATTTTTACCTACACACATACTTTTCAAGATTTGCCAGATGTCTTTATCCCTTCACTTTTTTTTGTCAGTCCTGGCTGCTACAACTCTAGCAAAGGTAAAGGGAGAAATGAAGTTTAAATCTCTAGTTTTTTAAATTCAGTTGCCTGAGAACACAGCTGTGTGCCCCAGTGTTACCAAAGATATGAACCTGATGTTTAGCCAACATCTAGCCATGTTTAGCCAGTTAGCCTTGGAAAAGACAAAGCAACTTTGCTGCAGGCTCCACAGGGAAGTGTACGAGCTCTGGGCTGTGTGCTTCTTGCAGGGGATCTCAGCCTGCCTCCAAGCAAGGCGGACTGCCATCCATGGAACACCACAAAACGCTGCTAAAGATTCCAGTTCCAATCTCAGCTCCACCAGCTGCTGCCAGGCTAAGCAACAAATGAATGAGACTAGTGGAGTGACTATACCACTCTGTTTCGAGTCCTTTTAACATCATCTTGGGGACATCTATTTATCATCCTACAGAACAGAGCACACATGTCCACAGAGATTTTAATACTGCAAAACTTATTAAGGATAACATCTAGTTATATTAAAGTTTTAATAGCTGGTTTAAAGATAATATACCTCAAATTTAAACAAATTTAAAATATCTTGAATAGAACACTTGAACACTTAAGATGGAAACTACTATCTTTCTTCATTTCAAAATTTCACTTTTCTGCCATTTAGTGAATTACATTTTTTGGAGTACCTTTCTTGCTCACAGAATTACTAAACAGTATTTTCAGAAGACTTGCTCCACTCTGAGCATAACTACATGATTACTATCATTTGTGAGATGGAATATTTTAAAGCATAGAAGTGTCATAGATGGTGGCATTCACTTGCTAGGAAAACAGCCAGCTGTTTCTCCAGCGAAAACATTTGACTAATGAAACTGGTGATAGACCAGTTGTAAAGGCTCCTCTGGGATGCATTTTATGGCAATACAGTGTGCTTCCTTTCAGCCCATTACTATCCTCTCTGGGTTTCAGGATGAAAATAAACTTGAAAGGAGTTCCAAATCTAAATCTCATTTAAAAGTTTGTTGGATCTCCAAAAGACTAGCAGATGTGCTTGTCTGTTAACTTCTCTCATCCTCCTACCTCTGGTGAAGAATGTTATCAGGTTATTAATTGCAATGAAATATCAATCATTAAATAAACACGAAAGCATTTTACAAGGCTTTAAAAATCTGTACATTCTGTGTCCCTCTGCCAAACAGTAACAGATGTTGAGCCAGATTTCAAACAGATCAGTGACATGGAATCAAAGTTTGTTTATATGTATCAGTTCCCGAACACAAATGATATCAGATTGGTTTGGTCATGATCTTTTTGAAAAAATATTTTACGAATGGGTTTTTTTTATTTTTGGTGCAGATGAAGGCAAAACGTTAAAAAATATTAATTTTTCAAAACCAAAACTGTTGGAAAGACATTACAAACCAATAACCTCAACCCCCTAAAATAATTTAAAACACTTCCTTAAAATTCTTTTAGGTCACACCTGTAAGTGAAATATTTGAACTAGACTGATAGGGCTTAGACACTACAGTAAAAATTAGCTGCAGCATATCAGCCATACCAAACCTGTTAGCCATGAGCCTGTTCTTCCCCACTTATTCATCAGAGAATGAAGAAAAAGAGAAAAAAATGTGACTTTAGACAACCTTGCATTTGCCAAAAGAATTGTCCCATATTCATAATTTTTTGTTGAACCACCTATACATATTTTGTTCAGGTATCATCATCTTTAGATTTCACTTGAGTTTTATTTACCACTTAAACACTCCGTCAGATCATTTAATTTCATTATGTATCAGCCACAAAAACCTTCCATCATAGGTCAAAAGGGTTGAGAGCTACATGCTGCAGGGGTACTTCCACGCCCAATGAGCTGCTTCATCCCAGTCAAATCTACTTCTAATCTTCATCCTTGCAACTACATACAATCTATTCCTCAATTATCAGTCTGGCTGTGTCCCAAATTAGTGGAGTGAAGATCCTGACAATGACTTGTTTTCAAACTACACATAGTAAGCCACAAATATTTTTTAAATTCTGAAAGTTTCCAGCTATAATTTGTCACCTTGGGTTCCCGCATGTTCTTTTGGTACTTTCAAAGAAATTGTCAGTCTGCTTCTTTTTGAGAGAGTAACACCTAGTGGCAATACCAGAGCACTTCACAGCACTTCTAGTACACTCGATGGGTGGGCATGGAACAATTTGCCATATATCAGCATCCTCCTCAGGACCCTGGCTTGCTTCCACTGAGCCAGACAAATTCTATCTGCAGCTGGGCCAATGCTGTTGATTTTATTCTCAGCATAACTTGTGTCAGGGCCTTACTCACTACAGCATAGGACAAAAATTATTCCCTCAAAACCAGGAATTTGTTCAGGGTACTTGTGGCATACAGGTGGTGTTCCTTATTGGAGACCTCCTATCTTTATTTTTGTTTAACACTTCAAGCACTTTTCCTTCTGTGACTCCCAACATAAATCAGCTCATCCTTATGGTACAACTAGACAGGAGCTCTGGTGGAACACATGCCTGTGGTCAGTGCATGGAGGTGGCCTATGAGCCTGCTGGCTTGGCCCAGAGTTACTGCCCTCACCAGAAGTTCTGCCAGTGGAGCAACTTCGTGTCCAAAATCTGTTGCTGGGGATGACAACCCATCAGCACAGGAAGATGTCTGTCATAACAGCAAGAATTTAGCTGCAGCTAGATGAAGATTTTAATTAAAAAGGACATATTGTGATCAAGGTATCTGTTAGATACCTACCCTATAACTTGGTGGAGGAATGTGGAATACTGAACAAAATACTACTATTGTGATAAGTTGCTGAAAGTAAAATTTTCTATTCTGCATGGAAAAACAAAGCACAGTATAGCTGATCACTGTAAAAAAATGCTACTTTTACTTGTACTACTTTAGGAAAACTTTCACAGGCTAACTACAAGAGAGCATGCTATAAAACAGACTGATTCCTTCTAAACTCAGTTAATTGAAAATTGCGTGTTTCTTGTTAGTTGTCTGAGACTGAGTTAGGTGTTATAGGGCATTCTTGAAATAATCAGTCCCTTCAGACCTCTGCCATGGAGGTCAAAAGAGTTGTTCAAAGGCAAGATCCCTGTTCCAGAGATTCACTACACAGATTTTCTTTCTAGTCTCCTATCAGAAACTGTGATGTAAGCATTCCACAATTTTCACTCTTATGGAAAAGAATCTTTTGCACTATGCAGTAATTTTAAATCGCCCCTACTTGCACCATTCTAAAAAAATTTCCTCCACAGCAATTTTAAGTTATATTGCTCTTTATGTTCATTATACTGCTTTTGCAATTTGCATTACAGATTAAAGAACTTCTCTCCTACAGAAGCCAAACTTGAACTATGTTTATGCCACTCTTCATCTCAAATTTACATCGTACGTGAATGTATCTCAGGCAACTTAGCATGGATATTTTATTTTGACCGGGTACAGGAACAGAGCTTTCAGAAGCTGTCATAAACATGAGTCTCACCCATGCTATTAAGTCCTCTTTTTTTCACATCTTTTCTCTCTATAGTACTCTGCCAATATGGCTCTGCTCATCTGCGTAAAACAGGATCTTAAAATTGCAGCTGGGTTCAATGTAAATCTTTAAAACTTTCTCATACCAAATTTTATTCTTGTAGTCCTTTTCTTGGGTATTGCATTAAAAATCTTCCTCCTCTTTCCTTAGATAACCCAGACCTGGATCTCTTCCCCCTTCTCCTTTGTAAGCATGTGCATGGTTTTGCACTGCTGTAGATATATTTAGAGGCAATTTTAAGAAACACAGTAGTCAACGGTGATAAAAATTATCATCATGCAAGGAAGTGTTTGAACATTCCTCTCAGAGACTCACACTGCCAGATACTATAAATTTCCATTCTTTTATTTATTCATTCTTCTAAAGAAAGAGAGCTTAACTTTAGTTATATTTGGTTTCAAGCCTGGGCAGGGGACAAGTTGTTCTTTCACTGACAAAAGACAGCAAAGATGAGTTAGGCAAGAGTCACTCAATGAAATTTGTATCTTTCTCTCTTGCATGATAATTTTGAAATACATATTTAGCGAATCTCTGCTTTCAGAAAGCATCTTAACATCAGATGGAAAGAATCTTTATGACTCTAATGACAATACAGAAAACAGGAAATACCTAATTGATATTTCACAAAATCGGAAACAGTCCCAACTTCAGCAATGAAGGATAATCTTTCACAGAAGACACAGTGCTGAGGAAAGTACCTGACAGAATTTAAGTAGGGAATGATTGTCCCCACAGGTCCCATGTTGAATTGTTCACTCTTGCATGAAATGTCAATTGGGGAATCTTGGGGAAAATGTAGTTACATTTGAGGTTAACACAGAGAAGAGGGTGGAAAATGTACACAACAGACCATTTGAAAATGGCAAAATCTAGTAATAGAGATAAGGTTTGCCCCTCAAAAGCTTTACACTCTCTGCTAGCCATCCTCACCTTCATTTGCAAGGGCCCTGTATTGTACAGTCCTTTCATTGCACAGCCTTGCCCTGATGCCTCTTGTTTTATTTAAATCAACTGTGTTCAATTAAAGAGACCCCACTCCAGATCTTACAGTTTCCATGCAGAAAATTACTACTGAAATAAATGGATGATAAAGAGAACTACCTTTGGATAGGGCAAAGCAAAATAAGAATTGCCATAGTGGAAACTCTCAGAGTAAGAGAGCTTTTCTGAAAAGCTCTGGAAATCGGAAATACAGTCATACAAACAGATGCTGTCACCCATGCCAACACTATTCTCCATGCCAGGAAATCTGTACTGAAACAGGAAACATTTTTTAATGTATCCCAGGGATGAGACTTAATATAGCTATAGCCTGAACTGTGGACTTATTTTACCCCTGAAAGACCTCATTGCCTCTGGAATGGCACTAAAGGATTACAGCAACTCTTTGCTGTTGCACTTTTCAGCTTCACACATTTCCATTGACAGTCTCAGTAGAATAACCTCTGGAAAGATAAAGCCAAAGAAGAGAGATTCCATTCAACCAGCAATTTTTTACAGGGAAAAAAAAAAAAAAAAGGTTAAAAATAAATTAATATTATAAATGCAGTGATGCACCCCCCCCCCAAAAAAAAAAAAAAAAAAGGCATAAGGATATAGATCAGGATAGCAGAAAATTGTTTGACAGAAGCTTGAGAAGCCCATAAAGGAGAAAGCAAGAAGGGTGCCAAAAGCAGCTTTCAGGTACATGCAAAAAAGACAAAGACACCTGTCTATAAAGTAGACAAGACTTCAGAGAAAAAAAAATACTTTTTTTACTACAGTAAAGAACATAGGATATAATTTTTTAAAACAGCTATGTATAATTAAACTTGATTAATTTTTCACAGCAATTGTACACAAATTCCCATATATACTGGCAACTAAGAAAGAAAGACATACATTAGCAAAACTTCTTTAAAATGTGCCTTCTGTTACAGTAATAGAATCACACAGAACCACAGAATATGCTGAGCTGGAAGGGACCCATGAGGATCATTGAGTCCAGCTCCTCCCTCTGCACAGGACCATTCCCAAGAGTCACACCATGTGCCTGACAGTGCTGTTCGAATGCTTCTTGAATTCTATCAGGCTGCTGCTGTGACCACTTCCCTGGGGAGCCTGTTCCAGTGCTACAGTTTTCACAGAGAGGGTAGAAGCTTAATTTTCCTGGATAGCTTTACTTCTCTAAAGTGTGGCTGAAATTGGCTATATTTGCAAAAGCCATTTGGGAAAAAGTGAAAACAAGTCCACATAAAACAGGTGTATATGCACACTTAAAGCCAAAGGAGTCAAATAAATGGCAGAGCAAATCAAACATGGCAGGTTTATTGGACAGGAATGAGATGAAGAAAATTATATGAATAAGCATTAGCTGATTCAAAAAAAAGAAGCCCAACTTAGTAATGATCAAGATGACAAGAAACAAAAATAGCAGTGCAGGAGGAAGAAATTGCTGCTGCATGCCAGGTCAGCACAGGCATCCAATCAAGCTGCAGGAACCATGCTGGGGTTCACTGATAAAATAAAAAGCATAAATTTACTCACAAAAATATCATAATATCAGGAACAAAATCTACTTTGCAGCAGCAGAAAGAATTTGGAAATGAAAGGAATTAACTTGGAGGATTGGTAGGGTGGGAAAGCCAAGTGCAGCTCTCTCAGAGACTGTAGGAAAGGAGGACTTAGAATAAACAGCAAGATTCACAGATTAAAAGTCTGGAGCAGACTGGGACAACAGCTTGTGCCAGCAGGAGTGGGGATGATGACTGTAGTAGGTGGAATAACACAGGACAGAGAAAACAAAGTTGAATGAAATTACCACAGATGGAATAATAATTGTCTTCATAAAACTTTCCTCATCACCAAGAGCAAAGGAAAAATTTAACAACTAGTATTATAATTTGCAAATCCTAGAAGGCAGACACCATTGCAAAAATTACAGACTGAACTTATACTTGGTCCACAAAACACTGTGACAACTCTAACAGCAACACAGTAAATAATTTAACCAAATGGGATCCCAGGTGCTGAAAACTGGTTTAAACATACAAACACACAATTCTTCAAAGACTCAAATGAAGGGGGAGCGTGTGTGGAAAGAAACACATGAAGCTGTGCCCAAATCCCATAACTCAGATTCATACCATAAAGTTTCTACAAGCAAAATATTTTGCCTTTACCTATTTACTTCCACTCTTAATTTGCTAAGGAAGAGTAAGACACAGAGGCAAAGAACCCATTTTTAATGCAGATACATCCAACACCTTGAAAAACCTTTCTTAAGATTCAGACTTCAAGCCCTGACGGAATGTAAATGCAGTGACAGCATGGATTGCATAAATGTAAATGAGATAATGCTCTTCCTTCATAATGCCCTTCCAGCAATGAGAGCTGAAAGAACTAGTGAAGTCATCCTCCCAATGTGCTTTCAGATAGTATGAAAACAGGAAGAGATGTCTCTGTCTCCAGTGGTCACTGCTGGCTCAAAGGAAAGCAAGATTTTAGCTCACATGGCTGCTACTATAAGATTGCCTGTGCCTGGCACATGGACAGCTGAGTGCAGTTTACTGGATCTTTGACAGGTGGGGAGACAGGTTATGCTGCTCTGTATGGTTGGCTACTGAGGGCATTGACGTGCATTCATGTAAGATCAGCATGAGCAAGAGTGCCCAACCTCCCTTCTTCAGGGGGTGGGGTGAAAACCCAAAGCAGACAGTTCTTTACTTTTCACCATCTCCACTCTCAGAAGTATCGGAAGGTGCTGAGAGATTTCACATGTCCCAGATTGCAAAGCAGCTTTAATTTACCTACATCAAGCAAGGATCTCATGCAGTGCTACCTAGACTTAACGTGTGAGCCAAAGCCTGGACATAGAATCGCTGGTGAAAAACACTGAGGACATCTTGCTTATTCCTGTGTTTAATTTCTTCTGGTCCCTTACTGTCTATTTTCCTTATTCTGTTTTACCAGCATTTTTTTCCCGGCCTCAACTGATCTTCTTTGCTAGTTGTTGCTTTCCCTTAGTGCAGGTACAGCACACATATGGTGTTTCCTCTGTAATTAAACTGTGAACTGTGATACTGCACAGCCTGGCTAGCTTGGTGTTTACTAAACAATAAAGCAAGCTGCTTGCTGAAAAAATAATTTTTTTTTTAATCATTCACATCTTTCTGAGCAGCAGCAAAATTTTGGCACATCCTCTACTGTGGATTTGCTACCCATTGCAGGTTTGAGTGCTGCTGGCACTCATGAAGAAAAAAGAATTTCCTTGCTCTTTGGCAACAAATGAAAGTCACAGTTCCTAGTGAAAGTGATTCCCTGCTCCAGCTGGTAGACTGCCCAATCCTCCAATTCCACACCAGAAGCAGCTCTGAGGGTCAGCCAGGCTATTGGAATGATGAGGCATAAGCACAGAGCACTGGGAAGTTTTAACTTTGTTTACGTCCTTCATCATGTGACCGACATATCAGTCTGCTGGGCTTCTGATGTTCCAAACACTGAATTCCCCAGCGGCTGTTGCCACAATAACTTTCATTATTTTCCATTGGTTTGGGGTTTTTTTGCCATTCCCCAAATTCCCCTTTGTGCAAAATGCCTGGTGTTTAAAATCAGAGTTTTTAAGGCAAGTCACTCTTTTTGGTGACACAGTTAAAAGCGTGGGTGTTTTCATGGCGAGTAGTGGCCCTAAAGTAAGGAGGAACATCAGGTAAAGGGGAAACTATGTCCTTCAGTACTTATTACTTAACAGCCATTGGAGTTAAAATCATTAGGATACTTTAAAATCTGCCTGTTGTGATCAGTGACAAATGTTGTGGAGTCATTTACACCATCTATCCTGAAAATTCAATTCAGTAATAGAGCAGAATCCAGAATTCTGGAGCTGCTGAAGCCTGAGGTGGGTATTACATAGTGAACATTCTTGACTGTTTGTACTATTTTGAATTATTGTACTGTTTATTTTGAATTACTGTGTTATTTAGCATAACTGTACTATTTTGTAGGCTGCTGTGATTTCAAGTCACTTTTCTTACTCTACAGCTGTGAAGAGTGGAAAATGTCAGCTCTAACCACTAGTGACCTCAGTTTTGTCAAAACAAGGATGAGGAATCAGTGCACTCGTAGGATTCCTAGACCAGTAGTGAAATGGCTTTCAAAGCTCTTTAATTCTAGTCTCTGCTGCTCTCTCCACAGGCTTTACTGCTTCAACCAACACATATGGCATTTTGCCTGCTCTCCATGACAGCTTTTTCTTTGTTTCTTAAATCACCACATGCTTTCTCATATATTTTTTCCAGGTCTGGAAATCAGTTTGCTTGAATAAAACATTCATCAGCATGGGTAGTGGGAGAGAAGGGGATACATTCATTTCTTTACAACTAAATATAAGGGGAGATTGCCCTTCCCTCCACATCTCAGCTCTCAGTCAATAGAGGAAGATAAGCACCCCAAGAGTACAATTCAGAACACCTCCTTATTGTGTAGGTGTGTAAATTAAAAGCCAAGGCTCCATTAGATGCATCAAATCTCACAGCACAAACAACCCTCTTTCCTCTTCAGAGACAAAGGAGTATTTAGAGCTGGATGAACAATAAGAAGATTCACAGCCATTTGAGGAGAAGGTTGTTACACCTGTGTAGGTGTAGGTCTGTGTAGGTGTATAGGTCTGTTATACCTATGTTGTGCTCCTGAATGCATCTGACTCTGCCTTACTTGCACTGAAAAGCAGAATTGTGTAAAAGCTAGGTAATCTATTTAGACAGTTCTGTTTTATTCAACCAGACTATGTATTCCTCTGCAAGATCACATTATAAATCCAGCTGCTCAAGAACTGAGATTAATTCACCTAAATTCACTGTACTGGTTTAGGAAACACACTCATGGGATGTTTTAGGGTTGAGGGGGAGCAATCTGCTTTCAGACTGTTAATACATAAAGGAAATCCAACCCATTGTTTTAAGTTTCCCTCTGTGAGCATATATTTTTCACTCCCAACAGTTGCCAGATGAAAAATCATTTGCACCTGGTGGGCTGATACAATGCTTATTCTTCAAAAACCACTGGCCTATGGAACCACACAATACTCATTCTGTAGGAAGAAGTGGAAAGCAACTAGACCAGTTATGTTAACTTCTGCCACTTCACTAAGCAATCGCTTATGACTTTGGGGTCACCAACCACCATGGACCACCAAAGAGACTCCCAGGACAGAAGAACACATGCAGAGAGGGCAGGAAACGTATGTTAATGAGTTCAGAAAAACCTATGAACATGCATGTAAAATACAGTACCTAAACAGGAGGTTTTTCTGTGCTTAGCACGCATGATATTTTAGAGGAGATATCCTCTTGTGCATCCAGCCAAATAAAGAACATTGGAAGAGGGAGTGTCCCCAGGCTGGGGGAAAATCAGACAGGAAACCCAAACCTGGCTCTTCAAACCATCAAACTCATGACCTTAAGTGAAGATGAAGAATTGCCCTGAAGGGGACTGGGGGAATCCCCTGGTTACATTATTGGTGGAGAATGAAAAGGTAAATTTTTTTAATTAATTCAGAATAATACTTATTTGTAGAGAAATGGCTGAGTGAACAGGGAGATGTGTATGTGCACAATCCAAGCTATATTAGTGAACTGAGACAAGAAGTTTTAGGCAGGGTACGTCTATCGTGCTTAGGATATTTTGTTGTGTTTTTGGGTGCATACGGAAGGCTTTAGAGAACGTTGTTAATCGGGCTTGTGCAAGAAGAAAAAGGGGGAATTGTAGAGAAATGGCTGAGTGAACAGGGAGATGTGTACATGCACAATCCAAGCTATATTAGTGAACTGTCCTTGACTAGGGAAAAAATAGAGGAGCAATGCTGATGTGGCAAGTCGACAGGATGTTGGGGAGGAGGATGCTGACCATAGAAAGAGAAAAACTTATGTTAGTTAGTTGTGTGCATATTAATCTGTAACCAATTGCTTGCTATTAGAGGCTGTGTGAACAGTAGCTGTAACCCAATAGTATGGAGCTTGCTTATGCGTGCTTGGGGAATTAGAGTATAACTATGGGTCTGACAGTAGAATAAACGGAGTTCCATCATATCTCTATGAGAAGTGTGGTTCATCCCGGCAGATCTCTGGCTATTCTTATTCAGTATTGAACAGCTGCAGAGGAGATCTTAGCTCGGAATGTATTAAAACCCACTAAGAATCAATAGGGATGGTGGACAGCCAACAGTTCCACCTCACATAATGAGGAAAATAATGGAAAAGGAACACAACAAAACCCATTGGGGAATTGAGTCCATGAAATCTAGTCTCCAAAATTTTGTACTTAGTGTGTGAATGACTGAAGTAGAAAAATCAATAATGGTGAAATGTCCAATTTGTTTAAAAAACAATCCCATGAATAGGAAAATGCCACCGTCTGGAACAGTTAACAGGAAATTCACCTGGAGATTACTGGTAAATAGATTTCTCTGAATTACCTAGACAAAAAAGGTATAGGGTATCTTCTGATATTGGTAGGTACATTTTCTGGATGGGCAGAGGCCTTCCCTGTTACACAAATAAAACTAGGGAGGTGGTAAAAATTCTGCTTAAATCATACCAATCTGGGGATTTTATATATGTAAAGACGTGGAACTTTGAGTGCTTGAAGGAAAAATGGAAAGGACCTCTCCAAGTCCTCCTGGTAACCAACACTCCACTCAAGGTAGAAGGAACCAAAATCTGGATTCATCACACGCAGGTAAAACCAGCACACACACGAAACACAGCAAAAAACAGACTGACACTATGGAGATTTTTTTTTTCTTTTAGTTCTTGTGGGGAATTTGCATTTCTGTTTCTGCTCAGAGACATAAATCTCATTTATTGGATTAGGTATAGAATATTTTTTTCTTGCTATTTGTAGCCCATGTTTCTGCCAGGGAAGGCACCATCACATACAGAGATTTTCAGTCAAATTACAAGAATTCCAACAGATAGACAGTGGCCTTGACTCATATTGCTTAAAAGTGGGGACCAAACGTGAGTGATATACTTAGAAGGAACAAAAGAGAAAAGAAATCGGATGTTGCTATATTGCAGAATGCCAAAGCTTCAGCAGGTGCACCATTTCTAGGAGCTTGAAGATAATTATGAATGACATAAAATTTCAGTTCATGCAGGGGGCCAAAGCAGTTTTTCCACTTTCATTCTTCTCTCTCTGACTTCCCTCCACGTCAGGAGAATGGATAAATCCTCCTTTACTTCCATGACTATGCATGGAAAAGATAAAGTTTCTTAATCAGATAATATTGCAGCAGCTAATATAAGAAAAATAAAATGCAAGAGTATTCTCAATCTGCTAGTCTTTTATGGCAAATAATTTTGAACTACAGATGCAGCAAGACAAGCCTGGAGGCTAACAATAAATTTATGTAAACCCAGAAACTTAGATTTCTCTCTTATTAAAGGAAAATGCCAAAGGAAATCCCTTCCTGAAACAGGCTAGTGAAAACAGGAATGTATGAGAATGAGCAAAGAGAAAAAGCAGGTGAAAAAGGGGTGCATCAAGAAAGGATGAAGCCAAATGTTTAAGACTCCGCTCTTTCACTTAAATCAGGTGTGAACTCCCTGCTTTTACCTCCCATTCACAAGTAAACAGCCTAGGTTTTGATGTGTTTGCTTTTCTGGAAAACAATAGTCCAGTCTGTGAAGTTTTCTTATCTTTTCCCATCTCCTCGCTTCCCTGTAAAAGCTACCATTCTCTTGGTCAAGGTTCCTTTGCCTTCACCAAAACAATCACTGTGACCTTAACCCACAGTTTTTACACTGCTTACCTAAAAAGGCAACCATGGTATGGCTTCTCAAACTGTTCAGGTGTGTAAAAACCTTCCTCTTCCCCAGACAGCAACAAGTCAGATTGCCAAATGCAGAAGTCGACTGACACATTGATATATTTAATAAAATTTTGCAACTTTCATTCATCCTAAGTGTTATTGTACCATTTTAATAGTTCTGATAGAAAAATGTGTGTGAAAATGACCATGAAAATTCCAGATAATCAGCTTTGCTGCTCTGGCACTGTTACATGAATTGAATTACAGCAACAAAGTTGAAGCTGTTGTCCTTCTTGTTCACATTTGGAAATGTGTTCTCATAAACCTTTCAATTCTAAAACACAAGCTGCAAGATTCTGAACATAACTGCACGTTGCAAAGAGTTTTATGCACTGTAGCTATTATAAACACCTGGATTTTATCAGTGTTTTTTTAAAAAATGAAACAAAACAAAAAAATCCATTGAAGTATCAAACATTAAATTTCAATCTTAGCTATGGAAAAATTGCAGGATCTAAGTTTTCAGACTAATGTACTTGAAAATACACCTGTGCATAGGCACAACATAGAGGAACCAACAAGCCATCATACGATGCAAGCCAATGAATCTATTTTTTCAAAGTATTTATATAAATAGGTGAAGACACAACAGTAAGCTTAAAGGGAACATACTAGCTATAAAAAGGCTAGCATAAAAGGCTGAAGGTAGTGATACACTGTTAATTAAAAATTCCAGCAAAGGCTTCTCGCACAAATAAAGAACAAAATTAAGCTGTAGTTCCAGGAACGTTTTGTTTTGAATGCTAACTTGAAGAGGTGTCAACATTGTATTGCTGTCCACTCCCAAAATAGCACACAATTTTGTCATTGGAGTAATATATTCCCCTCTCCTCCCCTCACAGCATGAAAGTAATACTTTTAAATAATTTCTAAATTTGAGTCAGTTCAGTTTACATATGCCCCTGTTGGCAGAGACTGCTAACATCCCTGACATCTTCGCCCAGGCAAAGTTATCATATGCATTTTATCATCAAAATGTACCTGCCCTCACCAGGATGTTCAAGCTCTCGAAAAACCAAGTGAGAGCAATTGTAGCAACATGTCCCAACTGCCAAAATTACCAGATACTGGAGGGGTTTTTCAGCCCCTGGGAGCTGGCAGAAGGGGGTTTTTCCCCTCGCGTGCCAACACAAAGAAGCCCGGAGGTCAACGCTGAAACCCCTCTGTAAGGTGGCACTCAGTGCCCAACACACAATGAAAAAGGGGCAGAGCTCCTCACCCAAAGGGGCTGTATCTTTCTGTTGCTGTTACGCAGGCACGCAGGTGAAGGCAAAGAAGGAAAGAGAGGGGACTCTCCATATGTGTTCCACACAGGCTCATTCCCGTGAAAAGACAGGACAAAGAAGCCAATTGGTGGAAGGGTCCAGGGATCTTGCACTGGGTACAGAATAGGTGGGGAAAAAGATCTCAGCCAATGGGATAGAGACAAGCAGGTGGGATTGACAGGAAGGGAACCAATGGGAACAACACATAGGAGGGACTCTGAGAAGGATCCAATGGGGTGTCGAGGAACAAGGAACTTTCTAGAACTAATACATATTAAAGAAGGAAAATGACTATACATAACTTCATACCTAAAACAAGGTGACAAAATATTAACTATTCAGGGAAACATGTAAAAGGCAAAACAAGGGACTCATGGGTTCTCACCATGACTGAAAGTTACATGCTACTTGGGTTGCTAACCACCACAGCTGGTTGTCTGAGTTTTCCTCAGGACAAAGAGTAGCTGCAGCCGCCTGCACCGCTACAAGATACTATCTATGGGTACCGGGGCTAACCCCCAGGGCCTGAACAGCTGCCAGCTATGGCAGTCTGACGTGACCCACTTCCCATACTTTGGAAAGTCTAAGCGTGTGCACGTGTCAGTCGACATGTTTTCTGGGGCAGTGTTTGCATCAGCCCACGCAGGAGAAAATGCCACCCATACCATCAAGTGTTTTCTCCTTGCCTTTGCCACCCTGGGGGTCCCTGAGCAAATAAAAACAGATAATGGGCCCACCTATACCTCCTGCAAATTGAAAGATTTCTTCAGCCAGTGGGGAGTAAAACACATGAGGGGCATACCCGCTAATCCCACAGGACAATCCATAGTAGAAAGGACTCATCAAACCCTCAAAAGAGTCCTCAATCAGCAACAGAGAGAAACAGAGATTATGTCTCCCGTTGAAAGACACTGCAAGGCTCTCTACATTATTAATTTCCTAAATTGTACTTCATCAGAGCCTGACCCCCCCCATACTCCGGCACTTCTCAAATTCGACCCGAGCTAAGCTCACTGAGAAACTGCCAGCACTGATCAAAGATCCAGAAACACATCAGATTTCTGGGCCTTTCCAGTTGATTACCTGGGGGAGGGGGTATGCCTGTGTTTCACTACCATCTGGCCCCAAATGGTTCCCAGGAAGAAACATCAAACCATACTTAGGCCCTGCAAACACTGCCTCCACAAATAATAACCAAAATATCCCAGAGTCTGACACATCAGGTCCAGATAACCAGAGAAGCTCAGCCTGGAGACAGAGAACACGTCAACTGCCAAGAAGAATCCACTGTCCCATCACCAGGTCACAGACAAAATGCAGCTTAAAACTTAAAACGCAAACTACAGGCCAGACGTACGTCTGGCCAACGCTGTTATAAATAACAAGTTATTCTACAGTTACCCCTTCCTGTTTCCTCCCCTCCCTCTCCTCCCCAGCCCTTACTTACCTCCAACAAGAATATCCCAAACCCTCTATCTCCCACAACAGTATTCATTTTAAAAAACAAAGGGGAAACGGCAAGGGAGGAGGGAGGAAAAGTGAAGACAGCCCTTCCCCCTTCACCTCAAAGCTAACAAATTTTTGTTTATATTCCCTATCAGAGGCCCCATCCCTGTCTAAAGATGAGACTCATCTACCTTGCTGCTGCCCTCACTGCTGCCTGGACACTCCTCACAGCGACACAGGCGCTCAGCTGGGTTGTCCCACAACCCAGCCATAACATCTGGGTAACCCTAGCAAGGACATTAAAACAAGGTAACTTGTGCCTGTCCATGGGCAACCTAGACAACCCATTGTCGACGTGCCTGGTAGGGATTCCTCTAGCAGCACATGAATACCCATATACAGGTAAGAAACCCAATCCGGTAGACATTTGGGACAAGTGGACCAAGATTCTTCCACAAGCACCAGAGGAACCCCAGGAACTGGACTTACTGGGGTCCTCCAAAGCTCATTACTGTGTGCAATTTCATTATATACTATCCGGCCAACACTTGAACCAGCTTGACCTTATTATGTCTACCCATAAAAAAAAATGTCTCACCAACTAACAAAGTTTATAATCCTCCAAATTGGTGCAATTACACCAGTCATACACTTTCTTCATCCTCACTCCATCCCAAAGTGTTGCCCCGGGGAGTGTTTCTTATTTGTGGAGACAGGGCATGGGCCGGGATCCCCTCACACCTTCAAGTGGGTCCTTGTAGCCTTGGCCAGCTTACTACCCTCACCCCAAACATTATGATACTTCAAGGTTTAAAAAATAATTTGGCACACAAATTGGCATGCCAAAAATGATCTTATGTAGAATATGACAAAAATTGGGATTCTCAAATTATTAATTGAAGTAAAGGAGAAAGGGTAGCAGTCTCCCTGCTTCTACCTTGGGTAGCCGCTGCTAAAGCCCTTGGTGAGCTAAATCACCTGGGGTGCTGCCTTAGCAAGCAGGCCAATGCAACATCTGCTGCCCCTAGTGACCTCCTCTGAGATGAACAACCACCAGATATCCGACACTGCTAAACCGAGCAGCCATTGACTTCCTGCTCCTAGCCCATGGACATGGCTGTCAAGATTTTGAAGGCACGTGCTATTTTGATTTAACATCACATAGTGACTCAATCCCAAAGAACATCCAGCAGCTAAAAAGATCAAGTCCACCAAATCAAGACAGAAGAAAAAATCACGGACGGTCTCAACAACTTTCTTGGACAATGGGGACTCCAAGGGTGGGCAATTTCTTTAGTTAAGGGTGCTTTGTGGATTTTCATTGTAATTCTTGTCATATTGCTTATGTTCCCATGTTTTTTACACTGCTTTAAAAAGGTCATTGGGGAGTCATTCTTAGTAAAAAAAGAAGGGAGAGTTGTGGAGGGCTGGGAGCCCTTGGCACAAGAGCCCTCTGCTCTCCTTTGGAGAAGAGAGGCCTGAGGGCAAGACGATCTTCCCCAGAGATAAGCAACCTTCCTCTGGGTCATGGGGAGAAAGTGAACCACCCCCAGCATGCCTTGTTTATATATGGTAATACCCAGTACCCCGTTGGCTAGTTGGTTTCTACCCCACCCCCTGCCTACCCCATATAACCTCTGCCCCCTAGCCCTGATGCAGGGAGCCTTGTCGCTGGCCACCCCTTCACAGGGATTGCTGGACAATGAAGGCTACCTCTGGGGAACTGCTATACAAGGCTCCTGTCTCTCTGTCCCCGAGTTCGCCTTGGGTGATTTCACAAAGGGCTGAATCTCAGGAGCTGGAATCACTTGTAGCTGAGAAATCGCTACACTTGCTGAAATCACTCGTTGCCCAGGGAAGCCAGCCACTGTCCCTGGAAGAGTTGTTCCTTGCAGGACACTCTTTCTAGGAAGGTTGTGGCACACCAGGTTGCCCACCCCCAGCCTTCTTGGAGGCAACACCCCCCAACTCCCCTCCTGGTTTTTTTGTATAGCTTCAGAGAAAGGATGGGAAAGATAACACTTAGGCCTTTTCTACAACCAAACCCTGCATTTGCAGAACCTCAGGTGTGTGCAGAAACAGACTGAAAGAGCATTAAGACTAAAAACCTTTTAGAAGCATCAGTAATTTTTCAGTATTTCCCACACACGCCTCTCTTGCAGACTTTATTGGAAACGTACACCTATCCCCAAGTGCACAAACACACCAGACATACCTTTCTCATAAGTAAAAGCAACTCAAAATGTGGGAATAGGGCTAAAACAAAAGGTTCAGGGTGATGCAGTCTGGGGGATTTGGTACACCAAACGTACCTGCCAAGCAGAAATGTCTGTTGCTTCCCTCCCTGTCTAGCAGGCACACTGCCAATTTGTCCCAGATCTCCTTCCTTTCCCCTACTCAGTGCCCACCTTCCCCTTGCATTACCAGCTTCTTGTGGCATCCATAGTAGCCATTACTCTGCAGTGTGCTTAAAGCAGCAGCACTTTATCCCCAGGGGCCAATGTTAGTCACAAATACAACAGGAGAAATACACATGAAGTACACCTTAATGAGCAATATCCACTTTAGGCTCTCAGAGATTAATTGCTTCTTTCTTCTCAAAGCTTTAGGAACAGCAGTTCCCACAGGATGGAGAGTTGGCACAAGGTGTTTTCTCCACAATAACTGCCCTGGGTTGTTTCTATTTTGTCCTTAGTGCAGTATAGCTGATGGGTAATAGCTTGCTCCTAGGTCAAAGCTGAGAGATATTAAAATGACTATCAATAGCCATTTACAGTGCTTCTGTGTCTTTACCGTCCTTCCTTGCTTCATTTCATAAGAGAAAAACACACAAGTGTTCCAGGGGGATGCTCTCTGGCTGGAAGTGGGGGGCAGTAAGACTGTTCTCTCTTTCCAGCTCACAAGCTATTCTGGCAAAGGCAGCTGTTTGAACCCAGATGCAAAATCAAAGCAAATGTGTCCATACAGTACTGAGTAACTTCTAGAAGCTCACATGGGAAGAGAGGCCAATACCTTTCTGTATGGCCTGATTTCCTGTTCACAGCAGGTCAACAGCAAGCAATAGATTTCAATATATATTTGCACTGCCATCAAGGTAAACGTAAGAGTTTGAATAGATGCATATCTCCCCTCCAAAGGTGATATTCATGCACAGGACAAGGTTTTGTGAGTTGGTTTGTTTGGTAGGGTGTTCTTCTGTTCCTCATCTCATCCGTATGTCATCCTGCTCAAAAGGGGGCAAAAAGTCCTCATTTGGGTGGAATCAGTATTTGAATGGGGGGGCTGGACTCCTGGGGGACAAAACGTGAGACAACTTGTCAGAAATAATCTGATGGCACAAGTGTTAGTTATGGGAGCATTGTTTAAGCCATCCCACCGCTCAGCTGGTGTACTCTTCCTGCTATGCCTGTGATACTACATAAACCCTACTTCCATAAGATGCACTTGATCACACATTGGACCCCTGACATCTCACAAAGAAACTCTAAGAGCAGAGTTAATCTCCTCTCTGTGTTGCTGACTAAATCAGTTAATATCACCAATGATTTGGTGATGGTTTCATTTTTAAGAAAATCCATAAGGGAACAACCTGTTTTGTCATAGAGGAATGTAAGCAATTACATAATAACAGCAACAAGAACCCCTTCTTCCTTCCACACACCACACAAGAAACACTAGAATATAATCAGGAACTGGAAAAATTAATTTCAAACTTTGGGGAGGAAACAGACTCCTGATTTATCAATATGAATAAAGGAGTCCTGAAAAGACAACGAAGCTTCTATTCTTACAGTTAGGAAAAAAACCCCCACCATATAACACCTCTTTTGAATTACATACTTCCTTCTGAACAATTCGCATATTTTTCTATTGAATTTCAAGGGAGTTAAAAGCAAAATTAATGTGACTCACTGTGAATGCCAGGAACACAATTACAGCCCATCAAAACCTGCACAAAAGAAGGACAGAATTGATGTACACACTAATGCAAGACTGTTTTGTTGGGGTTTTTTTTTAAGGCTTTCTTTAGAGTCAGTTAAGCACAAAACTAGAGGTTAGGTCTTTTTTATTCATGCTCTAACTCAGCCATCCAGCTGTCCTGGTGTTATCTTACAATGTGTTTGCTAGTCTGACTTTCAGAGATCTTATATTAAAGAGCAGAAATCTCTTCCTTAGCCTATCCAGCCTGAAGCAACTATTTTCTTTACTTGACTTTCCTTTAAAAAACATTATAGTCTAAATATCTTGCCTTCTGTGGATTTTTAGGATTGCAACGCTTTGAGCAGCATAGTATAAACTTGCTCAAGACACTGTGCAACTGGTCCAGGAAAGGGAGTTACAGAGATTTGACAGTATGTTCTGGGTATAGAGGTATCTCACTACTTTACTGAGGAAGGAATATATTATAAGCTCACTTCAGACAGTCAGTCTGTCCACTCACAGAATCCACTGTCTGTGTGTGGTTTACAGCACAAATGTACTAATAATATGCACCCTGCATATAAATATTTGTTCTCATGTGTAACAGCCACTAATCCACCCCAGATATAAAGAAAGAATTTTTCCCCAGTTCTTTTTGACAGAGACACCTAATCCAATGCACACTCTACAGCAAGGGAGCTGTTCACTCTGAGATTTCTAGGAGAGTGGGCAAAGGAGAAACACTGGTATCTTGTTCCTGTAGACAAAGATCTAGGATGAAGTTACTGTTTCTATTACTGAAAAGCTCATACAGACAGCATTAATAGACAGATTCCTTCTACCTTGATGTTTTCTTTTATGTTCAACATGTAAATCAATGGTTTTGACTTTATCTTTTACATTAGTAGTGATTTTATGGCTATTTCCCTACCTGTTTGAATTCTCTATTGAATGCACAAAGTATCTCTCAAACATCTCATTTGAGGAAAAAGTGATACTCTGTTTGAAAAAATAAAACTTTTATGCAAAACTGAAAGAGTTCATCATCAGTCAGCCTTCTTTTTACTTAAAACATTGGTCTCTTCTTAAATACTGAATCAAGTTCCCACTCTGAGCCAGGGAAACTCATCAACTCAGCATATGAAAATTCTGCTGCTGTAATCCTTACAGCTCTTTTTCCAACAGGATCCAGTTAGCTTTACCAGAATGTTGCTCTGACTGAGCAATATCCCACAATCACCTGACAGCTGACAGCCTTCATACAGAGGAAGATCAATATTTCCCATATGGGAGGATCATAGTTGGGATAATATTTGTCTCCCTTTTACCAAACACCTGACCTTTTTTTACTTATCTCAGTTCTAATAAAGGTATAAAACAAATCAAAGAACTTGCCAAAAAAAACCACGTGTTAATTACTGGTCTGAAGTTCTCCACTGTTTTCCCTTGTTCCAGTTTCGAAAAAGGAGACATAATACAATACATGTGGATCATGTCCAGGTCTGTAAAGTGTAGCAAAGATTAAACTGAATTCTCTTCTGTCATTCAACAGCACTAGTTAGACTTCTTTTCCTCTTTAACAAGCTAGTGCCATGTAATTTGTAATTTTTGCAGGAGATCCTTAAACAGTTTTCACTTCTGGAAGATTTGACTATGCTGGTCTCTAACCCAATAGCAGAGAGTAGAATGCCTGGTCCGTAAGCAATGAATTCCTCCATTCACTTTCAGTTCCAAAAAGAATTGGGATTTCTTGTTGGTTTTTTTTGCTAGCCTAAATGAAAAGTGAATCTAACACCACTTTTACTTACAACATTTTTAAATGGAGCAATTAAAATCTGAAGAAAATTTGGAAACAAAAATTGATTAAATGTAGCCTTTCCATTAAATGTAATCTTTTCATTACTTACTACTAGTTAAAAATCTAAATTGGGTCCCCAAAGTTCATGTTTTATTTAGAGTAACCATTTGAAAATTAATTTTCTGCCCTCAGAAGAAATTCTTGCCCTGATTTGGCTCTAAGATATTCTGTGGCGCATGTCCTTCAACAACATGTTTTGAATTTGTTCACTTCTATGCAATTATTATATACTTAGAGACCTATATTCACTATGTCCCTCATGGCCACAGGCATCTTATTTCTGTGGCTATTCATAGAGCCATAGAAAGCTAGAACTTCAGAAAAAGTATATTATTTCAGTGAAGATATTCTGTAATATGCTTGTTGAAGGCAAAAAATTTGGTGGTACTCTTTGTTATTTCTTAAATTACAAACAAGGAAGATGTTACATCAATCAGAGAACATAGAAATCACTTTAATCTAATTTTCCCTGAAAATTCCAGGGTCAGACTGCAACCTGTAATTCAAATAGCTAACCAGTTTGAAGAGGAGATTCAATATGTAGTTATTAAAAGAAAGGGCCTATGGTCCTCAGTCACAAAAGGATTTGGTGATCTTCACAACCCTTCTAGGCTTTACCCCATTAAATAGGAAAGATTTCAGCCCTCGCAGAGAGATAAGATATTCCTCATTGCAAGAACGAGTAACTTCTTGTCATGTATTACATCAAGAAGTAATAGAGGATGATGGAAACTCTTCAAAATGCGGGAAAAACACATTTTGCTTTGCTCTCAATAGGTGTTTAGCTATGTTACACAGACAATTGAGGACCACTGCTGCACACTACAATAGCCATTATGCCTATTTTCCAAGCTGTTAAAGAGTCACCATTATCCTGTTCTGATTGCTGCAGCATTAAATATCTGATTAAAGAAAAGCTTTTCCAAAGCACAAATAATAGCTTTGTTAAAATGCTGGGTAGCTTCACAATCCTTGCAATGAAAATGTCTATTCTTAATTCTTTATCCCCTGAAGCATTTAAATAAATACATTAAAAGTAAAATTAAAAAACCTAAAGATTGAAAGGGTTTGAGGTGGGTGCTTTTTGTCTGTATGAGAATAATATTTAATTCTTCTTAGGGAAAACAGTGCAAAGGAAACTTTTTTAAAATCAAGGCTGAAATATTAATAATAAGGATAAAATGTCTACCCTAGAAGGAGCTTCAAAGTATAAATTCTGTTGAGCCATTTTCATTAGTTTTATGCAAACATTTTAGCAATAAGCCTGGAAGACTTTAAAGAGGTCATACTCTTTCACAAAACATAAACATATTAACTCCTTCCCAAAAATATACAGAACTGTTTTTTTAGTGGGAAAATCCTCATATAGTACATATCAGAACAGATTATTTATACTGTGTTGAAGTCTTACATGCACATTGAAATATATGACTTACCCCAAAAAGCATTTGATCCATTCAGGATAACAATTCACAAAATAAGAGGCTAAAGGTTTATGTTCTTTAGAAATATAAAATTATTTTTCTGAATATAAAATTCTGCCTGCAGGTTTTTATTTCAGGAAAGGAAAAAAAGAACCATAAATACACACACACACACACACACAGAATCTGTCATGTCATAAGTCAAAAATCAACAAGCTTTTCCAAGAGTAATTTAATAATTCACACAAACAGGATGAAAAAAATTAAGTTGTGTGTTTCAGATGGAAAAGCCCATAAAACAAAAAGCAAGATCTTTATCTTGTTCCATCTGTATCACTCCCACACAGCACATACAGAGTTGAACAGAGTACACGGAATATTGTGACATTTCAAAACTGCATACATTTAGGAAACTGTGCATCACCATTTCAGGGCTCTGGAAGAACGCTTAGCTAATACCTACTTAAATACTGAAGTACACAGACATGTGGCTCTAAAACCAAACCATTTGCCTGGATGCCATTTAATCCCCTTCTATCAAAGTAAGATCAGTAGCACTTGAGCCATATTCAGGCTCAAGTATGGCTCTAATACGAAGGAAAAGCAAAGCAGCCTTACCCTGGAAATCAAAGGCCTGGTGTGTTAGCAACAGACCCAGGCATGCTATGTGATAACACTGGACACACATTTCCTACCTGTGCCTGTCCCAGCCATCTCATTTTTTGCCCACTCACTACAAAGTCTTTAAGAGTCGCAGAAAGAGAGGCCTGGTACTGACTGACTGGTGGGCTGCTGTGACACCCAAAGGCCACCATCAGTGTCTCTACATTTTCCTCCAGAGAAGCTTTACAATTCTCTGCTGGAATCGAGCTCTTACTCTAGGAACATTCCATATCTGTCCAACAGTAACCATCCCAGTAACCAGAAATGCAGTATAAGTGTGGCCCACCATGGAGAAAGGTGTGATCTCAACTATTCAGAATTCAGTACATTTCAGCTGGTCGCTTAAAAAAAAAACCCTAACCCCCAAAAAGTTCCAGCAAACCTGATTTGTTTTTTGTCACTGTTCACATAAAACAGAGTTTGAAACCCACATTAGGTGTAGTTTCTGAGGTACCAGGAAAGAGAATAGGATGACTGAAGCAGACTTTTCTTATCTTAAGTAACCAAAATTAACCCCCAAACTAATAAACCATTTAAGACATTCTGTTACCTTGCTATCACTGCATGCTATTTAATATGATCCAAACAGAAAATCTACCAAAATTCACACCTAGAAATTTTTCTAACTCACAATTAGGAAAAATCCCGTTTGATTTTGCCAGTCAAAGGGACCATGTTTCCTGTCTACCTGCTGGTATGATAGAAAGTCATTATAAATGAAAGAGAAATGTGAAACACGTTAAGCTGATCAGCAAATTCATACTGGTTTGATTGTACACACCTTGCATCAACAGTTGTTTAGAAGACTAATTTGACTCATCTATATGTGAATGTCTAGATTTCCTTGTGAACTGGCCAAACAAATGAATTCTCACTGACAAGGAGCAATACTGAGCACCTGAGATTTCCTCGTCCAACACCTAAAGCAGATTTCTCATATGAAACTAGCAATGTACTGGAAGAGAAAAGCTGTTTAAGAGCAAGGGAGCAGATAGCTCCTCATGCCTCATACCATATCCTACAGTTCAGATTTCCAGAGAGTTTATCATTCTTTACATAGGACAGATGAATATTTTAGTGTAATCAATGTGTCTTATTCAGATAACGATGGAAGTCTGAGACTGACATGCAATTGTCTGTGCTCTTCTAATGCCAACGTCAAAAATTGACAAATAACTATAACATTCTCTTCAAGGGAAAGAAAACAAAGAGTACCAGAAATTAAACTTCAGAAAATGTTAAGGAAAAAACCAAAGGGATGGCAATAAAAAGAGTTTTCCATATTGTGATAAAACACTCTGCAACTGTAATCCAATTTTTTTCACCTATGAACAGAGCTGCTTTGAGATGTATAAATTATAGTGCTTCTACGAGAACAAGTGGACAGTATCAGGCCTGGAAGCCTGAATTAATTTTGATTTTCCTCTTTATGGAAGATTCAAAGCCCGATTTGCTACAAAAACAAAAGAGATAAACAATCCAGCACCTATGGAAACTAGAGAAGGCAAGGAATTTTGTAGAAGTAAAATATACTAGGTAAATGAAAAGGTATTTTCCAGTCACTAAACCCTTCAGTTTTTTATGCAAGGTTAGATTAAGTATTCATGTCTATCTTTTATATAGATTATTCAAGTAACTTTGCTCAAGAAAAGTTATTAGCTCAGCAAATAAAAAAAGAAATAACTTCAACATTATTTCATTTCAACCTCTTTATTTTTAATGCAGCTTTTTGAGCTGCACAGGTATTTCTTCCTCTCGCTTCTGCTTCACTGGCCTGAAAGGAAGAATGGATGACAGGACAGGCAACAGCCAAATACACACATAGCAGAACACATTTGTTACCAGCTGGGCACAAGGCTCCTACCTACCACTCTGTCTCACTTGTCCCCTATCCTGCCAATCCAGCATTTCCTCTAAATTCACCAGTGAGAAAGAGGCCAGTTTATGAGATAGATGCATTGCTCATACAAATAATACACAAGGAAACTTAACGTGAGCAAGAGATGATTTATTCCAAGAGTGTCAGTTCATCAAGGGTTCTCAAAAGTTTATCAGTTCTCAGTTGCCCAAGACTAACATTTAAATGTTCTGCCATATGGATACCAAAAAACCCTGTTGTAATACCATTTAACTTTTAGGATAACTGAGGGTTGGAAGAAGGTGAAAATGTAAGCTTTTCTCTTTGTGACTTCAAGTGCCCAGCTTGATGTCTGACATGATATTGTGGGTGGAAAGAAAGGACAAGAGAGGAGAGAGAAGATGGAATTTGTTCTCCAAGAGTCTTCACTAGCAGGGGCACACTGCTGTCTGTGGCACCTGGATCCCACCCCTCTCTTGGAATAAATAGCTCCTTTCTTCCCACTCTCACTTCAACTCAGGTCCCTTGAGCAGAGAATTTCTCTGCTCTGTCACTTTGCTGGGGTGGCAGGGAGAGGGATTCTGGCTGGATACAAATCAGGGAGAAGACTGAGGAGGAGAAAAGAGCAAGAAGAGAGTGAACACAGTTCACCTCCAGCTCTCTTCCCTCTGCTTCTCCCTACGGCCAGAGCAGGTGGTCTGTGTATTGCAAAAGTCCATTTTTCTGGGTACATATGGCTCAGAGTAGAACACAAAACTGCACAGGGCTAGAGACTATATAAACACTGTAGCAGTACTAATGCTTAACAATTTTTACCAATTTTGACTTCACAATTCCAAAATGACCAATGGTACCCAAATATAATTTAGTATTGCTATGAGTTAGTTATACCATATTATGTATTTCTGAAGGATCCTGCAGTGATATTTCTCTGCTGTTTGGTCAATGGTAAAAAGTACTTGATGATTAAATGGACCTATTTTCCCTTTCATACCTTTTTCTGTGTTGCTTTTGTGTTATCTCTTATCATGTAAGACAAGCTTTGTGCCTGCTTACTTAGTAGTGATATAACCGCAGGCCTGGTTCCTGCGGTATATCACCGTGTCCCGCAGCCATAGGGAGGAGGAGGAGGAGAAGATCCAGCAGGCAGGAACTGTGCAGCAAGATTGATTTATTTAATTATTTTACAAACTCCTTATAGACTTTTCTCTTCATAGTCTAATTGGACAAAGGACCAGCCACCCCTTCGGGGTGATTGGCTAAAATCCTAAAACATCCATTATCAAAATATTTTCTACTATACCATAAACAAGACTTTTCAAGGTTGCAGGTGGCTTGGTTGTTTACATTCCCTGCTACCTCTTCTGTGAGGGAGAAAAATCTCTCACGGACTTAGAAACTAACAAGAAAATCCTCACGAACAGCATTTTTGTACGTACAAAGTGATCCCTCCACCTGCACACTCTATCTAATAAACCTAACCTAAAGTTTGCTCCTCCTACTCTTCTTTCCTTTGGTTCCTCTTTATCAGCTTCTCAAAAACTCCTTTACATGCTCATTTTTGTCCTGTTTCCAGCGAGTTTGTATTTTATTATTGTCCTTAGAAAATTACCGCTTTTGCTGTTCAGGCTCCATTTATCAGGTTTTACTACCCAGTGGATTCAAGTGATGAAGAGCTGCAAATTCTTGTCATAACATGTGTTTCCACAACACCTGCACAATTCACTCAACTGTGTGAAACCAAGGAATCCTGGGAACCTATATATCCCTTATGACAACCGAACTGTAGCCTTTATTCTCATATAATGACTTCCCTCTGAAAGCAGAGGACTTTCTGCTTTCAATGTCAGTTCAAGAAAAATAAATTGAATCACTTATGTTTGGAAGCAGTCTGAAACTGAAAGGGAACGGGGGAAACGTTAGAATGAAAGGATCCTGAATTCCAGTGTCTAGCAAAGACACATTGTTCTCTTTTCTCCCTACAGTCTCCTCACATTATTCTGTCCAACAGATGGACACATGTCCATTGCAATATTTTTTCTCTTGTTGTTTGGTTAATGTGAAGCCCTAGATTTTCCTTACTTCAGATATTCAACTTCAGACCCAGGCCAGATTTACAGATTTCTAGTTTATTTTACATATTTTATAACTACAGCATTCATAGAATATACCTATTACATTATCCAGCTTTAAGGTACACATCTCTGCCGTCCTCACAAATTCTAGATGTTCATGGTTTATAGAAGAGAAACCAGGGAGATCAAGTCTTCCTTGCATTTATGGAAAGTCAATTTAAGTGGTTTGTTCTGGGTTCCACTGCCAGCACCCCAAGTTACCTAGACTCAACAGTCCCAAGCTCTTGACTTAGATCAAGCATTGTGATATAACGCCATGCTACAGAGCCCCTGACCTGATGCACTGGCAACTTCCAGAATCCTCTGCTCTCACAGATAGACAAGACCAAGTATCATGTAAAAAAGCTTCCCCTGGATTATTATTTCCTATAATTGTCATCTTATTTTCTTGAGATTAAAACCATTTATCAACTTTATGCAAAGTTTAAAAGTAACTTCTGGTTTTGCTGGCTCTGTTAAACAAGAAAAAGGCCCTATAAAAATCCTTCTTCATTAGATCACCTTCTAAATAGTTATATTCAGCCCAATAAATCAAGAGGATTCTTGGGAGAAAACTGATTTGAGGTTTTTTTGTTGTGACCTTTAGTATTTCCTAACCTCTGAGATACTACTAATGCTCTTTTTTCACCAAAAAAGAAAAGTGGTATTGCTACAAATAGACCACATACAATGTATTTCTATACGTGTCATGCAGTTTGACAATTATCCATTAGTAGTAACCTGGAGTAAATTAATAAAAGCCTTGAAATAGGACAGCAAACACGGTTACATTTTCTTCCTTTCAAATGGTATCTCAAAGGACTTGGGCACAAATATGCTTGAAATTGTGCTTTGCTCAACTACTCAATTATTTCTCTGGCTTTTAGAGGCTGTTCTTTGTTCAACTGCTGGATTAATGCTACTACTTACTAATATTTTCTGATTGTCTGAAAATGCTTGAGCAGGAACAATTTTCCTCAATGGGACTGTAAACATTCCAGATGAACTTGCTACAAAGAACCAGCCTTTTGATTCCTTCAATTGATGATGAATATCCTTAACATAAAATTAAGAACATATTGGGTTAATACTACATTTGGACTAGTTTAGAGACAGAGAAAAGATCTCCTACTTTGCCATACTCATAGGGTCAAGGCCAGTTTCCTTAATAGTTTGAACAAAGGCAGCTGTTTGGATCAAGAACTTCCCACACAGTGTGTCAGTTCATGCACTACAGATACTGAAACTTCATCTTTGAGGGCAAGGATGTACAAAGTAGAAATGCAACATCTAAATACAGGTGTTATCAGATGCCTTCACAGGTAATTCTCATACTTCATTGGCAACTGCAGTTGTAAAACAACTCCACTACGATCTTCTAGAGCACTGATGTACTACTGATGCTGCAGCCCAGTCACTGCAAAATTGATTGCAGTGCAGAACACGGGCCTGCAATGTTCTGTACTAATTTATCACAGTAGGCATAATAAAAAATATGGTTAAGAATAATTTGTGCCACTACAGTAATTAAAAGCAAACATAACAAAAAGAAAAACATGAACATTAAACTGGCTGAAAGAGAAAGAGGGAAAAATATGGATTATATTTTGTAACCAAAACAATATGCAAAGATGTAGGCTATGTAAAAAGAGAGAATTGTGAAAGAAAAATGCTCAGGTGCTTCTTTTAAATGCAAAAGTGTTGGTTTTTTTCATTGAAGCCAAACCCAACCATTTTCATAGAACAATGTTTCAGAAGTAATCCATTTCCTAGCAGGTGACAGCCATCAGTCAGGTTAGGGACTGAAGGAGTATGGCAAACTAGCAGAAATGTTCAGACCATACACTGCTCCAAGACCTCAATTGGATCACTCCTAGTCATTTTTTCAAGGGACCAAAATATTTTGAGACCTAGTCTTTTGCAGCAGCACTTCAGGATGGGATAATTCCAAGTTATTTTAGAGACAGGACATAGTGACTTTGCCTCTCTGCCTCTTTCCTTTATTAGGGTCTTTGAAGGAAGAGGAGAGACACTAATCAAATTTAGCTTTTTTTAAGCCTTCCCATATCTCCAAAAGCAAGAATACACCTGGCAAACAAGAGACATTACAATTCCTGTGAAACATTTTGCTAGTTTATATACTTGCTTCAGAGCACTGTCATCATTACAAACTTTAAAGTTCTCTTCAGTCACCACTATAAATGCTCTAACATGTTCCTTCTTCAAAGCCATGCTTACTAGCCAAGAAATTAGAAGGGTGTTGGGACGAAGACATTCTCCATGGGAACCCTGGAATGCTAGAATTGTAATATGACCGTGTAAACACCACGAGGTGTCATCTGTCATCTTTAATCCTTTGATTAAAGAATAAAAAAGCCACAAAAACTCTATAGAGCACAGAAGACTGCTATCTAGCTAGCTAGCTATATATCTATATATATATATCTGCCACTGTGCACACTGCTAGCACAAAGATTTCTTCTTCTATTCAGTGCATGGTGCTCCTGACACATACTTCCTATAAATAGACTCCACTCTGATAGTCTCCCTTTACAGTTATCTTGATATCACCACTGAACCTGCATTTCCCAGAGCCTTGGATTGGTGTTTCCTACTATTTTTTTTTTTAAATCTTATATGCCAAGTAGCTTTGCCTCACAGGAATCTATCCATGTATAACATGATATGTGAAGAGCTTTATAACATAGTTTTGAATCGTGATTAAACCAGGGGAGAACAGAGAATATGCAAACCAGAGTCTGCTTAGGTGTCTCTGACCACATAAAGGGATGTTGGCTTACACTCAAGGGATTTTGTGCCACTATATATGTCTGACACTGTATTACAAGCTTCTCCAGGTTGCAGAGAGGGGGCAGAGTGTGTGTGCTGTTTTCAGTGTGTTGTTTCTTACTCCACTGCTGTTTTGCTTTCAGTAAATTGTTATCTCAACCCGTAGTCTCTGCCTTTGTCCCTCTCTTACCAGAAGGGGCAGGGGAAAGAGAAGTGTTTTATTTGGAATTTAATTCATGGCTAGTGTTAAACTACTACATTTTCAGAGAGTAGGGCATTCTCTTTTCTCCGATGGCATATTTTTTGAAGTAATGTGTAACAAGGAAGTATTAATATCTGAATCCTTTTAAAGAAGGATTCTATTTCAGTAAATATTAGGCCTTATTAAAAAGTAATAGTTTTCTGCAATACAAAATTAATATCATAAAAGGGATCAACGGTTGCAAGTGTTTTTGACAGCTCAAAAAAAAAGAGAAAAGTTGATTAGTTTGATAAAACAGCACAAACTCCACAAAATCTTAAAAAATTATTGTATCACCAGCTTGATCAATGAAAATGTCATGGTGACGTCAGTATGAAAAATCATGCTCAACTGTGATGAAACATTATGCAATTATTAGTACTAAAACCAGAACTGTTTAGATTGTAAATTAGGATGCCTAGGAATAGACATCCTGTTTTAGAAAACAGTTTATCCATCAAATACCACAAATGGCTGATTCAGAGTTTTTGCAAGAATAGTTGTCAAGACCAGTTCAAGAATAATTTGGTTGAATAGAAAGGCAGTGCTGTGGGGATGCCTTCTGATATCCTTTCATGTAGCATTTACAAAACCTCATGGAATTAAACTGGGAAGTTGACTCAGCTCTCTCTTCCCTGACACATATTCTTGCCACGAAACACATGGTATTCCTGTGTTGAACTCCCTCTAGTTCATTTTTAATCAAATATGTGGCAAATCCAGGAAGAGAACTTGGAGTTTTAATCCCCCTTTATCTGAGTGAATTAGCATTTCGGTCTGTGTTCTTTGACAACAAAAATATGTGAACCAACCTGACCTGCTCTTAATCTTGAGTGTCCTTCAATGCTGGCTACAAGGGAGGATACAACACCACTACTGCCATTGCAACATGAGTGTATTCATTGCATTTTATTCAAAACTCACAGAACTAATTCTGTTTTGTGAGAAATTTGAGTCATTTGACTTTTCAAGAAGGAGGAATTCCTCAACCTATTACATATGCACACAGCTGCTGAGGGCAATCCCAAGGAAAATCATGACTCAGAAACTTTATTCTATTAAAGGGTAGCTGAGCAATTCAGCTGAGAACAATCTGAAATTTTCAAGAGTTTTTCCTTATGAGCTGTCACTTTTTAAGGAAATAATGTAAGCTCTGAGAATCAACCTCCTGCTACCCTTCTTCCACATTCAATCCAGACAATTTTTATGGGATTGAAAAGCTTACTAGTTTACTGGCCCACGTAGCATCTAGCACAAAAATAAGTTATCAGTAATCATACAACAGGTGTTTCTGGGATTCTGATGATGCAGTCCATCAGCAATGTTGTGAAGGACTTTTACTTGCTTGAGTGTAAAATTTTAATTCTCTCTTCCTCAAAAAGGTACAAGTTTGCTTCCACTGAAAACTAGGTTTTCTGTGGAGTTACTAAAATCTGAACATTTGTTTATAAAGACTTAAGTAGCCCCTTTTTGTTATGCAGTGCCAGAGACTCATTAAACATCTAAACGTCTGCTCAGGAAGGCTCTAGATATGAGGTAAGACAAGACAGCCTTAAAACAGAATAGCAGGTGGCTTAGCTGGAGAAGGGGAACAAAAGGTGTCCCTGGGACACCTTAAATGAGGGGAGCAACAGGCAATGTTAAAAGTACTTGAACAACGAGGGCTTTTAAGGGTTAGGGTAGACAGGAGGGAAGGTGTCCTTGCTATACATTAGGATTCATGATGCTCTGGAATGAAAGGTTAACTTCTTATTGGGAATCAAATTTCAGGAGATGTCAGAAAATGCATCTCTCAGAAACAGAGTCCTGGAAAAGGAAAAAAGAAACTATCTAAAAACATTCAAAAGAAATTGTTAGACAAACCAGAAAACCTGTAAGCTTCAGATCAATCAGAGTGTTTTGCACAAACATGTACGATATTGATTCTTAACCATAAGAATATTCGATTCTTCTAAACCAAGGAACTGAGCAGGATACAGAACATATCTGTCTGTCTCCAAAGCAACAAGGCAAAGGCTGCCAAGCATAAAGTCCCTTGTTCCATGAAATCCTGAAAGCAGGTTTTCTGCAGATTGCATCCTGGTTTATATGTATTTTAAGCTGTGAAGCTCATGGTGATATAAGAGAAATCACTATAAATTTTCAGAAAGATAAACAAAGCATACACGAAGGAGAGACTTCCCAAACATCACAGAATTGCTGTATGGCAAGAAACCAAACTTTTCTGCATTACAGCCAAGTGCCCTGCTTTGAAACCATACTGCTTGACAAGAACAGGATCTGCTTTGTTTAAACAGTTCCAGCCTTTCATTAAGTCACTTACACCCATCAGGCTCCCACGGCTTTACAGATTAGAATAAAAGTTGTGAATGTAAATCAAAATTTTGCTGAGCATATTACTGCTATGTAGGGAACCATTATTAGTTTCAAAGGTTAAGCACAAAGGAGTTTTGCCATGGATTCAGTCTTAGGCGAGCACTTCTTCTACAGCGCACTTCTTGGTACAGAATGACTGTTCCAGGGTTATGTGCAGTCTCTTCACAGCTGCTGTAAGGTTTTACCTGCCTATAAAATGCTTTCAGAAAAGAACTCATTTATTTACATGTGTATTCAGAAAAGAAATGCAAAATGGAACCTAAGAATTCAGTAAAGTGTCACAAGGACAACAGATGTACTCTTCTCTCCATTATGCTGTCTAAGCTCATGCCTTTAACTCTTGAGTATCCTTGCCCTGAACAACCTCAAGTAAATACGTGGAAAACGTGCCAAATCCACTCTTGCCATAGTTCCAGAGTCCACTGGAAGCTCACCCTTGCCTTTAGTGCAATGCAGTGCTTAACCACATTCATCTTGATAAAATTCCAATTAAATTCTAATGAATGCTGTTAGAAAGTGTGTGTTTGGTTGTGGGTGCTGTTTCTTTTGTTCTTTTTATAATAAAAACACTCTAAATATTCATTAGCACCCACACTGCCACTCTATTCTCAAGGAAAGAAGGAAGAAATTGCTCAGATATTTCCTATAGGCAACTATTCACAAGGCTGAAATGTCATTTAACCTAAAATAAGTTTGTACAGATAACGGTGCTGTTTTGAACAAGACATGCTATGGAAAACAGCAAGGAAAGAGCAGTGGATTTAACTGGTATGCAGTTAAATCCAATTAAGTTATTGATGGCCAGTATCAATAAAATTACTGATGCTTATTCTGGGAGTTTCAGAGTCGGTGAAACCTACCCCATGAGAGACAGCACCGCTGATTTGCTTTGTCATAGCAATGTCTTCTCTCCCTATTAGAAATCTCAACAGCTTATTCCTACAGCTTATTAGAAGCTGTAAAAATCACAGATAAAATAAGGATTGGAAAGCTGAAAGGATGATTCATCCACTCCTTTATTTTCCAAACTGAGGAAATAGCTGGGGGGTGCACAGAGGGAAGGGAGGAGGTGGAGGTGGAATTAAAAAAAAAAAAAAAAAAACCTAAGAAAAACAAACAAATCAACGTTGGCTCTCTGAAGCACACCAGAGGGCAACACCTTTGATCCTAGGGAACCATCATCCTCAAAAGGAGGGGTGGGGGTGGGAAATCCTATTGCACATTTGCAAAGATCAGCTGCCTTTTTGCAGAAAGCTTTTGACTACAAATAGGCTCCCCAGGACCCTGATCTTAGGACACACACTCTTTTGAGAGCTCAACTTTTACTGAGACAGCTGAGGCTTATGTTGCAGTGCCTGAAAAGAGATTGAAATGCAGTTTGTACTGAGATGTGCAGCAGGATTCAGATAACCAGTAACAGGACGCAGGAACAGTCCTGTACAGTTTGTACCTACCACTTTCTTCAGTTTCACTCATTGTCATTGCAAAGAAACTTTTCAGCTTGAAAAATTTTTTGAACAGAATAAAAACCTTTCAAATGGCAACTAAGGTGTTTTTCACACTGTGTCCTCATACAGTGTGGGCTGGGACAGCCAAATCCTATTTAATACTATTGTCTGGAAATGCTAAAAATAAAAAAAAAATTAAAAAAAAAAAATCAACATAACAAGCACTCCCAAAACCACACAGAAAAACAAAACCTGCAGTGAGGCCAACCCAGCCTGCCTGAGGGGTATGGGATGTCAGCACAGAGAGGCATGTTTCTTCCCATCTTCCTCTGCATAAAATCAATCTGCTGATTTGAGTGGATTTCATACCAAGCCAGTGTGAGAGGTAATGAAGACCTTTCTCATGTCCCTCCAAGCCTTGAAGCATATTATGATGGAGTCTACTTGTTTTCTGGCTGGCCTGGATCTCCACAGAGGTTCAGTGATCTGAACCACAGCAAAACACGAAAGAAGTGGCATTCTTTAGTAGAATCTCTAGTAGCAATTTTTTAATATCTATAGGGAGCAGTAGCCTGAGAACCTTAACCTCTCCCACCCCACTACCATGCTTAAATTAGAGAAAGCAAAAGGCAGATAAAAATCACCCTGGTTATAAATATCATAAGAGCAATTACAAATGATTAATGATTCTTTCAATGCCTAACTACCATTTTTTTTTCAGATTTAAACACACAATGTGTCACTTCAGGCGAGGTAGGTAGCAACATCTAATATGGTAGAAAATAGCCACATTCCCAATGGAAAGAAAAATTGGAGAAGTCTATTACTAATTTTGTAGCTATACATCCACATCCCACTTCAATGTGTTATTAAAATTAGCTAGACCATTCTAAGCCACAGGAAAAGCATGGTTTAAGCTAGGAACATATGTAATTCCAATGCAGAAGGAACTGAATTTGAGCATATGGAATTTCAACAACAGCCCTTTCATTTATAAGTTCCAGAGCCTTTACCCCCATGAGGACATTACTGAGTTAATATTGTACAAAAGTGATGGATTTAAAGGTTACCTCTCTTTTTACAGACATGTGAAGCACACACATAATGTCACACAAAATCCTGAGCAAATGGATGTTTAAAACCATTCTAATGAAAGAAAATAAGAATAAATGTCAGCCATCAGAAAATATCTATTTTTTCCTTTTAGGTGCACTTGATGCTCTGCTTCATCCTCTGCACAAATTCTGAACAAGCCATCAAAAGGCAAGGATTATTTTCTTTAATCACCAGCTCTTGTCTGTTGGCAGCAGTTCCAATCTACAGGATTTCAGAGAATTTCTTCTATGCAGGCGTGGATTTACTGAGGAATATGGTATATCTGGCCCTTTCTCTCACCCCTACTCACTGGTCCTACTTGATGCTGTGCACAGACACTTCCGTGCCACGGTCAAACCACAGCTGTTCCCTCACCCACCTCATTTCATCAAAAATCGAAAGCCGTACACTTTTCCCAGAATGACTAACATTCCTCAGTGTGGGATAGCAGCGGGTAACAGAGCCCTACCTTCATATACTTAACAGTTAAATCTGTCCTGGACACTAGAAGTGATAACCATGTGATAACCAAGTAATTGCCATGGAGGTCTCACATCTATCCTTAGAATAAGTTTGACCTCTGCTATTTGTGTAAGACCTGAGCTGAAAGAACTCCTGTACATATTTAATGTGACTAAATGTCATTTAGATATGAATCACTTCTTCAAAGTCTCCCACCCTTATGCCACTTTTTAAAAATTTTATTAAAAAAAAGATGGCAGAATAAAACCACAAAAAGAAACAAAACCTTCATACTAAACGTTGAGGGTTTTTAGAGACTGCTTTTGGAAATGCAGTTATGTTCTGGGGATTTTTCTCAATTAAACATCTAATACTTAGTTTTCTGCAGGAAGACATACGGTCCTGTTCACCAGTTTCTATGAAAGTTTCTTGTAGGTTCTTGGGGGGTTCAGTCTGGACCGGACGGAGACGAGACGGTGACGAGAGATCTCTATAAGCAGATCTTGGAACATGCGGTTTATTGCAAAGGGCGTGGGTACAGGGGCACTGCTTAGAGCTGCCAGACTCAGCTCGGAGCAGGCCCAGGAGAGCAAGAGAGTAAGCAGGTAAGTAAAGAGAGAGAGCGAGAGGAATGAGAGTGAAGAAGAAGTAGTAAGAGAGGAATGGAATGGTGAAGTCCTGGTTACAATACAATAAATCATCTTCTGTACTGAATATTCTAATTGTCACTAACCAATCTAATACAAGATACAAATCCTATAGCATTTACATACAGCCTATAAGAGTTCTTATATTACCATAGAGTGTTACATCTTAACTTCTAAAAACTACTCTTTGGACCCCTTCTGCTGAGCTAGTAGGGTCTGCTCTGACCCTTGGACCTGCTTGCAAGCAGAGGGTATTGTTCAATCAAGAGGGGATTACCTTCAGTTGGGCCATACCATTGTTTTCTAGTTGTTCAGTAACTAAGACCTGGTATTTCAAAAGTGGCTTTCATTTCGATGTTGCCTGTAGTTTTCATATTCCCAAAATCTTTTGTCAGGCAACCATAAGGCTTTCCTGTTTCATCTTCCCCAACAGTTTCTAATTCAGATTAGTACCACATTTCTGTAGTAAAACTTCATTTATGTTTACAGTTAAGTTCCGGAAAAAGGAGGACAGAGGCTTGAAATTGGGCACTTTCTACAAGGAACAGTAGAAGAAAATATAATCACTCTTGTTACAGCAGTTGAAAAAGGCAGAGGTTTCCCTTTAAGTGAGGGTTTGTTGTTTGGGGCTATTTTTTTTTTTTTGTTTTGGAGATTGATTTCAGAAAAGTGACATAAGTCCATTTTCTAGGAAGCTTCATATTAGGGCAGCCGTGTCTTCTGCTGCACCCTGCCTGCCAACTGTCTCTCCTGCCTCGCAGAACAGCTGCTCACAAGTAGCAGCTCCCATTTGTCCCGTTGGTTGTGACTGTCACCTGTCATTTTGTCATAGCAGTAGCTGGCACTGGGATGGGTTGTGTTCTCTCTTACTGCAGGACTAGGCCAGACAGTGACTGACGCTGAAGCTGCAGATGCTGCCATCTGAAGACCACAGTTCCTTTATAGGTGACAGACCCAACAAATGAAGCATAGCCTTTCTCAAAGCAGTGAAAGGCCCTTGGATCATTTCCTTCAGCCACATTTTCTCCAGGCTGTAGCAACCTTTACAAGTGCTCAGGTGCTTTTATATTGCTCTGAAGACTGGTGTCTGCAATTTATAATTATAAACCATATTATGTGCAAGTACTTCTGGAGACACTAATTGTAATGGTAATCATAAATAGCCAAAGATGCATTAAATCAGCCACAATTAATATCAACATTTTACACATCAGCTTTCCTGGGAAAAGATTGTTTTCTGTAAAATCCAAGTTTTTAACCTTTAAAGTTTGCCATCTACTTTAAGCTATAACAAAGCAAGGATTTTCAAGCTAGGTGAAATCATGCCTTGTGATGTTCACATTTTCTTGCAAGCTGTCTATATTTGAAGCTGACTCTTGTGGCTCACTTTTACAGCATTGCTCCATATCTCAGAAATATATAATTAAACTTCACTGATCCCTATGAAAGCTTAAAATTTCAATCCTCAGTTGAAGATGTTTATGGACATTATATAATGAATAATTTCAGATAAATAACAATCTCATTCACCCTTTCTCCTTCAATTTCTGAAAAAGCTCAGGCATATCTGACCTATTTAAAAGCCGTTTAAAAAAAAAAGTTTACTTCTATTGTTTTCAGAAAATAATTCCTACCTCACTCACTCCCTACCTACCTCACCTCCAGCACTCTCCAGTGGAAGATATTTATGTAGTCATTTCCTTCATACACTGCATTCATTTAAAAAAAAAAGAGAAAAGTAGCACAGTCCAAATTCCTCCACATTCTGGGAAAAGAGGCATGCTATAACTTAGTCTTCCTTACTTCAAGGACCTTTCCAGATAACACTCACCCCAAAAGCATTCTTAATTTTTTTCCCTGAGGGCCATTTCTACACCTCTTGTTTGACCATATATTTTGTTTTCTGCAGCATCTCTGTTACGTTTCATCAAACAAAAATCCTTACACATCTCTTTCTGGCCAGGATTTTAGTTCCTTATGTTTGGCAATATATTTAGAACAAAGTAACTCAAACCACTAGAAAAGGGTTTAACCTTTTCATGAACATCCATGACACCACCTTTGGGGATGGTTTACCCAGTCCACAAAGGACTGAGGAAGATGGTCCTACTTGCAGCAGCTACTATAGAATTTAAAGAGATTTCTTTCAGGTAGTCCCATTTAGGATATGGCCAACCTTTTCCACATAGCTTTTGATGGATTATCATAATTTGGCAGGCTACAACAAGTAACCACTCAAAACACAGTTTTGAGACAAGACTGAGAATCTGAAACAAAATATAAACATTAAAAAAAACCCAAACCAACAAACCACAGAGTGGAAGAACTGACAGGTAACTTATAACTGAGATATCTTCCCTTAAAGAATGAGTCAACAGTTTCAGTAAACACACAGCTTTTCTTTCTGCAAAGTTATTTTTGCTCATTCTCTGAAATGGAAAAATGTTGTCTCTGCTAGGGCTTCAATATATCTGAAAGCTTTTGCACCTCCTTGCACAAATGTAACTAAATAAATTATATCTCTGATTTGTCAGCAGCATACATTAATTTTTATTGCTGTTTGGCAAAAGTCACAAGAAAACGAGTTTTTTTCTGGGAAGCATCAGTTAAGCTTTGGGCAGCAGAGGTGGTTTTTTGTTTTCAAGTCTTTCTAAACACAATAAAAGTTGTTTAGAAAAGTGGTGTTATATTTTCAGAAAGAGGTAAAACACATGGTGCAGCTGAAGGCTATGGAAAACAGATAACTCATGTTTCCATCGCCTCTGCAGGAAGGTAGTGTGTGACCATCTGCCAAAGACTGATAAGCTCTGGAGACTGATGGTCCCATTGAATCTGCAAGGACTGAAGAAATCAGGCCCCAAGGTTCAGCTCAACCTGTACAAGGCCACCAGCACACACCAGCATCTGCGAGGAGCTATGCTAACCAAACCAGGTGGAGATAAAGCCATGGGGATATCTGTGTGCCTGCTGGAAACAAGGTCTCTGGAACCTGGCAGCCTCTGGGCATCCAGCTAGGGTTAGCCCACAGTGGGTACTATGAGAGAAGGTGTGAGTCAATTAACAGTTACCTACTAATTATTGTCTAACTAACAGAGGCATTCTTAAGCATGCTGGTGTTCTGTGACTTGCCTGCCCATGCACATGGGAGAAAGAAATTCCATTGCATACAGCAATAACATATTGATGTCTTTATAAGGCGAAAATTTGATCAGATATTTGCCACTGGTGCTTTTATAAATGCATTTATAGATGTACCTGGAGACCTCTTTTTCACTGTAGCACATGCATTTAGCCTCCAAAAATACTCTCTTAAGTAATTATTATTGCTAATACACTGCATCCCAAAACCTCACTGCTTTCAAGTCCATTTCACTGTCCATTTCAGAAGCACACAGGGCCAGCTTTTGTCATTTTCTCCCTGCCCCCTTTAAGCCAGCAATGACTTTATGCTTCCACAACAAAAGACCCATTAAAATTAAAGGAACAAGTCCTACTTGAATTCTCTGAATTTGAAAAATATCCACATTACTGGATGCTTCCACATCTTACTTTTATATGCATTGACATCATTCTAATTTGTTTCATATCTGCTGTCAGCACATATGTTGCTTCAATAAATTCACATTGCATCCAAGCTCCATGTCATACATGAATTGTAAGCAAAGACTGTCTCACTTAGCACCTCCAGTCTAACTCAACAGAAAATACAACGGGCAGCCTGCTTTCCATAGCACCATGCTGATTGGCATTAGCTGTGCTAACATTACTGTCTGATTGCATCCCATTATCAGTCTCAATCACCTTGTCTAGTGGCGGTGTCCAGGCAACCAGCCCAGTTACCAACGTTATTTTGTCTATTTTGTTTAAGTGCTGATGAGATCTTTGCTTTTCTTCCCGTTTCCTGGAACTTCTCCAGACTTATAAGACTTTTATGTAAAAGAAAATCGCAACCAATATTAATTTTTGTAGCAGTTCTTAGTAGAATTTCTCTGTGAACATTAAGAAAAGCTTTAATAATAGTGACTGAAAAGCCCTCACAGCCACAGCCCCTTGAAGATCTCAGTTTGATATACATTAACATGCATCTACCCTTACCCCTGAATAGTAGAAATATGACTATTACAGATGCAACAAACTGGTAAATATGGTTGTGGTAGTTTGTTGCATTACTATCTGCAGCTCTTCATTCTGTACTTTGCTCCTTGCAGTTGCAGTCCTCATAACAGGAGCTAAAAAACCCCAAACAAACCCAAAAAACCAGAAGCAGCAGCCAGAGCCCAGCCATCACAGTTCACAGCATATTGGCATATTGTCTTAGCCACAGACCTGCAGACAACATCCATTTACGCTGAAATGCAACAATGGAATCACAACTACACAAGTTTTTCCTCTTTCACTGGGGATTGCTGGAGGAACACAACTACTACAGATGTTTACTTTGTGAGACATTTGCAAGAGGCAAATGAAATGGTGCTTTGAAACTACTATCTGCTAGATGTGGCCAAATAGGTTTTTGGTCTCCTTTTGCTCCCCGGAAGTTGTTCTATAAGTTGTTATCTGTTTAGATTTGAATGTTTTGCTCATTTAGGTTTGTCTTTTTGGAAATGTTGTCAGTTTGTTCCTATTACAAAATGTAAAGTCTGTGTTTTGACTTTCATGGAGCATATTATTATGAAAGAGTCTGGGAATTTTTAAAATTTTTTCTAGGGGCCATATTGGCCTAAGGGATTAAAACAGGCAAGTTAAAATGCCGAACTCTTAAAGGAACCTAAATAATTACATTAATACTATAGGGGAATTGTGTAATAAAAAACCCAAACACCATTCCTCTGCCTTGGAAAAGTGCATCAATAAGCAAATGCAAATTGCTTGCACGCACTTTAGTTAGAGCTGGTTCTTTTTTTTTTTTTTTGTACAAAATTTGTGGCAGGCTGCTGAAAACCCTGGAAAAAATTACATTTGTTTCTGTTTGCAAAAGTTATTTCTCAGTAACAGATAGCACTACATGAAAGAAAGACAAAAATTAATATAGAGGCAGACAACCCCAGTCTCGCTCTAATATTTTGTGATTTCCAACACCTGTATTCTCTTGGATGAGCAGTTAGTCTTCCAGTTGGACTTAGTGATCTCAAAGGTCTTTTCCATATGCAGTGGGCTGACCCTGGCTGGATGCCAGACACCCACCAAAGCCTCTCTATCACTCTCCTCCATAGCAGGACAAGAGAGAAAATATAGCAAAAGATTCATGAGTTAAGGACCAGGAAAGATCACTCAGCCAACACTGTCACAAGCAAAACAGACTCGAATCTGGGATATTAACTGAATTCATCACTACCAAAATCAGAGCAGGATAATGAGAAGTAAAATAAGCCCTTAAAAGCACCTTCTCCCCCACCCTCATCCCCCACTCCTTCCCAGTTCTACCTCCTCCCCTCCAGCAGTGCAGGGAGACAGGGAATGGGGTTATGATCAGTTCATTCCATGCTGTTTTCCCCACTGCTCAGGGAGAGGAGTCTTTCCCCTGCTCCAGCGTGGGGTCCCTCCCACTGGAGACAGCTCTCAATGAACTTCTCCAACATGAGTCCATCTCATCAGCAACAGTTCTCCACAGACTGCTCCAATGTGGATCACTCTTCCATGGGGCGCAGTCCTTCAGGCACAGCCTGCTCCAGCATGGGTCCCCCATGGGGTCACAAGTCCTGCCAGGAAACCTGCTCTAGTGTGGACTCCTCTCCCCACAGGTCTGCAGGTCCCTGCCAGGACCCTGCTCCACCATGTGTTTCCCACAGGGTCACAGCCTCCTCTCAGGCATCCATCTGCTCTGGTGTCGGCTCCTCCATGGGCTGCAGGTGGATCTCTGCACTCCCAATGATCTCCATGGGCTGCAGGGGCACAGCTGCATCACCATGGTCTGCACCAAAGCCTGCAGAGGAATTTCTGCTCCAGTGCCTGGAGCAGCTCCTGCCCCTTCTCCTCCACTGACCTTTGTCTGCAGAGTTGTTCCATGAAGGAAGCTTCTGGCAGCTTCTTACAGAAGCCACCCCTGTAGCCCCTCCTGCTACCAAAGCTTGGCCATGCAAACCCAATACACCAAACCATTTCCACCTTTGAAATACCAGGTAGATTTTCTTTTTTGAGTATTAATTTTAAAACAATGACCTTTATTTTTAGGACTGTTTCAATACTTATATTGTCAGTTATATTCCCCTTTTACTACAGAAAGATGAATAGTTCAGCAAGTTCTACTCTGAGTTGTATTTCAGAAGATCCCAGAATGAACTCCCCAAGTTATCACCCATTATTCAGTGAGACCTTACACAAGTCACTAGTGCAATGAAGGTCTAGAAAGATGTAGACAACAGATACCTACACCTCTGACTCCAGGCTGTAAGACAGGTTAAATACCTCAAGAAATGTTAAAAGTTCAGTTAGTATTTTAGTGACAGGTGAAATATCCAAAACCTAACTCAGGAAAAAAAAAAAAAAAAGCACACCTCACAGTCCTGTTTAAGCAGTGAATTAATCAACAACACTGCTTCCCATCTGTACAATCTCCTATATTTTAGAGAAGTAATGCCTTTTGTTACCTTTTTATTGGGTAAACTTTGGTTAGTTTTCTCAGAGCTAATTTTCTAAGAGACTTAGGTATACGTAAGTGCTACGGGAAAATAAAGTAGTCACAGTGTTCTCTTCAACATCATCATTCATGCAGGAAATATTTTTGAAACATAAGGGCCAGCCCCTAGGCATAGAATTGGGTACAAACACATAGTCGGGAGGTTTAGGAGCCATTGTGCATAAGTAACATCCATAGAAGCTAAAAGGAGGATGCAGAGATTATTCCTTGATGGGCAAGCTGCAGCAGATTGCTTTGCATGAACCAATGGCTGCCTGTCTTTCCTGTGCACCTATGTGCAATGAAACAGGAATAAGCACTTTCATTCTGTTCTCTTCTGCCTCACAGGGCACAAGGGAAGAACTGTCAAATCACAAGTTTTATCACAGCAGTGTGACATCATTTTTCCTCTGAAGCATCAAAAAACCCATAGTAATAGCAAAAACCTTGAGAAAAGAGTTAAACAAAACAAAATTACAAGAAAGAACTCCTAATCTTTTTCTCCTGAGTGAGAAAAACCTGTATACAAAAGATATAGCTACAATAGTTCATTTTAGGAAGCTTGTTGTAAGAGTAGGTACAGCATTTCAGACAAGAGTATTTAGAACCAATTTAATTCTTTCCTTCCCCCTCCTTTAGGGGAAGGAGGCACAAAAAATAACTGCTCTATAGTTTTCTTATCTAGAGAAGGCAATATTAATACTTTTTTTTCCTTTAGATGGGAAGAGGGGGAAATATTACATAAATGTGGATTTAAAACCTAAGGCAGTTAGTGACATTAACTAAAACATTTACCTTTGGTGAGAAATATCAGGTGTTATAGGACAAAATTAAAATAAGGAACATTTCAGCTGGATTTCTACAACCTCATCTACAGGATGCTCTGCAATCACCTTATTCATGTGTTTGCTGATTTCTCATCATTACTAGCTAAAAAAGTCAGAGTGCCTTCTGTTCGTTATACATTTATTCATAACAGGTTCACCATTTTCCTGATATGAATGTTTTCAGCAATTTATAAAAAGCCAGGGCAGCCATTCTGTTAAAGAATTATAGCCCCTTTTCTTAAGCTGAATAACCAATGCTCAAATCTCCTAAACACATGGGGACCAGACACTGAGCTCAGAGGTACTAAATAACGAGTTGTCATGCATCCTCCATCTCCCAGGACTGCGCTGAAAGTCATAAACAGTCATCGTTCTGTACAGCTGAGCTCCTCATCCAGGACACCACTGAGGACAGCAGTACTGTCTGGTTTTGCACCAATCAAGCCATAATCAGTACTTGTACCACTTCTATCATGCTTTTGGTTTTAGCTAGATTTAACGATTAGCCCTGCTCTCATATTTTTGACAACTTCCTTAAATTATTTAGATTAATATAGTTTACAACCTGGTTATGACCAGAATTGCTGGAGGCAGAACCAAGTTATTGACCTGGACACCACTGAAGTGCAGAGGATTTGTAACTCAGCAGTTATGAAGACCCTCTGAAACCCCCATGGCAGCATTTTGTAGTGCCAGTGATGGTGTGATGTTGCATAGAATGAGTGGTTGAGAGTTTCAGAAACATTGACAGTAAACAAACAAAACTACTTAGGAGAATGAACAGAAATAAATTTTGATGAAGTCTGTTTTAACATTTGTTAAGGCAACTTCTTGGGTCCCTGTGGGAAAGCAGAAACAAAGAAATATGTATACTTGAACCTGAAGTTCCAGGTCTTTGCCTCAGCTCTATATCCCAGTTTCAAGGGTTATTTACCCGATTTTGAGAGCCTTCCAACTCAGAGTATTCTGTGATCCTGTGTGCGAATTTGAAACATTTCATAGCATATTTCATAAAAACATCACTAATTAGTCTTACGAAAATAGCTCCACGATATAGTATCCATATAGCATATTCCAGTAACCATTTCAAGTTTTTCTTTAAGGCTATAAGAATTTGAAAGGCTTTTATTTAAAGAGAAAAAAAAAGTCAGAAGTAAAACTTCCATTTACCTCTAGGACTGCAGCTTGAACAAAACCAAATAAACCACATAGATACCACAAAAATTAAGAAAAAGACCGTCACATACCTCTTTTCATTCCATCTAACATGAAAGCATTGCAGCATTAGCTGGGATCTCACCACAAAAAGGCAAAATCATCAGACCAAGGGAAAGCAGAAGCATAGTTCTGCCATACTAGAGGTGGAGAGTTCTCCACCCTCTTTCCCCCATGGCCAAAACAGGGAGATAAAAGCAACACCAGCTGACAAGATCCCAGCCACCTAATTGAGGAGAAATTGAGGGGTTGTGGGGAGAGAAAACCTTTTTTTACTTGTTTTCATCTTCATCTGGGTGTTGTTTACAGTTAATACAAGCAGCTGTGACTCTTCCCATGTGAAAGACATTACCATATTCCCTTTCAGGCTGAGGGCAGGCTATTCAAACTAAAACACCATCTCAATGCAATTAAAGCACACATACCTGGCACAAAGAATAAAACAGATTGCAGGGGAATATGAGGGCTTACTGAAGACTCAATAAGATTGGCATAAAACAGCAGAAGTCTGCCATAATTTCTATTAACTGGGCTGAAAAGTACTGATTTCTCTGTGTTGTTAATTTTTGTTCTAAAACGCCGTATTTACGAAATTTGAGTAACTAGAACATGAACCCACAATACCCTTGTATATCTGAAGTAGCAAAACTTCTCTATTTACTTTAAAGATTTTTTCACCTCTTGGACATACATCAAGTCTAAACATGCAGATCAATAAACCTATTTTTCTTCAGTCTTTAAAACAATGATGTAAGTGCAGAAAAAATAGCTTTGTTTCTCATTTAAAATTACAAATATATATAAAGATCACATCTGTCTTTTCTTTAAGAACGCAGAAATCATACTTACACAGACTTCCTGATGATTTCAACTTATCTAGGGATTTAGTGAATCAGTAATTCAAATACAAAAACATGTTGTATTTGAATTAAAGCATGTTGTTCTGAAGAACAGTGAAAGTAAATAAGGTGAATACCATAAAAAAAGAGGCGACTGGACACAGAATTAAGTATTGAAGCTAGCCCATAAGTTTATTTAACTATGGATTTCTGAAATAAAAGTAGTTGATTGGAAAATAACAAAAAAAGAAGCATTGTAGCAGCAGCCACATGTAAAACACAACGAGTAGTAAAGAAATTGAAATAGCTTCTTACTAGTCTCAGGAACAACATTTACACCTGTGAGTTAATACTAATTTTAGTCAGCTGCATCTGTTGATTCTGCTTGAAGTGCCTGGGTAGTTAAAACCTAAAGGAAGTGACATGCAGAGGTCTCAATGGCAAATGTTGCTTAAAAGCATTTCAATGGAGATGAAACAAACCAAAGAAATCCAGCAGCTTTCACTGAGCTTCTGAGGTTTCTTTATGTTTAAGGCATTTTTTCCTTTGGGAAAACTAACCACAAATTATTTTGAAAAATAATCCTTTTCTCCCTCATTTTCTTGGGCATAGATGTCTGACTTATTCACTTTCTATTGTCTGTCAAAACATATACAAAATACACATTAAAGTAGTAGACAAAGAAGACACATTTTTCACAAAGGAAGATCAATGAGGGTCTCATATGTCCTGTAGTTCACCCTCAAGATAGAGAGGCATCAGTCACTCCAGCAGTCTCTACAAAAGTATGAGCTCAACTACTCAATTATTTCATTATATTTCGATAAGCAGTTTAAGCACAAAATTTCAACATATTTTATTCAACTTCATTTTGTTTTATCCAAAAGCCAAAGTAACTAGGGAAGAGAGGCTTTAGAATATTTTCAGAGGACCATATAAAGGACTCTGATGCAAGACAGACTCAAGGGAGGAAGAAAGAGTGTCCTTAGTAAGTTGGTAAGTTTGTGCTTCCAGGAGAGAAAGCAAAGTGAAAGTACAAGAGTAGTGTGGGAGGGAAGACTTGTAAAGAGAAGCCTTCATCCTGAGACCATAGCAGGAGCTTTGGGATAGATGCCAGGAATTAAGAGTTTAAAGAAAAAGGGAACTAAAATTCAGCACCAGTTTGAAGTTCTAAGATTACAGTCAAAGATGACAGCCTTGGCACCAAATACTTAACAGCAAAAATTAGTGAAAGCCATAATTTTGCTAGTGCCAAGAAAATAGTTTCCATTTAACCTAATCAGTTACACTTAGGAAAGCACCTGAAATTATTTTCAACAACCATAAGAAAACAGTGGGTACGTAAAAAGCCCTTAATTACATAACTTCACTTCCACGTACAAGCCCACCCATGGAACAAAGGATGGAACATGGCTCGAGTGACTTGCACAATGACCATGAACTGTTTGTCCACAGACTAATACACGGTGTCAGCCTGTCAGCAACTTCTGTGTCACTATCATCACTTTCTGCAGCACTGCTGGCGGCAAGAGCTCCTGCCAACACGGAGACCTCTTTGCAAGGGCCGCAGTGTTTTGCTGTTGGATGGCACTGCAGAGAAGATGCTTTTGCAAGCAAAGCAGGATTCCCATTCAACCCTAAGGGTAGATTCAAACTGAGTCCAAATACACTTGCAGTTGTATTTGCTCTTTCAGCTGAAATTTTAAAATTTTCACCAACTTTTAAGAAAAAAACAATAAATATCAGGCAACATCAGGACTAGAACTTGGTCTTTTCCCTTCATTAATCAGAAAATGCAATATACAAGTAGGGAATTGAAACATTGGTTCAGTTCCTCTGTAATAACACAAAACTCTCATAACCAATTTTGTTACTGCTTTCTATTCATTTCTTTAAAAGCAGAAGTTAAATTCAGGATCCCTGTAACAAAGTTAGAGCATGAATCACTGGAAGATTATGGATTAAGTAATATAAAGACATATTGCTTTGCTTGTAATGTCTCCTGCCTATGAGTGACCACTTACCTAGTTACTCTGTGAGGAATTTTAATGGCCTTTAGTTTTAGAAAATGCTGATAGCCTATCCTTTGAAATACCAGACCTCTTAAAAGTAATTCAAATAGTCCCAGAAAAAAATAATTGAAAGCAGGTTAAATCTCCAGTACTCAAAACCCCCCTTTTTTAAAAAACTCCTGTTAAATTCAGATGGGTTTTCTTCCCCCATCTCTATAACATTACAGAAAGGTATCTTTCGGCTTAGAGTCTGGGTGTTTGTTGGAAAAAGGAGTGTGAGATGAGGATTTAAGAGAAAAAAAATTGTATACTCTCTAGTTTTGTTTAATACAGGGACAATTTCATCGATTTTCAGCTCAATTTGTTTTGGTTTCATTTGGCTTTCTACAGAGAAAGACTGATAGGTTTTAATATAGTTCAATCTCAACAGCTGGAGATGTGACATTCCCCAGTTCTCCTCCCATGCTCTGCAACAGTTCCTGGGGCCAGGTGTTTAGAGTGAACCTATTACTGGGTGAATTGGAATATATTTTACCGTGAAGTAAGCTTAGCATTGAGAAAATATGAGAATCAAACAGAAAACACATTACCAGTGTGTGTTCAAGCAACAGAGTGAGTGTTTCACTACTGAAAACACCATGTTTAGCATTACACAGCCAAATGCTTAACTCAAAATATGTTTGTTACCAGTCACATCATTAGCAAAATATGAATAGCAATTTTTTTTAAGTACTTTCTCCATCATTTTAGCCCAAGAGTATTTTATATTATCAATGCTTAACCAATAACAGCAACAAAACAAACAAAAAAGAAAAACACACACACACACACACAAAAAGAAGCCACACCATTTTTGTATTTTGATTGATCAAACCCTGTATATTAACACGGAAGACATAAATATTTCCCTAAAACATGCACTCACTAATGAATCTTTTTCCACACTTATTTGGTTATTGTAAATTGTTGCCATATTGCATTGTTACCATAAAACCTGCAGCTGCTTTTGGGGACTCTTTTCTAGATTTTTTCTTTTCCCATTTTAATTGCCATTCACTGTGGCTGCTATATATGTCAAATCAAAACCTCACCATTAAAGGAATACCTTACATACCTTATATATTTCATAGATATTAAAGTATATATCTACAGATTTTTATATAACTTGCACTGTTGCTTGCATCAATGACAAAATGTGATGTTTCCTGAAGATCTCTGAGCTATGAACAAAGTCTGCTGCAGATAGTAGCTATGCTAACCCTAGCAGACAAAAATATTCTGGACATTCGTGCGTTAGTTTAATACTTATTGGACTTGACTGAAAATCTTCTACCTGCTTAAATCTGTATGTTGAAATCCAGTCATACATACACTAGAAAAAACACCATGATTAATTACACAGATGTACAGCAGGGGAGAAAGTATGATAATTACACATCACAATTCTCCAGAATTATTGAATTGCTTTTCTCCCAGGGAAGGTTACACAGACCAGAGTGTACATGCAACATTAAACATCCCCTCCTTGGAATTCAGTGCAGAAGAAGGGGCGACATTTACTCCGGGCTTCGACAGAGGAGGGAAACACCGCCTGACGGCACAGGCTCTGGACAACACAGAGCTCTGGAAATCCTGGAGCTCCCCCTGCCGCTGGCACAGCCGCTACTGCCACAACCGAGTTTAAACTTCCAAACGGCATCTCGCAAGGACAAGGATTTCTCCCCGCTCTTTCCACTGCCATCGAGAAAAAAGTAAATAGCTTTAAGTCGCGTGAATCGCTAAGAGCGAATGCTAAGGCAACCCCGTGCTACAAGACAAGGTATTTGTTAATTTTTGTTAATTTGTTAATTTGTTAATTTAATAATGTTGTAGATCAAACTCACAAACAATTTTAAGGAAAGATACTCTCTTCCACATGATAATACAGTGTACATAGAAATGGAAGGCACAAATGAAGCCTAGGAACTGAGGAAGGTAAATGAAGTGCTGAGTCTGGAAACATCATAGAAACATGATTTGGCTTGGAAGAGACCTTATAGATCATCTAGTTCCAACCCCACTGTCATGGGCAGGGACACTTTCCACTAGACCAGGTTGTTCAAAACCTTGTCCAGACTGGCCTTGAACACTCCCAGGGAAGGGGAATTCATCTCTTTGCTGGGCAACCTGTTCCAGTGCCTCCACACCCTCACAGTCAAGAATGTCTTCCCAATATCTATTCTAAACCTGCCCTCTTTCAGTTTATAGCCACCACCCCTTGTCCTTTCATTTCATGTACTTGTAAAAAGTCCCTCTCCAGCCCTTGTAGGCCCCCTTTAAGTACTGGAAGGCTGCTCTAAGGTCTCCCTGGAGCCTTCTCTTCTCCACGCTAAGCAGCCCCAAACATCCACCAAGCTCATGTGCTTTAATTTAAAGAGGTTCTAAATCTCTGCTTAGTCTTTGAATCGTGAGAAAAATATTTGAGAAACCCAACTGCCAGGTAACTGCACATCTTTCCTTCTGTTTAATGTGAAGGAATCTTTAGGAAAGTTGATGCTTCAATAGATTGCCTGCAGTTAAGGAGAAAGACAGAAAGACCTTGTGCTTAATATCACCAATGATCCTATCTCACAAATACAAATCTTAATCACCATAATAGTTATGTTTAAAATGAAATATACTCTAAAATGCTGGGTAAAACCATTTTGTATGACTCACCATTCCAGAATATCATTACTAACTTGGAATCCTGGAACTAAAGATGTGAATGACATCTAGAAATTCAAACAAATGGGTTGCTTGTCAGAAATGCAGTGGTTGCAGCTCTCAGTTCTGACAGGAAAATGGATTTGAAGCAATACAATATATCCTCCCACTTGTATGAAACACTACAAAATATTTAGGCAAGTATATTTTCTACATCACCCCAACAGCAGTCACTCAATAAAGCGATAATTATTGATATTCCTACAGTTTCCAAGGAAATTAAAGAGAATAATAAAATACCGTACTTCTATTGCATGACTAACAACTTAGGGAAGAATGGTGACTTATTATTATATTTATACAGTCATTCAAAATAAAGAATCAGGCACACTCTGTACTGGCACACTGCTGTCATACAATCCAATACACAACCTTCCTCTCAATGTTTCAAAACATCTTTTAATACTGTAGAAAAACTACCACTCTACAGACAGCTACAGTATGTTTTTCTCTCAAACCCCTTGTTATATTTCAAGAAAGGTTCAATGTCCTATCAGGAATTTCCCTTTAGGGAATCACATCTTTCTTCCATGTAGTCTCTTCAGCAGAAATGGATGGAGTTGACTGAAAAGTCTTTTCATACTTTTGTTCTTCTTATCAAAGAAAAACGAAAAAAGTCCTTTTGATGCACGTTTTTCTTCTCTTTTCATATACTACTCATTTCCAATTTCCCAACATTCTCTTATTTTTTTTCTTATTGTGTTTTTTCTACTTGTCCAGTGGAACAAAATTAAAAAGGAAACACTCTTTTCCCCCACGTTCTTTTTTGTTTGGTTGGTTTGGTTTTGCATTTAAGAAGAAAATAATCCACAGGAACTGTGTAACAGCATACAAAACAATTAATTTATTTTCCTTTCATTCCAAACAGAGTCAGTTTTCCCAACCAATTCCATTAACTGTTAACCAGAGGGAGAATTTGACATGACACTTGACATCTTTCAAGCCCCAGGGCCAGAAAATCTTCAATTCATGCAAAGCTCTTTCCAGGATAGTACTCTGCTTCCCTAATTCTCCAGTGAAGCAGCAGTGGAAAGGGAAACACTCATCACTCATCTGAACCATGCCTAGTTTTGCAAACAAATATTCGTTATGCAGAATTTTATTGAGTAATCTTTCAGTTCTTTTTGTTCTCGAATAATAAGACCAGTAATCATGACACTGGAACATTGTTAGCACATCTCTGACCACCTGCAAACACTGTTAGGCTGTGTGTTCCAGCTCTGTCAATCTCACAAGCCCAAAGTAAATTGTCCGAACAGAAAAGCTGACAAACACAATAAATGGTGGGAAATGAAGCAAAAAATGAGTCAGTAACAAAGTACCAGCACTTTCTGTGACAACATACTCAGGCTACTGATATTGTTTCCACCAATACAAAATAATAAAACAACAACAAATCCAACACAAACAAACACAGCTTCAAGAACAACAGCTATTATTCTAACGGTAAATACGTGGCATGAAATCCAAGCTTTTGGTCTCATTCTTATCCCTCTGCTACTGGCATTAGATTTCACATCAAAGCAACTTGAGAGGTGACCTGTGTACTCTCTTAAGCAAGGATATATTAAACATTGATGATGGTGGTTTAATAAGGGTTTACTGGTGGTTTAACAAGGCTTGACTTAGTCACCTGTGTGATTAAATTAGAGAAGAAAATCAGGTCTGTGACAGACAATTATATGCCTGCATATAACAGAGACAGTTGCCTACTGTCTTTGGTAGACAGCTGCACAGCTACAAATACATTTAGTACTTCTCAAAAAATATGGTAATATGAGTCTTTGTTTCCCTACCTGTAGAATGAGGACAAAAGAGGACTTGAAAAAAACCAAAATCAAAACAAACCAAACAAAAACCCCTCCAATCCTACATCCCTATTCATCATGTTACTATTTTAACTGCAATTTAAGCCCAGTTCAAATGAGGTAATTAATCACCAGCTTGTTTTTTCCCTCAGAAAGTCTTTGTAATGCTCTCCATTCTAAAGTTGGTGCAAATAAGGATTCCAAAAGAATTCTTATTGAGAGATCAGAAGTCTGGAATCCATTCACATTGGGCTTTCAGCAGGACTGTCCTTTGAGCTAAACATCATACGAGTGATATTTTGTTATCGATACAAATCCACTGGAATAAGAAGACAAATAAATACAGAGATAGAACTAGTCTACATTCCCACTGCAACTGAACAACAACAGAGTATTTATTAAAGCAAAACCAGTTTAATTGTAGGCTTCATCTTCCATCCTACACATCCTACATCTTTTATGAAAGAAAACACGTAGACTGTCCAGGTGTATAAAATGAACCAAGTTCTGTTCTCCAAGCAACACACAACCTGGAATCAAATCCACTTGAGTCAGTATGTAAGAGCAAAGCAGGTCATGGGGAACTATGTTTGCAGTAAGCATACAATATATTACATGGTTGTTGCCCTCAGCAAGGATTTCTGACTCAGTGCAAAATCACTGTACACCTTTGAAACTGCCCCTGCTTCCGTGTTTGAAATACAGTAGTTATTCCTAACGCTGTTACTGAGGGAAATAAACTGACCGTGCAGAGAAAGCTCCTGTCTGCACATTTAAATCCATGTTCATGGTACCTCAGAAAATGTGCTGCAGAATCAGAAACATCTCAGAAAAAGATAACCTGTCAAAAGAACACTGAGGAATAATTTCTATGCAGGCAATAGGTAAGCAAGCAGTCCCCAGTCCAGACTTAGGAAGCATGTGACAAAGGTCTATAAATGTCTGTATCTCTGACAGCATTTGGAAATTGATTTGTTTGTTGTTTCTTCAAATAGACTGATTGTGTTATATCACGCCCTTAGAAAGGAGTTTTAAAAGAAGAAAAGGAGCTAGGTTTTCTGTTCAGTGTATTGCTAAAGCTATGCAATTCCATGACAAAAGATGTTGTAGAGGCTAGAGCATCCCAAAGTTTCAAGGGCGCACTGGGGAAGTTTATGAAGAGATATGTGTTTAAGATCATTGAATGTAAGAAAAATACATGCTTTTCAGACAAGTTCTTCCTTCTTTTCAAACACTTGAGGCTCGAGTGGTTGAAACACTGGGAGACTGCTTGGAAGAAACATTGAAACATTTGCCCTGATGGGCTACTTCTCCATAAACACTTTTTTGACCACTGCCAGTTGGCACACTGGGCTAGACAGAACCTCTGTGCTGCCCTGTGCAGATACTCATTATACTCTTACGTTATATTCATTGCTCACAAGCAAAAAGCTCTAAATTTTGTCGTGCATTCAGCCTTGTCACTCACTGGGGAACACACTTTTAGTGAACCAGTCATATGGTGTGTATGTCGGTCTCTAAAATCTGTTGAAAACTACCACCAAAAAAAAAATCACCCTGTGATTAACTGGTACCATTTGAAAACCCTTCTGCTCTTGCTTCAGTCCTTTGTTCCACCCCAGATTCAAATAAGTACTTGACAGTTTCTAGAATCTGCAGAAAATGTCAAGGCTTATAGAAAAGCTATTTCTAGAAGTACATGTTCTTAAGCTCCTCTGTCTGCTTTTGATCTGATTGTGTGGTAGAACCTTATCTAGTAAACATACCCCATGCACAGGATTATTTTTTTAGGATACAGAATACATGATCCTTATCACTAGAGGAAGTGGCTTTCACAAAAGCCACATGACTAAAACCTGTCAGTGGTACTCAGGTCCTCTTTTTTTTTTCAGATTAGGTCTTGGTTTTGCCATTTTCATCTCTATCTAGGCCCTGGAATGAGGAGTGAGCTCTGAAAACATGCAGAATATAGCAGATCTACTCTTTGGTTATATTACAGAATTTAACACTTCATCTCCTAGGGTATCATCTCAGAACACAGCTGCGCATATCTGTGTCCCCAGGAATGTAAATTTCCACATTTGGAAGTAGGAATGTGGACCCAGGATACACAAGTTCTCTACCTCCTCCAGGCCTCAGAGAAGCCACACACATCTGGCAGAAATCAGCAAGCACTTGTCTTAGGAAATCAGAGCACAGTGGAGACTGTTTTAACTACCTCCCCCCTTGCAGATTAATCCTGATCAAAGATTCCAAAATCTTTCCTACAGGTTTGCATAACCTCTGCATGCATCTTCAAAATTAGTAGGGTATTTAAAGAGTAGTAAAGAAATATAGATCCTATTGGAACTACTCAACCATGGTAGCATTTATTGTTTCTCTGGCGTGCCTAAACCTGTACCCAGCTGCTAGAAAAGCTCTCTGGCCATCCAGCAAGGTGAAGCCACGCAGGCAGATGGTGCTCCGTGACAGACTGTCAAATGCAAGTAAGTAGTGTCCAAAGAAATGCATCCTAATGGCAAACATAATTAGGCTCTATAAGTCATTCCAAAAACATCCTACCTGCTCATATCTGCTGACAAAACAAAGACTTTAGTCATCTTTCTAGGCACTTTTCCCCAGTACCTTTTCTGCTTAGACACCCATTTGAAGTACTCTTCTTAGTATAAGATTATTAGCATTCCATTTAGCACACAAATAATTACATACAGCTGTTTAGAAACCAAACCAAATAAACAAAACTGGCCATTCACTTCAAGGAATGAGTTCAAGGACCAGGAATCACTTGATCAGATAAATCACTGAAAACCAGTAATTCTTGATGTACAGGAAAAAAAATACTACATCTTTTTAAGACAGATACATTAATGTTATCTCATAATAATATTAAGGAAAGGTCTGCATTTATTTGTACATACATTTCTATAGAAGACAGTGGGCTGGATCTTCCAGCATGTCAAATAAAAGTCATTGCACAGATGATTTTTTTCATTAGAGAACTGAAATAATAACAGTAATAATAACAGAATAGTCGAGTCCAACACCTGCTTTACTGAGCGCAAGTCACTGCCAAATAAGTCATACTAGCTGTACATTCATAGTCACATTCTAATATATGCTAATATTCACATTCTAAAGATTAAGAGCCAGAAATACAGAATGAATACAAAGTAATTTTGCACATTCAAATCTTTAACCTTATCTTTTACAGGTGTGTTTAGGTATCAAAAGTCAGTTTCCCTGTCATGGCTTTTGGGGAGCAGCAAACCCTGGCCTCTATCTCCATATATAGGAAGATCTCGTTGCTCTGTTCCTGGAAACCAATACATCTCTCTAAAATGAACTTTGTTCATTTGACAGAACCAATTCAAAACGCATCATTATTAAATACATTATTCTTTGGAATAATCACCACAGTGAAACAGAGATTAATGGAGAAATAATGCACATAGTATCTGAATGTGTTGTGTCTTTTATCCAGTGTCTACTTTTATGGAAAATTCCATTATGAAAATTTGACACAAAATGTCTAGAACTTACCGATCTTTAACAAAATATTTACCTTTGCTACAGTTTGCTGTTTACTAGTTTTGTCCACAATCTCAGTCAACATGCAATTTTTTAATATAACTGTTAACAGAATACATTGCCTCAAGCACTAAATTTACACACTTACTCTTAAAACACATGCCTTTTGAGTTTTTTCACAACTCTTCCTGAAAACTTTGCCTTGGATGCAGCCCCCAGGTTAGTGCAAGGTAGTGTGCTGTCCTAGTTACATTAGCTCCATACCTAGAATCACACTGAAATATAGAAGAAAGCAAACCTTTTATTTTCTGTCATTTGGAATATATTGAGGGAACCATAAAAATAACAGAACACAACTTGCAGCTATAAAGCCCAAAAAAACATCATTGAATTCACATGTTGGGAAGCCAAACAGAAATGAAACACAAAAATCTGCACCAAAGCTCTGTGTATGCAAAGCATTTAACAAAAGGAAGCAAAAGGATTGGGGAACTCCTGAGAAGTTGCTGTGTCACAGTGATTAAATCTTTCAGGGGCCTCCTAATGAATATCATGACAAAAAACAAGTACCGACGAGCAGAATTTACAGCTCTTTTCAGTAATTAATAATTTAAAGCTTCAGAGAGTTAATTTCAAACCCAAACTTGAAAGAAAATCTTTAGTCTCTGGTTACAAATATACTGACAAAAAACTAAACCATGATTTATCAGTCTTCTTTATTTGGAACTCGCTTAGCAGACTGACCAAGAACAACATTAGGTCCATTTCATTGACAAAGGAAGATATTCTACTGAAAGTAGAGGAGTGCAAGTGAGTATCTTTACAGTAGATTAAAAAAAAGATAGTTCACAGAATTTCAAGTTGCTGAACAAACACAACTGATCTCATACATATACGTATACATACATACACACAGATTCAGTAATTGTTTTTTTAATTTTTCCGTGAAGTGAGCTTGAATCTTTCATCTAGAATCTTCTATTGAAGAAGAAAAATACGTCATTTTTTCTAAAGTAATTCTTTCCAATGCTTTTGAAAGTTTGCTGCAACAAAGGTAAAGGATTCTTCCCTCCCACATAATATGAGCAGAAAAGCAGCTTTAGGGGATTTCACTGAAGGTGGTAAAATCCTAACATAATAAATTCAATTTAAACTAGCCATACATTTATCTTTCCGTCATGACTCCAGTTGGGACATTCAGTCTGCTTCTTGCATGCTTCTCAGTACATGCAGAGAGCTCCAGAAGGATGGGGAGGCAAAGCAGCAACAGTGCAGACCAACATTCATTCACAGCAGGAAACAAGTTGCCTTCATCAAGCACCATTTCCACCACCTGCTCCCTGGAGATAGCAGAAAGCAAATTCTTTCTACTTGATGTAAGACAGCTACTACTAACGCTACAGAAGAGTCTGGCTTGTGGATTTCATGGAACAAGACAGTTACATGGAAATGACCAGCTCCTTGAACAAAGGCAAAAGAGAAATCTTAACAATCATGTGAGGAGTACGTTATAGTGAAATTTTAAGCTGGCATTTCACGAATTTCTAGTATTTAACACAACAGAACCTTTACTTTCATTGTAGAACTCAGTAACACTTTTGGCTGGCAATGCTCTCCAAATCTTTTTAAGGTAGTTAAAGAACCAATAGGTGACAAAGTAACATCCTTCTGGAAATCCTGTATGTTAAGCTTACATTGGGCAAGGATCTTCCTTTTGAATTTGAAAGTCTAGAAGTAATATTTCTCATTGTTCATAATGAACAATTTCCACTGTTTTATACCAAAGTTCAGTACTGTAGTAGAAGAGTGAACATCCCAACTCACGGTTGCATATTTTAGTATTATTTGCTTTCCATTGTTTATTCTTATTGGACTTTATATATATTCATTGAGATTTGCATAATGATCCTCAAGTGTTTTCCATTAATGACTCTTCCTCTTCCCAAGGAACCACATTGGTCACAGATGAACAGTTGGCCCTCTGAAAGCCCTGACAAACTTTTCTGGCTACCCAGCCTGAGCTCTCATAAACACCTCTAAATATCCATTCTTTTTTCTTGATTATGAAAGCTGGATACTATTAATAGTCATAAGCTTGCATAAAGAATAGGAGCCCTCTGCCACACAATGGGCATTCATTTCTGGACTTCTTAACCTATTGGTTTTAATGGAGTCTATTTCACGACAACACTTTAGATCCCACACCTATTGCTGTGTAGCTTCCTGACTATTTTACTGTAAAGCACTTTCTCACGTGAACTTTTAAACGTCTCAAATACTTTGCCACAATCAGATCTCTGTTGACAAGAATTATGGAACATAAGAAGAAAGGCAAAATGCCATTATATGATAATAATCTTTGAGAGGTCTTGAATATCTGAAACATTTATCTTTAGTACTTTCAAAAGTGTCTTTCCACTCATAAGAGAAAAAAAATTAAAAATGCAAAATGGAATATAAGATAAATATTTGTATTACATTTACAAGCACGGATACCAGTTCCTACCAACTACAAAGATTCATATATATGTGGTGAACCCACTATTTAGAAATACAACACACATATAAGTACACATATAAATATTTATTGTTTATTCAGCATCAGAACTATGACTGATGTCAAATAAGAGCAATGCCCAAAGAGCAGAATCAGAGACTAGAATTTTATGCGTGATTCATGTATCTTATTCATTATATTCCACATACTTTCTTCACAATCACAAAGCTCTTTTATCTCATGTTTCGTACACACTTTCTTCCATATTTCTTCAAACCTTTCATCTGCAACATTCATGCCAGTATTGTGGAGAATTTGTTTAATCTACAAAAATAATACAAAATAATACAATTCATGTAATTCTGGTCAGCATTTTGTTAAACTATACAGCATCTGGCTTTTACATATTTAGCAATCTCTATTTGCCACAGAATATTTTCCCACTCTTAAAGTAAAACTACAGACCACATCTTTCATCCTTAACCAAAGAAGTTCCTATTTAAGTAAATCTGAATATTATTGCAATGAAAGCTTAACAAAATTGTCTGTAATTAATGAAGTAATGTTGGTGCACTACTTCAACACTCGGGAAAAATCAAACACAGAAGACTCAGGGCAAAGTAAATGTTTTTTAAAAGCTCTAAAACTAGTTCTGTTTATCCACTCTATTTTTGCTGTCTGCAGTTACCAGCACAAATCAGATTATATTATTATCTGCATTTCACAGCAAGAGTATTATACACAAGATCATCAGCTGGTATAGATAAGCCGGTGAAGTGACTAAAATGAAATGGCCCACATCAACTTTGGGCCTTGCTATAATTTTACACCAGAATAATTCAGCAGAAGGGATTTTTTTCCATACTTTCTCACTTGGTTGCTTCCTGTTGCATGCCTCCTTACACTGACCTGTTGACTCATCAGAGAAAGGTACCTTTAGAAGAATATTGATGTGCCCTGTGTTTCTATTAGTAACAGTAAATATTTGGCATCTTCAATTGTATCGTATATGTGTGTGTATGTGTGTGTTACATTTATACTATGGAGATTTTATGCATGCATTGAAAAAGACCTTTAACACAGTCCAATCAACCTCGTTGATCATCTTCCTTTAAAACTGTCTTTTGTATAAATATAGGCCTGACCCCAGTACAGCAAGTCTTCAGCTTCATCTTAGCCAATAAACCTATGAGAGTTCATGCAAGCTGAAATTGCAGGAGGAAAAAAGAGACTGAATTTTGCTTCTTTAAGCATAGGTGTTGTTCCAGTTGTATCAGTCATATTACCCACAAGTAAAACAAACCAATGATCCAATCTTTTCAATGAGCTAGTGAAATATAGAAGTTAAACTAAAAGCAATATTCCATCACAGGATACCACTGCAGGGAGAATAAAGGACTACATGCTCTCATAATTTGGCTTCACCATATTTATAAGAGAGAGCTCTGTCCGGACTCATCACTGCTGTAAAATCATCACTGACCAAACCACAGACTATTGTGTGCAGGCAGGATAAAACTCACTCTCAGCTGTGATCAACATGATCATGCGGCATATAAATTACACACTATTCCTCAGTTACATAACTTCTATTCAACAGACTGGAGAGAATTTCAGTGAAGAAAACAGCAAACCCAAGAACTATTTTATTCTTTTGTAACATGATGAGTCACCTCATGAAACTGTTTTATAGTCAGAATTTGCATTCATTTTCACCAGTGTATACAAAAACTATTAGTATTAAATTACTCCGGGCTATCATTTAACAATAATATCATACAATCATATAATAATATTTCATTAACTATGAAATTTTTGAAAACATTAATTATACATCAAAACAATAATCATAAAATTCCCAAACAGACATGAACATAGGGTGTTTTAACAGACTCAGAGGTAGTTCTGCACTGAATTCTCTATAGCTGGTATAGTCTACAGCAGAGTATGACATCTCAGGACATGTTGTAACTTCAAAGAAGAGTTCTATCTAGTGCTTGGCAGATGTAATTGGCTTCTCAATGAAGCAGGAATGCCATTTACCATTAGCTATATGCTGCACACACACATTTCCTGCTTTCAGAGCTAGATTATAAAGTGGTAAATGCTCATGTACACAACATTCTGACAAGGTGTTTTATGAACATGACACCACACCTTTTGCCCCCAGTCACTAACTAGCAACATTCTTTTCTGTAAAATATATATTCGAGTTCCAGATCCACTTTCAAACATGACTGCTGAATATTTAATATAATGAGTAGTAGAGAGGAAGAGGTTGTCATGGCTTCTTTTCTCATTTTAGATTGGAATTTCACATTTCATTACAACTGTCTAATAAATTGTACTTCAAGTAATGAAGCTCTCTCTTAGTATTTTTTCACTATAAATTGCATAAAAAATGTAAAAACAAAGTGGTAAATAATACTGAAGAAGAAGCAGCAAAGTTGTTTTAGTATTTATGTGGGAGAAACTCTGGTCTGTGAGGAAACAGAGTGGCAGCACCTTGCAGAGATATCAGACAGAAAAATCATGGAAGTCCCCAAGTAAGTCCCTGGAGTCTCACATCCCATCTTCCTCTTCAGAATTATGAGACAACACAGCATTGCTGTGTGACTCCCAATGTCCTCCAGCACTGTACAAATCCTTTGTACATCTACGACTGTGACTCAGCAGAGCACTTAAAAGGTGCTTTCAAGTGGTTTGCTGAATTTGCCATTAGCAAAACCTGCCAAGTTTGTCTGAGATGCTCTTGCCAAAATTTTCCACTAAACATCCCTCTGTGATAGAAATTATTTTTATACAGCTAAAAATCTTATTTTGGGGCTTTTTAAGACATCTCATGGAATCATAGAATAACTTAGGTTGGAAGAGATCTCTGGACATCATCCATCCAATGACATAATCAAAGCAGGGCTAACTTTACTATTAAACCATGTTGCTTAAGACCTTGCTCAGAAATTTGAATATGTTGGATCTCAATAAAATCAACATCTACCATCTTTATGAATAATTTAGAATGTGAAGAGTACATATTTTTCAGACAGCTGAACGGACGTTAAGCAAGATGGTAATGCTGCACTATGAATTTTACAACCTGTTTACTTGATAATATGACTGCCCACTCCCACATGGCTAGCAGAACAATTATCTTGGAAGAATATTCTGAAGGAATTCACTATACCTCTGCCTTTGGTCTCTTTTTTAAAAGATCTCTTTCATATACTCCCTTTTGACTGAAGACAGAAGGGAACAATATTGAAAAACTATTGCCCTGGTCACCATAATTAGTTGTGTCACTGAGGCGGCGAATTCGAGGAGCAGGAATATCTGAACGAATTGTTGGAATACCACACAATGGATAACCTGTGAAAATCAATCAACAGGCAGCATGGATAGATAGTGCCAGGGAGGATAAAACATTTTGCATGAAAGAAGAAGAAATGTGATGCTTGACATAGGTTCAATAACAAGTTATATAATTTTCTTCCTTGTGTCTTTTTTCTCATTTTTAGAAAACCTGGCTTCAGCTACATCACGAAGCATGAAAACAGGGAATCTTGCCGTTATGTACCAGAACTTACTTACTTAGTTTTTCCAGCGGAAAGTATTTTAGGTGATTCCAAGGAGATATGGTTCTCCCAAAATTACTAGCATAATTTCTCAAAGACATCTAGATTAACTTCAATGTTTTGAATAGACTATCCCTTCCAAATTCCAAGCCCCTATCTTAAAAGACTCAGCTTAGATAAATTAATTCAATATTGTACATTAGTAGAACCTGTAGCAATACTTTTAAACTTTGCTCCTGATTTTGTCCTAAATAATGCTCAGAAGTGAGTAGCACAGTCCACTGTACTTACAGGATGTAGGGATACCACCTACTACAGCATTGTACTGAGAAGATGATGTTCGATAATTTGTGTAGACACAGTCTGTTGATCTTGTAAGCGGTTTTGGCATCTTTGCTGTGCTTCCTGGTTCTTTTAACATGAGATCTTCCAGCTTCAACAGTGGTTCATCATCTTTCTTTGTGTCTTTTGGAAGATAGGCATCTAATTTTTTCCCTATATACAAAAGTTATGGTACAGCCAAGATATACTATCAACACATTATAAAATAAGAGGCAAAAAACTTTGCTTGAAGAACTGTGAAGGAGGTAACATAATTCATTTGCATTTCTGATAGCACTTCTAGGAGATGTTTTACTTTCTCTTGATCTGTAGTATTAAGGAAACTTCCCAGTGACAATCTCATTCTGCAACACAGAACTCCAGGATTCTGAAACACATCTGTACCTGAGACTCTGCTGGTGGTTAGCAAGGTAAATGCACTCTCTAAATCCTACTCTTCTAAAGGAGCACCTAGGTTACAACAGCAACATCCTTTCAACAGCTATTCTAAGAACAAGATCAGCCCCACAATTTCCCAGTATTAAGGCATCTACCTTTTGTAATTATTTTTTCTTCAAACTCTTTAACACCCCTTTTATCTTTCCAGTTCAGAAAGTTTGCAAAGTCCCGGTAATTAATCAGACCATCCTTATCCAAATCACAACAGTCAAATAAGGAATCCAGGAGTTCATCATCTAAATTCACATTCAGCTGAAAAAAGATCTTTCGTAGGTTGTCCTTGTGTATAATTCCATCACCATTCTATTATGAAGAAAATAAAACAGTTGTTATATTCTATCATTGTCTAACAGCCATCATAAAATAACTTCACCAAAAGAAACACAAACACGTGTTTATACAGATATATAGATACATATCTACAAATAGCACCAGACACACCATTTCAAGAAGAGTAACATTGCTGAGTACAAAAATAAACCCTAAGTATTTTAAAAATAAGAAATATGAATAGGAAAGTGTCAAAAAGTAATTTTCAACTTAAATAATACAGTGATTTGAGAGTAAAGGTGTGACAGGATATTGTGACAAGATAACAATCGAATAATAAATGTTGAAGAAAAGCCAAGATGTCTTCAAAAGTAAGACATCAATCATTCTGTATACATTACAATTAATGTTACATATGAAATGTCAATTATAATTTTTTTCTCCAGAGAGAAAAAAAGAAAAGATCTGAAATTCTGACGCTTGGCAACTGAGTCAAAAAGTGAAGCTCGGAAAAAAATATGGACATAATCCCTTCCACTGTTTTCCCTTTACAAAGGAATGCCAGATTTTGAAGTCCGAAAATTGTTAAGATTACTCCTGCTTGTGTGTCTCTTGCTCCCTCTAGCCTGGAGATTGCAAATAGTACTATGAAAAGCTCCAAATACTATTGTGTCTAATTCCATATAGCATATCACAGCAGATGAAACATACAATAACTATGAAGTTGTCTTCACAGTTACAGTCTTCATCCATATTTACCTTGCTATGCTTATGTTTCTTCATGTCTGTATCTCTACAGCACAGCGGCACTAATGTCACACATTCTTTTACATTTATCTTTTTCAGAGCACTAACCTTATCAAAATGTCTTAATGCTTCTAATAACAGATCAAAATTCTCATAGTTAGCTTTCTTCAAACACTGCCGAACTGCAATCAAGATAACTCTTTCTCTGTCCTTCCCACGGAGGAACTCACATGGAACCCGGACATGCAGAAGACCATGAACATCTGTAAAAATGAGCAATTCCTCAATTAGTTGTGCATATACAGTAAACAGACATATACAAAAAACCAGTTTGCATTCTTAAGGAAAGGAGAATTTCAGTTTCAAGATGCTGATTTTCAGCACTGCTGAACAGCTGATACAGCCATTTCATTACAAGATCAAATGGTCCATATCATTATTTCTCTACTCACACACAGTTAATATCAAAAATTTTGGAACATCTTAATGTAGCTTCACAAATCTATCCACTGCTTCCAAAAGCTTCTGAAAGCAGTAATTGTTACTCAATGTCCAGATAAATGAGCAAAAAGAACATACACTATTAATCTACCACTTCCAGTCTGTCATGTTTCAGATACTTATGAGAGCCAATGTAGTATTTTGGATAATGATATATCATTGGTTTCTAGAAAGACAATGTACTTTTTAATGTTACTGTTCCCATTTTCTATGCATCCTAACTTTATTAATATTTTTAAATACTTTGGCACACTGAGCTACAATCTTCATCCAAATCCCCAAGATGCCAAGGTCACTTTCTAGAGTGCAAGTTCATTCAGAGTTCAGTAACAAACATGAGTAGCTCACCTAATCCCCCTCTCACAGCAATGTACAAGCATGATTTTCTAATTGTTAATAATGAATTCCTTTAGCTTCTTCTGCTCTTCCCTATAGCATGAACTTTATTACACTACATAGAAAAACATGTAAAAGCTTATGCACTCTTTGAACAAGCTTTTTCTGGCCTAGATTAATTGGATAACTTTGATCTACTTCATTTTTTTGCTTCCCAATTATTGACTGTATTCCCTAGTTGTTAAACATAATGTTAAAACATCATCAATCCCAACACTGACTATTTGAGTTTACTAGCTTTCAAAATTTTGTCATAATGAAAATTAACAGTTTTACTCTGTTTTCTATCTCCTCACAACCTTCAAGAACTTATTATTCCTATTTACTTCTTGTTACTTTTACTCTTTTTAGAGAAGTGCTTGAGAAATCATTGAGAGGGAAGATGCATAATTGATTTAAATAGCCATTTTAATTTGTCACTTTGATGATAATAAGGGGTTTCTGCTGTTTCCCATTTTGTTACATTCAGATACAAGGCTTTAAAAAAGAAAAAAACACACCATCATGATAATCCCAAACCTAAAGCTTCTTTATTTCTGACATTTGTTTTTTTCCCACTAGCAACTTCAAATCCTCTCAAATTTTCATTCCAAAAATTTATTGTCAATAAATTTTTGTACCTTGCCTCTTAAGATTTTAGGAAAACTATATACACAACCAACAGCAATTACTTCAGCACAGTTTCCTCAGCAAGATAGGATTTTATTCTGCTCTTGAACTTACCATCCTCTGGAGGGATTATCAATCCAAATGTATGGTCTGGGGGAACATTCATAGTTTCTGCTATACTGTCAATAAGAACATTTCTTTGTTAGTTGTCAAACAGTTTATTAATAGCCAAAATAGAACCCCTGATACTATTAGAAAAAGTGATTATATAATTAGGGATGATATAAATAGTTCACCTGAAATTTGTTTATCAGGACTTTATTTCAAAGCTACCATTCCTGAAAAGCATCCTTTTACAAAGCTGATTAGAATGTTCACTGTTTGTAATGTAACACAGCCAAAAGTAAACACTAACTTTTTGAACATTTATGCCCATTAGAAGGAAAAACATTCAATGCTATTTTTTCCTAAGAAAATGATAGAAATGTGTGAGAAAAGTCCTTGTAGTCAAATGATAGGAATACTTAGACAGAATCTCCAACTGAAATATCTCAAATAAACTACTTTTGGCTAAGGTGGAAAAATTGAATCACATCTCTGCTTTTCCACATGCATTTTTGTGCCTACCAAAACCAGCAACCAAGCCCATATCCATGTGGAAAACTTGGATCAGTTTTATTTACCAGAATTGAAGATGCTGTTTGTGACATTAAAGAACTAATTCTTCTTTTAATTTGAAAAAGATGCAATGCTCATTTTATTTTTAATAATTAAATAATTAAAACTGTAATCTGAATCAAAAATCCCCATCAGAATTGAAAAGATAATCAATGCTTTGTTCTAAAGAACAAACCAGCCAAACAAAAACCCACACACAGAAATGAAAACACTGCAATCTAAAAACTACTATGTATATTTTTCTTTTATAATTTTAATATCACACATAGGATGTGGATGGCATAAAATTCACTAAATAAGATTTGTTTAGCCTTTACCTATCTTGTAATATTAGTGCTGGTTTCAGGCTGCACTGCAACCCATCCCTGACTGATCCCACTGCCTCATGTTCTCATGCTCCAGGTCTGTCCCACAGTAAGCTGGGACACAGGGAAGGGGAGAGGAGAAACTGACTCATATTTGCGTTCACTCCTCACATGTACTTAAGTCTGGGATCTTGAGTTTAAAATCACCTTTTGCTACCAAAGTCAACGATGCTGTTTTTGACACATTTTTGCAGAAATCCAGAGCAACTGCCTTTGGATACATTCAGGAGCCCTACATTTGCAGCATACCTGGATCCTCACCCCACTGTACCTTATGACTTCTATGGTGTTTCTTAAGCATTACAAAACTGTTCCAGATTGCTTCATAAACCTCAGTCATTATAATGATTCAGCTGAGAGATGAGATTGGTAAATGCTACTAGGTATTAACACAATTTAGTTCCACATCCTTTTCCAAGGAAGTAATAAAATTGAGATAACAAATGATTTAACAAAGAAGACCAAAAATAGTGTCAGAGTAAGCAAAATGGCCAAATCCCAAAATATTAGGTGAGATGTTTCAGTCCTTTCAAACCTTCCTAACTGCAAAATACAGGGGGAAAAAATGTCTTTTAAAGAGTGCTTGTCAGATACAGACCACTTAAACAGTAAGATCTAACTTCATTACATGGACACAGTACAGCCCTTACTAGTAACTTGTGTACTTACCAGCCTAATTAGGGCAGGTAAAAGGTCCTTTTCTGTTAAATGAGTGCTGCACTGGAAGCACTCAGTTATATTTTTTATCCATAAAAAGATAAAAGACATAAAAAGATACTGGAGAAATGGCAAAAGTGAGTGAATTTTGTGCTTGGAAGGTGTCTTTGCTTACTTACGGATCAAAAGCTTTTCCAACAAGAGGCTGGTATTTTTCCTTGAAATCATCACTTCGTTTTGACACAAGGTGTGGTGCTCTCTTCCTACAAATTATGAAAGTAACTCCTGCATATATTTGTTTAAAAATATTCAAGATTTTTTCAATAATATTTTAAAATATTATTGTATATTAAAAGAAAACAGCAACTTCTCTCAACTTAGCAATTAAAATATCTTGCTACTTAAAATCAAAGGACTTTACACAATGCTTAAGACATGCCAAGTGTTGTTGTATGGTCAAAGTGATTGGATAAACTGTTCTGAAAATCACGCCTTGCATTTTCTATTCAGTTCAATACAGCTAAGGATAGGATTGTAAGATGTACAGCTTCCTTCAATACAAAGACCCACTCTTCCTGATAATTCATCCCATTAATTAACTAGTTAACTCATTGCAACTCACGAATCCAGGTCCAAGACCCAATTTAAGGTCTTAGCTGTATTTCGCCCATCTTCATAGTGAGGGGTTTCCATTCCGTAAACAAAAGACTTGTCGAAGTGTGAGTTATACTTCCTATTGATTGGCTCCCCTGCAGAAAAAGTAGGCATTTCAACCTATGTAAAACACCTCAGGAAGAAAAATGTACCCAGTATCTTCATTCTTAAGACAAAACAATGAAGAAACAACAGCAAATAACTAACAAACCCGTTCAATTAAAGATAAATGCATTCCCCCTGTTTATTGAGTAGTTAGGAACAACCTCATTGTCAAAAGTGAAGATAAAAGGCAAAATAAAAAGCAAAAACTGCTTCAGTTGGATATTCTTTTATGTCTGATTAAAGACAAGCCCAACAGAATAAATGAAACCTAATGTAGCCTAAGTGGTGAGGGTCATGCAAACAAATTGCTGTGTAATATCTATACCTGAACAGAAATGTATACCATCTGATTTATTGTTTTTCAAAAATGCAAAAATGTTTTTGAGGTGCTGCATTTTCAGATACACTCTTGCTATGGTCTTTTGTCACAGAAAAAACCGTCATTATTTTTCTTCAAGGTCTTTTCAATCACCTTTTAAAAAGAATTATATTTAGGACTTTCAAAAATATTATTCACTGCATGTTTTCTAATAAGGGCTTCATATGGCTGTATGGCAGCATGGAATTCTTATGCTACTGCTAAGCTCCTCATCAGAAACTCTGTCTGCTCTGAAATGCTTTTTGGATCCTGGTGAAAGAGAGGAACTAGAGGAGAATGTAATGGAGTGGGTTGGGCTCACAGTCTGTGACCTTAAATCTGAGATTTCTTTCAGTGGCATAGACAATGCCAAACTCAGTAAGCAACCAGGGCATCTGTAAGTTTCTAGTTTCCTGGAAATATTTTGCTTTTCGAACAGCACCCAAAAGAAATCAGACTTCCAACTCCTCCATGAACTTCTTATACTGTTTTAAATGCCCATCATGAAGTGATTGACAGTTCTAGAAACTGACATCATGCTCTGTCAGTTGCATATTTTTTCACATTTTTTTAATAATTTATACTGTATTAATACAGTGGTTAAAATTAGTAGTTTATATCTTAAAAAATAGCATACAGTATGCACTGAACACACATAGAGGAACTTTTTATGGGTTTCTTCTCAGCCTTTGAACTTACCCACATAATAATCCTCATGTGACAGAACGTACAAATCATGTCCTTCTCTCGCTTCTTTATCCACTTCCTCAAAGGTTTTTGATGGATTTACAACCTCTCCAGCTGACAAATCTGAAAAAAAATAAATAATGTATGGTTGGGGGAGGTAAGGGGGTGGATGTATTGCTTGGTTGGTTCTTAATTGTAAAAAATATCTTGTTAGAGAAGTTGCTAATACTGTGGAAGAATGATACTTCTCACCACATTTCTAGTCAATCTACATTCAATCTAGTAACAGGGGACTAGGGAGAGAATCACAGAAACCCAGATGTACAGAACTTTTGCAAGAAAGCTACATGGGCAACACAGATGTGATTTCCTCCAGTCTATGGAAGAAAGATACACATGTCAAGGAAGTTTCTTCACTAGACCTATTAGAGTTGTTGGGAAAAGGAAGGTAAGTTGACAGCTACCTAAACAGTTCTCCCAGGCTATAAAGACAGATCAGGAAGAAAGCCAAAAGCCCAACTAGATACCATATGTTCTCAGTTGCTTGTTTCTTCATCGTAACTGAAAAATTTTTAGGCCTTTCAGTAGCTGTTATATAATAACTCTTCTGTTAAAATGGAGTTGCTGGAATCATGGAGCATGTGCTAGATATTAAATTGCAGGTTATCTTGTATTTACAGGAAATATGTTTTAATGGCACATTTTCCTACCTTTGAAGACTTTTATTCCAAATGTAGTATTAATTATATCCAAGCCCTCAGGTAACTTAGAAGACTGATCATGTGATCTACCCAAAGGTGCTTCACGATTACTGGAGTAAATTGCTTCTTTCATGTCTTGCATCCTTTCTTGAAATTCACTTTTAGCAACTGGACTTATCAATGAAGCTACCTGAAGACATCAAAAACAACACCAGAGGCAGGAAAACCAACAAACTTTGATCACTCACACATCACTATGACTATCCACACAAACAAAAGCTTGCTTATAAGTGTCCTAATGAGATCTTACATGGTTACACTGAGATAATTTTATCCACCAATTTGCAAACCAAAACTGTGTCTTGAGATAAGACCACTATTAATCAATGCTATGCTAAATTTCCAGCTAAATAAAACACTTATTGTGAGATATTTTTATTTTTATGCTAGTTTTTCCACTTGTTAATATATACATTTCCTGACTGCAATCTTTCTTTTCTTAGAACATATTAGAAACTATACTCAAATTATAGTATGACCAAAAATAAAGTGATCTGATTTTTCAGGCTATCCATCAAAGTAATGGGGACACTAGAGAAGATTTATTACTAGACTCTCATTGAATATTATATGAAGAAATATTGAAAAAAGTAGTAGCAAGTACAATTGATCCAAACCCACGCTTAGCAAACTGACGAGGCTTCCAAATCTTCCTCCAGTTAATATTTAATTAGTAATGCAAAGCCTTCAACAGACAGTACAGGCTAAACAGATCAATACATTCAACAAAAAACTTCTAAGGAGGGACACCAAAACCTGGTTGTCTTTCATTTTGGATATGCCTAATAAATGTCCTACTCAACATCCTCCAATACTAGGACTTACTTACTTCATAAAAATGCACTTTACTAACACAACTTCTGTTTTTAGAGATATGAACACTAACTGTGTGATAAAACTACCAATGATCTCTTCAGTTGTTTGATTACAGATTACAAAGATAATTTCTAAAGAACACATGCAAAATAGTCTGACATATCCAAACCATCACTTTTTTAGCTAAAAAAATCAGTTTCAAGCCAAAGGTAAGAAAACATACAGAATAATTACACCAAATTGTAAACACATTCTCAGACACCTCTTTTGCTAAGAGCTCAACTGGTTTTATCTCTGTAACCCAGAAGAAGCAAGCAGCAAAAATTATGGGTAGAAGACTGTTCATTAACTTAAATCTTGGAATGAAATTAATAATTCAGTAGCCACTACAAAAATAATGTTACTGGTAACAGTCACTGAACTTCAAATATCTTCCAATTTCAATAATGCTAAGTAAATCCTATGATTTGACCTCAGAACTCAGCCAATTCATAACGGCTGTGAAATGCTGCACTATAAATCACTCAGCTATGTACCTTTATCCCTGACTATGAGGAAATCAGTTGCTTTCATTAAGAACACTCATAAGAGGTTCATTCTTAAGCAAAAGTAAATGAGTCACATTCTTACAGTGAGTTTGGAGGTTGTCTTTATGCCATGTGTCAAGTGCGATGCAACGTTAGGATCATTTGCTGTGCCATAGAATATTATTTTAGCACCAGGAGCTGGATCTGTTGTATTTCGAAACTTTCGCACAACAGTTGGAGTAATGGGCTAAATGTAAGGCAAAGCAAAAACAAGTTTACACCAGACATTCACAAAACATTAATGAAAAAAAAAAAGTACTGCAGATATTTGTGTCATTCCAGATGTAAGAACAAAATATGAGAGTGATTTGGGCTGTAATACATGCATATATGCCTGCAGATGCTGATATTGTGAGCATAAGGTCAAAATAACCCAGACTAAATTTTATCAAACCAGCATTGCTAAGTTTCAATGCTCCCCAGTTTTAATTTGGATAACAGCTACTTCACATGTTTGTGATGCAAACTAGATTTTACACTTATAAATTTCAGAAACCTTGAACCTGATTCACAGCAATTACACCATCAGTGTAGCAATTTTGGAAATTATTTAAACCACTGTGTTGGGGTTTTTTTAATTATCATTTAAAGGGAGACCCGCTATTTACAGGATCCATTTGTGTCTCAGTAGCCTCTGACTCTTCAGGGGCATGGGGCAGGGCCAGTGAGAATCACAATTCTGGCAGGCATCCCTGTAAAGAAGAACCTGCATCAAAAGTAATAATAATTCCCAATAATTACTCTAATTGTATTACCAGAGGAAAAAACTGTGTAAAACAATCATATTTAGTCCAAACTAAGCAAGCACGGTGACTTTCGTAAAACACATGCAATGAAAATGTACTGCCAGAAGTGTTTTTCAATCCTGCCAGCTAGTCTCTATAATTCTATGTGACAAAAACCAACACTGAAATAAATGGTAGTTTCAAAAGAGAAGGGATGTAGAAAAAACCAGGAGCCTCTGCAAAACCAACTCACCCTGGGTAACACCTCTTCGAGACAACTCGCAACCGTGTTGCCTGCGGGTCGCAACTTTCCAGCCTAAACAATGCAATAAAAAAATAAATAAGGAATAACGGAACTCACTGTAATAATGCACACAACTAGTCAAACTGGAATGTGACACTATGCACGGGATGTTGTCCAATTGTCCCCGTTTTGATGGGGGGGTGTGGGGGTTGGAGGGTGGGAAGGAGCCACACCCATTTCTGGGAGAGAGGGGGCTCGCAGGGAGACGCTCCTTCCCATCCCACACGCTGCCCCTCTTCCAGCCCCTTCCCTCGGCGAGACCCCGCCCCAGAAAGGCGCGGAGAGCGAGGGGAGGTTCCCCGGCATCGGTGGGACCCCTTCGGCGAAGGCGCTCACGTTGGCCTGCTCCGGAGTCCCGTCGAGGGTCGTCTCCTCGGGGCAGGGCGGCAGCTGCTCCGCCATGGCCGCCGCTTACCCTGTTCGCTCGGTAACGGCGGCGGCGGGGCCGGGAGCGCTCGTGCGAGGCGGGCGGTGCTGCCGCCCCTCACAGCGCTCCGCCATCCCCCTCACCCAGCGCCCTCCGTCCTGCCCCTCACAGCGCTCCGCCATCCCCCTCACCCAGCGCCCCCCGTCCTGCCCCTCACAGCGCTCCGCCATCCTCCTCACCCAGCGCCCCCCGTCCTGCCCCTCACAGCGCTCCCTCCACTGCCCTCAGCGCTCCGCCACCCCCCTTACATCTTGCACCCCTCGGCGAAAGTCAGGAAATAGATTGCACTGGGCTATTTTGTAAATGTCATGCTCTAGAAAAATAATTAAGGCCCAGCTGTAGAGGTCGCACATTCCTTAGACCGATTATAAAATCGTTGAAAATCTACCAGCTTTCAGACAGGCAGGTTGAATCTTGAGGTTGAAATGAGGTCTTACATGGTCAAAAGTCTGATCAAACTTTCAATCTTTATTACTGTAATAAAAAATACAGCCCCTTTCACGAACGTTGTCACATGTTATTAAAATATTGTATGCTGGGGCATACCTCTAGAGAAAACTGCAGCTCCCACCCACGCACAGCATGGAGGCGGGTGAGAGAAGCCTGTCAGCACTACCCCATTTATCAAACACGTGAGTGCTGTCACTGTTTGTCTTAAATGAGTCAACACTTCATATATCTAACCCACTGTATTTGCCTTTTAGAAACAGATGTGGATTATTTCAGAAAAGCAGCGTGGGTAAGACTGAACAACTTTCACCGCTGTTTAACAGACCCTCAGCTCTTAAAAAGACTTTTATTCTCAGATGACACTTAGCAAACTATTCCCTTCTTCCCAGCAAAACATCTAAATTTAATCACATCCTGCTCCATTCTCTATAGTCCCATGACAGAAAAATCCATTTTAGATAAATACACAGACTGTAACTCTAATTAATCAAACATTACCATGTGTTATAATTTTATTCTATGCTCTAACATTTGTTTGATAAGGATTTTAAATGAATGATGCTGAATTAAAACTAAATTCCTTTTCTACAAATGGAAGGTGAGAGGCTCAGGCAGCCACTGCTGTCTGATGACCTGCTTCGGCTGTCCAGGTCACCAACAGTACTTGTCAGTGCTATGATCCATGAACTTCCAGCACATACTAACACAGCTTGGTCTTCTCCAGGCAAGAAGCATCATGTATAGCATCAGCTATGATCTAGCTGTGGCAATGCTGGTGCCCTTTCTCAAAAGAAGGTACGTGTTTTTCTGCTGTAGATATGGCTGCACCACACCGCTAATATGGAATATCCATGTCCACTTGGGAACTAAAGAAGCTCTTGTAAAGTCTTAATGTGTTCAGTTCTTTTCATATTTGTCATATTTGTTGTTGCTTGAAGTTCAGAGTGTTCCTGCCAAATAAAGCAGTAATTTTTTGGTAGTTTAATAAATAAAATGATTGGTGGTGTCTTGCTTTGTGACCCATTTGTCTGTAAGGTGCAATTTCTGTTTAGTAAAGTTGTCAGGAGAAGGGAGAACTATTTATACAGAGGAAGAGCAAAGTACAGTAATGTAAAAATTAGATGGTAATAATAGGGTATAGGAAATTGGGATTTGAATTTTTTATCCTCGTGTTTGTTGTATTTCTAGCTGGCTCTCTACCTATGCTCAGGTTATTATCATTTTTATACATTCTGTACCTTGCTGATTTATTTTTACCTTGTTTTTTCCCCAGCAGGTGGCCACACTTGCTAATTGAAAGCATCCACTCAGTCCCGATGGAGTGGTTTGTGTCAAAGGCATAAAAATAGGACTTGGACATGTAACAAGAGTGCCTATTGCAGAAACAAGTAGAGCAAAAGTCCTCAGCCTTCTTTTTTTTTGCCTCTCTGTGGTTGTTTTCTCTTCTGCAGAAATGTGGGTCTCTATAAATCAATTTGAAACCTACTAACAATATACATTCTTTCCTATAATTTTCTCATTGTGGAATCAGTGTCAGATCCATTCTTTGTTATATTGAAAGTTATTTTGGCCACAGAAAGAATATTTGTAGAGAGGGAAGGACCTGAAATTTTAAAGATAAGCTGATGGACTGGCAAAAACCGATTGAACTCAATTTTAGGAAAAAAAAGATCAAAATTTTCTTTACTTCAGCATGAATTTGTCATCTATGTTAAAAGTAGAATCTCTAGAGAAAGCTGTTTGGAAAAAGTTGAACAAAATTTTCCATTCTACAGCAGCACTTTTTTTCCTCAACAGTACTTGACATTTCACTAGTTTCTGACATCCAATTCCCACAATCTAATGCCTTTTTCTGTCTTGTTTAGGCTAAAACTGAGGAATGGAAACTGTCTAAACCCCTGCATTTTACTTTCTTTATGAAGCGTAAACACCATGTTCTGCAACACAGTTCCCTCTCTGACTATGGTGCTGGCATAGACCGCAGCCAAAGCACTAAGTCTGTAGATGCCTTAAGGTCTCTGAAGGCCAGAGAACTCTGTGTAAAACACTCCAAATTTGGTGAAATACCTGAATTATGTCAGCCATGCCGATGCACGTTGGTGTTACTGCCTGGTTGCTTTCATGTTTTTTTATTCAATTCATTTACAGATAGAAAATTGCTGTTTTCTGTGTGCTGCACACTTTCTATACCTTATGATATGACCAACCACAACTAGAGATAGAAGACAGAAAAAAAGAATGTCACAGCAGATGGACACTTAAATAAATTGGAAAGTTCAAACACAATAAAGAGATTCTGCACATCTTCTAAAGTCAACTTCCACTTATTAGTACACAATTAGCCTTAGATTTAAACACAAAAAGGCTGAGCAGAACATACTATTAAACTCTGCAGAGAAATGCTAAAATAGATGGAAAGCCACCTGGTGAAACCATGACCCACTAACATAAATTTGTTAATATCACCCAGCACAGTTTCAATTTTGGTATTTGATATATGAACCACAATGAAATAAAATACAAAAACATGACTCCTAATAGGGCTATCCGCGTGGGGTCAGAGCTTTCCTTCAACATCTTTTTGTGCAGACTACAACAGAAGAACGTTGTCTTCACCACTAGAACTCACAGAGACCTGTCAAGCCCAAAATACAGTAACTGGAACTTGGTCATTTGATCACTGCCACATTCTCACATGCCTCTATTTCACACATTCACAGTGAACGTTTGGTGTTTGCTGTCCCCCTCTGTCAGCGTCAACCAGCTGTGAACAATTTGGGCGTTTCACAAAGCAAGAGAGATGTGCTATAGCTCTGTGTTCCAGTCAGGGAGTTAAAGTTAGCAGCAGGAACCTCCTGCATGTAACACAGGCTTCCTACCGGCACAGATACACACAGCATCAGAGCTCTGCTGCTGTGGGATCTGAGTTCCAGAGTGCATCCATCACATAATCCAAACCACAGACTGCCTACATACTTAATAAACAAAAAGCATGGGAAATTTCCATTCATGCTAGCATTTTCAGCAAAATTACCTACTGCAACGCATCTGAAGTCTGCTCAAATCATTTTGAAGAGAAAAATTCTCTAATCTCTCATGTGAAAGTAATACTTTATCCCTTTTGCCCCCTTTTCATTAGTGCAGCTATATCATATGAATAGAATTCCTGCATCAAAAACTCCATTCAGCCTTGAACTTCAGATACATCTGATAATCTGTAAAATTATTTCAATTTTAGAAAGTATTTATTTATATTAGAAACATAATGATCCTTACATATGGAATAGTATGGTCCTTCATTTGATAAGATTAAGTGAAACTTGAAATGTTATGTATGACAGAAGTGTTTAATCTCTAAACTGAATTTAGTTCAAGTAATTCTAAAGATACAGTACAATATTCTTCCTCAAAAACTGTTCATATATGTACTGTGTCTGGCTGGGATGGAGTTAATTTTCTTCATGGCAGCCTGAATGGTGCTGTGTTGTGGATTTGTGACTCAACTGCTGTTGATAACATAGCAATACTTCAGCTACTGCTGAACAGTGCTTGCATAGGGTGAGGACTTTCTCTTTTCCCCCACTTTGTCATGAGCCCCACCCAGGGAGGAATGCTGGTGATGGTGAGAAACTTGGGAGCCGATTACAGCCAGGACAGCCGACCCAAACTGATCAAAGGGATATTCCATCTCACACAGCACTATGCTTAGTAATAAAAAAATGGAGGTAGACAAAGGAGATGGCTTCCAAGTTGGCTGCTGCTTGGGGACTGGCTGGACACTGGTCTGTTTATGGGGGTAACCAGCGATTTCCTTTGTATTGCCTTTTCACTTCCTCTTTCCTTCATCTATTACACTGTATTTATCTTAACCCACAAGTTTACCTGTTTTTGTTCTTCCTGTTCTGTTCTCTGTCTTACTGCAGGGAGGTTGAGTGAGTGAGTGAGTGAGTGAGCAGCTGCCAGGTTGACTGGATGCTATCTGGTGTTCGAATGTATGCCCATCAGGTGTGTAGTAAAACATATTTGGTTATCAGGAATCTACTGTTTGCTCAGCAAATCCTGCAGTCCAGTTGAACATATTGGGACTAGTCAGAGGGTTATGGCAAATAAGCAGTGTATTAGGGCACAATTACATGATTTAAAGGACAACTCTTACAAACATTCAGCAAACTCGCAGCTCAAAAAAATTTGTATACTTTCAAACATGATTCTCTGGAGCTAGTCTGGCATTCTACATCACTGGTGAATGCAAAGTCTATTTAACTTTTTTTGAAGTCACATATTGGCCTTTCACAAAGCACTTATGTAAGTGATCAACTTAGTAAAGCAGAAAGGGGAAATTGTTACTCTCAGACCAAACTGGTACCAATGGAAAAGTATATGGAAAAGAAGAACTGATGAAGATGAAAAGAAAAAGAACAATCTGTTTCACTCCATTCACTTCAGTATGTTAATGTATTGATATGTCATACTAGGAAAGGAGAAACTAGCATAGCACTGACCACGGGGCTTACATAACTTAATTTTTGCTTCATTTAAATATATGTGGTTGAACTAAAATATATTTTGAGAATATGGCAACATCAACTTGATTCAGTATTTCCTGTGATGGAGTATCTAAACAATCTTCATTAAATTGTACCAGTTACTAAATATCATTATTGATAAACTTATTAAACGTCTTACCAGTTTGTTTGGGGTTTTTTAATAGTTTCTTTCAAATGCCAACTCTTAGACCTTGTTAAAGCTGCTACACTGAAGAAACACCATGATTGTTGTTTCCTCTACAACCCATTTACACTCTGTGACCAACTGGCCTTTATCCAGCTCACTCACAAGGTCATGCTTCATGCTATGAAGCAATCAAGACATTGTTTATATCCATCTATGAAGCAGTCAAGACTTGTTCTGTTAGCAACGCATTTCTCAAGTTTTTAGCACTCTGGCAATAATGAGCCAACCTCTAAGCCTTTATCAGTGGCTGTTCGGTGTTTAGAAAAGTTAGGCAAACTCCCAATGGCAATTCAGGTTTTTCTGTGTAGGTCCTCCTTTCAACTCATCTGACTAATAGCTTTGGAAACTGGTTCTTTCGAAGGATTAAACCAGGACTTGCCTGTGTGTGTGATACCCGGCTCCCACCCCTGGCACCTCAGTGGCCTCCTCAGGCTGCACTGCAGTCCCTAGAGGACTGGTACAGAATCATGGAATAGTTTGGGTTGGGAGGGACCTTAAAGATCACCCAGTCCCAAAGCCCCTGCCTTGAGCAGGGACACCTCGTACTAGAACAGGTTGCTCAAAACCCCACCCAGCCTGGCCTTGAACACTGCCAGGGATGGGGCATCCTGAACTTCTCTGAGCAACCCATTCCAGCCTCACCACCCCCACAGTAAACGGAAGATGGAAGATGCGGGGTCGCTCCCAGGGACTCTTGCCCTGGGCGCTGGGGAGAAGCGGGAGATGGGGAACAGCCTACTGACGAATGTGGCTCGCCTGCCGCGGGAGCGGCTGGGCGGAAGGGAGGGAACGGGAACAAAAGGAGGAGGGGAAAAGGTGGGAAAGAAAGGGAGCCACGTGACTGGCGCGGGCGAACCGGAAGGGCACGCCGCGTGCGGGCGTGACGTGGCGGCGGCGGAAGTGCGTGTTGTGTGTGTGAGTGTGTTTTGGTCGGGGCAGAGGCGGCGGCGGAAGTCGGCGGCGGGGCTGGGTGAGGCACGGCTGCGCCCCCGCCCCTCGCCCCCACCGAGGAGCCGCCTCCCCTCTTCCCCCTCCTCCGCCCACCCTGCCCCGGCGCGCCCGCCAGCCCCGACCGACGCGCGGACGGACGGACGGACATCGCTGCGCCGCCGCCCCGGCTCCCCCACCTCGGCCAGGTGAGGAGGCGGTGGCGGCGCGGGGGGGACCCGGCGGCGGCGGCGAGACGGCGGAGGACGCGCCTTGTCCGGGCTCCTGCCGGCGGCCGCTCCCCTGGCCCTGCGGGAGCGTCGTGCCGCGGTGTGGGTGGTCGAGGTGGGCAGCCCGCCGTGCGGGGAGGGGAGGCTGCTCTCTCCCTTCCCGGCGCAAAATGGCGCCCCCGGTTTTCCCACTTCCCCTTATTCCTGTGCCTGGAAGGGAGCCGCGGGGGAGGGGAGGTGGCGGCGGGGGTTGGAGGGGCTGGGCCCGGGAGAGCGGGGATCCTCCCCTGCGTGCGGGCGCTCCTGCAGAGAGGTATCGCTGTCTGGAGCCACCCGTGAAAGCTGTTCTCCTCGAGTTGCTTGTGAGATATATGAAGGGGGAGGTTGGGTGATGGGTCCCTCGCTTTCCCTTTCACTTGCGGCTGGAAGAAGGACGGTGAACTAGGTGGGAAGTAAAATACTCCCGATTAGGCGTCGCCATCGGGGGGATCGCGACTGGCCTAGTATGCTGGGTATCTTCTGCATTGCACTGAATGGGATCTAGACACAAAGCTAGGGTAGGGTGGAGGAACAAACCTAAGCTTTTTTATGTTTTAGAGGAGAGCTGAATGGCATAAGAACTATCAAAATGTTCCAGACAGAACCATGAAAGGCTGCTCTCTCAGCATTTTTAATGATTTTTGGTTTTTTCCTACCTTACACTTCTTTCAGATCTTGGGGATGGAAATGAGAGGCTAAAGGGCTAATTAAGCAGCTGAAATGAATCAGTTTCTTTCATGTAATGTTCAGCCCAAGTAAAAATCATGGCATTTTTGAATTTTTCCAGTTTTATAGTGACTCTTCAGAGTTACAGTCAGGCTATATTGCATGTAGGTATTGTTCTTCCATAATGAGAAATGTCAGGAAAAGGTAGATGTTGGCTGAAGTGAGGTGGCTAGAGACAATGGTATTATAGTCATCACTTACGTTTCCTGTATGATAAACCGGTTTATCTGAAAGCATTTGGTACCATTCATCATTCGGATGAGCTTATGAGGTGGCTATTACCTTTATTTGGAAGGCTGTAATTTTTTTGCAGCAATTGTGTTGATTCACTTGTTTTACTTACAGTCTCATTATGTTTCAATATAAACTGGCTTACATGTGACAAGTTGTCCCTGTTACTATCTTGACCACTGCAGTAAGGTGTCACAGTAATTCTGCTGAACCTGGAAAGGAGTAACAGACAATTTGGTTAGTAGGAGTGGCTAATATATAAGGATTTTTAGTTACTTCTTTTAAAACATTCAAGAAAGTCCAGTATAAAGAAATTTAAAGTAGATAGATAATGGTTGTAGCCTCAGCATTGTATGGTTTGTGTCTGTTAATGTAGTGTATAAAAGTTGATTAGTAAGAAACACTGTTGTTTGCTATGAGATATAAAAGTGGTGGAATGTTCCAGTTTTAAATTTATCATTAATTTTTTCGTGTGGCTTTTGTATTTGATAATGCATTTTATCACATTAAATGTAGGAACAGTGCTCACTGTCTTAATCTCTTCAGTAGGCTGGCTTTTGTCACCAGTGTTACTTTGATACTTCTGTATTAGCTGTCTTGTAGTGGAAAATAGGCCAGTGCCTATGCTTACATGACTGAATTATGCCATTAAATTGTGTGTTTGTAGGTGTTGGCTGGGGCTGTTGGTATTTTGCACACAGACTCAAGCATGGTAAGATTTGTGTTCAATCTGTTAAAATCTTAGGACTGTTCTGTAAATAAAATTCAGACTATCTAACAGCATACAAATTTATCTTCTGGAGTGATGAGAATACCCAGCATCTGGTAAATTAGTTGGTGGGGTTACCAGGAGTACTTGACAGATAATGTTCTCCAAGCTTTGTGTTCTGGCATTTCAGCATGAACCTGCTGTGTCTTGGGGAGGATGTTCAGGAACAGAGTGAAAGTTCTGACTTAGCAGAGTGACCTATGTATTTGTAGTGCTCTAGACTGCAAAATGGAGTTCTTACATTAAACTCTGTAAAAGTAAGAAAATCTCCCTCATTTCCATCCATGTGAAGCCATCCATCTCAGAAATCTTTATAGTATTTTCTTTAGCACATTTTTGTATTAGTAGATCTCTTGCATAACTCCCATATGTATCAGTTTAAGAGCTTGTTTCAAGTCAAGCAGTCGTGTACTTGCTTTTGTGTAGGTGAATGAACATGTCTTACCAAGGTTTTCTTTCTTTACATATTCCAAATATATTGATTACATTGCATGCAAAATTGGGAGGGGAGGATAAGGGGAGGAATATTAGTGGATTTTTTCCCAGGAAATTTTCACCAGAGCTCAGTTTGCATTGCATATGTAGGGTACTGAGTGTAGTATTCCTCCCAGTTCTCCAGGTTTGTATTTTACTGATGAATTAAGGAATAGGAGAATGAATGTGACCTGAGACTTGGAGTGTGCATGGGGGACTGCAGCATTGAAATCTACTTCTGAATCTTTGTGAAACGTTGTGTACTCAGCTCACAGATGTGGAAAAAAACAGGCCAAAACCATTCTGTAGTGGCCATGTCAATCTGCAGTACTGTTTCTCTTTGGATTAAGCAGATACTTCCCTTGCTTATTGTGTATGTATGCTGCCATGTTGTGAACTTTTACTGCAGGGTTTCGGCATCATCTGATACTTCAAAAGATGATGATTTTCATATACACTTATAGAAGGTGTTAATGAATTTTTTGATATGTCAAAATCATCTGGATGTGCTCTGTCAGGTTTTCAGTCTTGCATTTGTTTTTATCCTGAGCTGTTGAAAAGTGGATGGTATGACTAGTAGTTTTTATTATTAATTTATGAGATGTATTGATGTGACTGTTGAATGAACGAGGTTTGCAGTATGTTTCTCAGATGCCCTTCCTCTCAGGTACTGTGGTCTGCTATCAGCTTGACAGCTGGTTATTTTTGTACATGCTATCTGACTGTCTAGAATGATTTGGGGGGGGATGCTGTGAGAGTGTAAACTTTGAAGTTCTCTGATAACTACAACTTCTGTAGCTTGGGCATCTATAAAAACCGGACTAGATATTTTTCTTGACAACCTGTGTCAGCTTTGTGTTCTGAAGTAGTATTGCAAGGGGTAGTAATTACTATTTTATAAGTGATAAAACTCTGAATTAACTACAAGCTGTAAATACTCAGGTGAAACTGATAAATATTACACAAGTTAAATCAGTCTTGCCTGTTTTTCTCTCCTACCTCCTTTTGCTCTCAGTGTGGGAAACAGCAAGCAAAAAAGCAGTCATAACAAATAACCTGTGCAGTGGCTTGCTTTCTTCGTTGTGTGTCATCTAGAAGTCACTTGCTCACAGGAGTACTAAGTCACATGGTCACTAGATGTTGTCCTTATGTCTTCATGAATGCTGCAGAGTCTGGAAAAACATGGGATGTATTAAGATTAAAGGGTTTAAAATTATTTCATGGTTATCCAAGCACACTGGAATGCTACAGCATACAGATTTTTTTTTTTTCATTTTAAAACAGAAATAACTTAATTGTCTTTATTACTTTTCCAAAGGAAAAGATAAACAAATGGCTAACAGTATTCTGAACCACCTATATTCTGGTTATGCCTTGCCGCTTTCTCTATTGTAGTACAATTACAGAGAGATTAACTGTAGTCACTGATCCATCTTTATCCAAATCACAACTTCTGAAGCCTATTTCAGCAGCATGGAGGGGGAAGAGTTTTGCCTGAGAACCAACACACTAGTAGTGTAAAATTGTTGGTTTATGGTGTAAGGATGAAAGGTGTGGTATTTTTAAAATAACTGGATCCATTCCTGTATTCTGAAACACTTCACCAAAATTAGTTTAATGAATCAGAATCTTAGAGTTAACATGGTACTTAATAAGAATGGTGATAGGATTTGCAGGGGCTTTTTTGCTTCATTCTTTCACTGTGGAACACTTTCATATGTTTCTAAGAATATAGAGCTAAAATGTGATACTAGTTTATGTTGTACAACTAAAATTTTAAAAATATGTATTTTTGATTTAATTATGATGTAATAGTCAAATAGAACACAAACTCAGGACAGAATGCAAAATTGTTATCTCCTACCTTGAAGAAGGTAAATTATTTTGAGAGATATGAGAAAAGGAGCAACATGAGCAAATAGAAGTGTCTAAGATGTTGAAAATATTTTTAAGACCTGTATTCTGTTTACAGTGAGAATTAGAATATCTGTTTTTCAGCTGTTACGTTATTCACTATATACTGCTAAGATTTTTGTTCTCCTTTATTCCATGAATATTAGTTTGTAAGGGAGTATCTTGCTGAAGGGTAGGGTTCTGATAGACTGCTCAAGGACTTTCCAGAGATAAGGTTCTTCAGGACTTGAGTTGAGGGAAGGGGAGGGTTAGGAAGGAGATGGAAGGCTTAGCATCTGACCTAGGCCTGTAGCAAACTGGAATGCTCAAGTGCCTGATCTATGTGCTAAGGGGTTCGAAATACGAAGATGGCTAAAGATTACTGCTTGGTTTAAAATGTAGTTGCTTTGTCACAAGGAATAAAGAACAGGAAGTCATTTGAAACTATTATGTTTGCTTACTTTCTTGCAACATATGTTTAAAAACATTTAAAGTATGTTTTGCGGCAGGAGCGTGTACTCTAACCTAACTTGCGTCCTACATGTTAGAAAAACTGTATCCCCACAAAGTGTGCTCAATTCAAAGAAATAATCAGCTGGGGTAAGACAAAATTATAGGCTGGCTTGGGGGAGTCTTTTATTTTGTATCTACTGTTAAGTGTGTAAAAGCATAATGATTAGGGTCAGAAGTGATACCAGCAGAGTCTAAAGGCTTCCCTGTCCATATGAGTAAGTACTGTGGGTGGGTATTTTTAAGCATCTGGAAAGAAGAGTAGGCAGCCTAAGCAATATGCTGTTCATACTTGTTCTTAACAAAAATCTCTGTTGTTAATATTGATCTAGGAGACGTGTAAGTATTGGAAATAGAAATTAATCATCATATGGTAGTTCTCTGGTGGTTTGTACAAAGCAGCCTGGAATTCTTACTGGTCGAGACAATTGTTTTTCATATGGAAGGCTTCACTTTTGCTTCTTAGTACAGCTGTTAATTTCAGAGGGTATTAATGGTTTGTATGTGAAGATCTGTACTTTTATTTAAGGAAACTGTTTGATAGATGGGATAGAAGTGAATTGATGAACTATACTTGCAAAGAACTTAACTGTGGTGTTTGAGTTTTCCCAATTTGCTCAGTTTTTTGCTCATCCTTCAGCAGTGCTGACTTTGGAATATTGGTTAGCAATAGCATAATTATGAAAAGTTTTTGCTTCTTGTTATTTGTTACTTTACTGATAATTTGAAAGTCTGAATTTGTTGTGTTAAACATCAGTCTCAATTTGTTAAGAAATAACAGGAGACTGAGGTCTTGCAAGAAGAAACATAATTGGATTTTAATGTCCTAATTTGAAGCTTTAATGGCAAGACTAGGAGTTGAAGAAGATAACTGGTTCATGTGTCATAAATTCTGGCTATACTTGACAACTTACCAGTGATGGTACCTGTACTCTGGCCTGTTGACTTTAGTAAATATTAGGTCAAGTTATATATTATATATATTGCATTAGTGAATGAGACTTTTCTTACTTGGTTTGTAAATCTAATGCATCCACTGTCTTTTCACGATTAGGTTGTTACTGGCAGAAGAACAAGGATTCAGATCTCAGTGGAACTTGCTTTCAAAAGCTGTTGAAATAAAGGACTACTTTCTAATTTGGACATGGCTAATCGAGGAGCAACAAGGCCCAATGGGCCAAATGCTGGAAATAAAATTTGCCAATTCAAACTAGTACTTTTAGGAGAGTCTGCAGTTGGCAAGTCAAGTTTGGTGCTTCGTTTCGTAAAAGGACAGTTTCATGAATTTCAAGAAAGTACGATTGGAGGTGAGAAAATTATCCTGTTAATTTGTTTCATGTTGAGTTTTTATATTGTCCTTGCCCTTGAAAACCTTTAATGTAATTGCACTTCTAGAGTGGGTCATTGACAGCAAGGATCAAATCTGAGCCCTGTGTCAGTAATTGAGAACTATAATTTTCTAAGTTAAATGTAATTGGCACAAGGCTGTAGCAAACACCCTTTTCAAGTGGAGGTAGTAAATGTGTTCTTGAACTGGATAGTTTTGAAACCTGGGCTCAATGTCATGTTTTGTTTGTAAGTGGGTGTGTGGCTCTTTTAATTGTGCTGTATGCTTACTGCATGAAATAACTGCTTAGTAAGAATTATGAGCTTAGTTTCTATGAAAAAAAAAAAGCAAACAGCATTGCATCTCGCAAAAAGCTTGTGTTTGTCACTTATGCATGCTGGCTTTGCTTTTGGTATTGGAGAACTTGATACATTTTTGGATATATTTCTGTGCTAGTAATCACAGAATTTATTGAGCTGTTTTTCCATTTTGTGACTTTAAACAAAACAGGTGCTGGCTACTAGAACTAAAAAAAAAAATCTGTTTGTCTGTGAACAGATTTTATCATATTCTTCCCCTTGCCAGATTTCTTAAGTTACATTGTATTTTGGAGATGTTTGTGCTTTGAGCTGCATTCCTCCTTGGATAAATTTAAAAGTATCCCAAAACTACCCAACAGCATACAGACTTCAAGTATGGATTTTATTAATTGATAAATACTCTCCAGTAATTGCTGTTGCAGCTTGTATGAGTCAGTCTGTTCCATTGTAATATTTATGTGAAGGCCTTTCAGTGGTCTGTGTGTCTTCACACACCAACAGTTGTTGAAATGTAAAAAACTCCACAAAGCTTACAAAAATAAATACAAGCTGAATTTCATTGCGTTCTTCTTTTGCCCTATTTCTAGCTGCTACATGTATTTATTCTTTGTATCTGTCAGCATAAATAGAGAACCACATATTTTCTACTTTAGTAATCTTACTAATGTACACTTTTGGCTTTAGGCATTTTATCATGGCTCGAGGATAGGTGCTAGTATGAAAGTTTCTGTATTCTCTGATACTACACGTCTGTGTGATAATATGGAGAGCATTCTCAAAAAATATGTAGTGAATTAACTTTCCAATATCAACAAGGTTTTTGGTTTAAAAAAACTGTTAAAATTAAGTGAAATTCATTGTTCCATTTCAGTGATCTCCAATTCATTTAACTTCCATTTAGTTTTTTCTTGTTTTAGTGTTTGGCATAACCCAAACCCTGTTACACTGTTCAAAATCTAAACAGAGCTTAAACAAGAGCCTAAGTAGGTATATGATCTTTAGTGTAATCTTATTAAATTGTGCCTCTTCTATATGACATAGAAACAATGAAATGCTATATAATACAGTTGAGAGCTATTAAATGCAGCAATGTTTGGATTCAGAAAAGTTTTCTATAGAGAAAGCTGTCTTAACTGTGTGGCTTGTAGTTGCCCAAGGCATAATTTTCTTTGTATACAGAAGGGCCTTTTAACAAAGAGAGGCTTATGTGCATTGTGGATCCGGATAAAAACATCTGAAAGGGAGTGCAGTTAAAGGTGGACATGTTGGATGGTGGTGGTGTGGTTTTGCCACTTCAGACTAGTGTAGCAAGGCCTGTTAGTTGCTTAAGACAAAAGTATGGCTGTTAAAGATGATGGCCTTTAGATAATTAACACAGATGATTAATTGTCAATTTACTATGGCCTTGGCAAGATGCAAGAAAGTTATGTTTTTTGCAGAAATTAACTGATGTTTTAAGGTAGTTTAAATGTTCCTTTTGACAAAAACCAGAGGATTGCATAGAATAAACTACTTGTTTAATTTTCTTTCCAAGTACATACCTTCATTTAGGGAGTGTTTTTCTGTTAAGAGAAAAATGTCTGTGAGAACTTCAAAATCCGCTTGCTTAACATCTTGTCTGTGCCTTGGAGAAATAGAATACTGAGCTGGTTCTGGGGAGGAAGTCCTTAGTTTAGTGCAGGATGTATGGTGTTTTTTCACTCTGTTTTGTTTCCTGGCTGCTTAGAGAGCTGCCAAGTGGAGCCTGTTCTACCAGTGTTTGTATATGTAGCATTTAGAGAGACTTATGTTGATTTAACATTGGAACATCAAAGCCTTTACTGTCTCCAGCCTGCCTGCTCATCTGTGATGGATGCTAATACCCCTGAAGCAAGAGCACCTGACCACTTAAGGAGTCAGCTTCTGGTCACAGTTTAACCCCAGCCAGCAAATAAATACTGTGCAGCTGCTGCTCACAGCTGAGACAGGGACACTTCTGTATGCTAGTTACAATGTCCTTTACAGAGCAAGATTGGCTTCATTTTGGTTTCTGTAATGAGTTGAGTTGAAGGTTGCAACAGTTTTGGAATTGTTCATAGGCTATGATGTCTCCAAATATGTAGGACAGGATAACATCCCAGGTATGCAAGTGTTACAGGTCAGTGTCTCTTCAGACATTAGATTTAAACTGGCCACAGTCCATCACTGTGCCTAGTGATCAGAGTTCCCACTTCAGCTAAGTAGTGGGCTTTCCTTAGTTTTATAATACTGGTTTCTGTGCTGTGTGGGTGCTGGCCTCCATACTTCTGATTGTACCTTGACCCGAATGGAAAAGTTTTACTAGGAGTAACTGTTTGAAGACTTGGAATGAGTTACTTAGTATTTTCTGCAACTGGAAGGCCATTATTTATGGTAATGTATTCAGCTGTAGTAGGAATGGCTGCAAGTTTCCCTGAAACTGCACACTGTTGAAATAATGCTGAAATTAATTCTTGAGATCACTTGCAAAGTCAAAAATAGAGCTGCTTTGAGAACAAGAACTTACAAGAAGTGCTTCTTTCTTGCAGATCTGTTAGCTAAGGTAAAGTTGTCAGGAGCTGAAAATCAAAGTTTTAAGATGGTATTCAAGTAACATAAATGTGTAGAACTGCAAATATCTCAACTGTTGGATTGTAGCATGATGGGATGCTGTTACTGGTGCTCTGTAATACATTTCATCCTGCTTCAACAGACTTTATCTAGAAGGTTTAAGAGAAGGCTTATGGTTACTCAGATTCACTATTACGAAAAAGGGAATTCTTGCCAATTTTTGCTTTCTTATGTCTAACCTGAAGAAAATCTTGTTGTTTAAATAACTCCTCTGTGTTGATCAGTTACAGTCTGTCAGCTAATGCTTGCATCAAACATGCTGTATTTTAACAGTAGGCTTGAATTGTTTTGCATCTCTGTGAACATAACTATATGTGAATATAGAGATATAAGCAGACTTCTGGTTTCAGCACCTCTGTCTTTTTTGTAGCTGCTTTTCTAACCCAGACTGTATGTCTGGATGATACAACAGTAAAATTTGAAATTTGGGATACAGCTGGGCAGGAGCGGTACCACAGTTTAGCACCCATGTACTACAGAGGAGCACAAGCAGCTATAGTGGTGTACGACATTACAAATGAGGTAAGTACTGGGTTACAGAGGCACAAGGGGAATTTAGAAGTTACCAGTCTTGCACTGATCTTTACTTATTTTTTTCTCACTGACTTGTGTGAATCAATTAATTGTTTTGTAGAATCATAGAATGGTTTAGATGGGAAGAAGCCTGTAAAGGTCATCTAGTCCAACACTCCTGCCATGGGCAGGAATGCCTTCTGCTGGACTAGGTTGCTCATTTCATATTGCACTGTGTGATGTCAGTTTGTGTCTGTAAACTTATCTGGCTAAAAGACCATTTCTAGGGTTGGATTGTTTGGGGTTTTTTTAATATCAAAAAGACAGAAAGAAAACAAATCCTCTTGTAGAAGTGTTTCTCACCCACCCTTAAGTCAGTTCACGGAGTTTGAGCTGTTACTCTCGTCACATTGCTGGTCGCACTTTTATTTCTGACAGTGAAAGATATTATTTTAACATTGAATATTACTGCAAATTTTGATTAAGATTGGAAGGGTAGCATAAGGTATTGAGACCAAACCCTAAGGTTATTAGATTTCTTTTTATTTGAACTTAGATCAGATAATCTTGGGTTGTTTCTGATAAAATGAGACTTAAAACCCAAAACTTTAAAAAAACTCAGAAATCCTGTACCATAATGAACAGTCTTCAGTAATTAGAAAGTAATTTTGAGGCCTTTTCAATATAGCTGTTCATATACTTGTTTCTTCTAGAGAAACTGAAATTCCCATTTTCTCTCTTAACCACTTCTTTCCTTACTCTGTCTACACAAAGATCTTCCTACCTACTTACTTCAGCATTGTCCCAGCTAAGCACAGTTGAGAACTAAGGTAGGAATGTTTCATTTTAAAGGCTCAGTTTGGCAATTTGGAGTGTGCCTTTGGACTAAGGTAGCAGCCTTGCATTGGTGTTTTGTGCTTGAAGTGTAGATAACAGAGATGGGGATAATAGATGAGTACAAAAGGATGACAAAACTCAGTTGCATCATTTTGCGATCATTAACAGGAGTCCTTTGCCAGAGCGAAAAATTGGGTCAAAGAACTTCAGCGACAAGCAAGTCCTAACATTGTAATAGCTTTAGCAGGAAACAAAGCTGATCTAGCTAACAAAAGAGCTGTGGATTTCCAGGTATGTACATAACTTTTGTTCATAGAAATTGCATTTTGTTTGAATAGATAGTAAATAAACCTAGGGGGAGCTTATATGCATAGCCTGGCTAGTTGTTATGGAGGTCATGCTGTTAAATATAAATGTCAGCTGAGACTAATTAAATAATACATGCTACCGAAAAACCTACTTCTGTACAAGTAATATGGAGGAATAGACTTTTTGGAATAATTAATTTGACTTAGAGGAATAATTAATTTATTTGCATATCTTTCAGGCTAATTGAATATCTGTTCTTTGATGTGACTTTTTTCTGTCTTCTACCCAAAATTACTGGTAACTAGAGTTTCAGTGGATGAGGTAGCAGTAACTCTAACACCAAACTGTTCTGTCTGGCCTGTCAGACAGAGAATTTTGATCATCATATGATACAAAGCTGGTTGATGTGCCTAACTTGCTTAGGTTGTACTGTTGAAGAAGTGTTCAAATTTTAATTGAGCTTTTCATGGCATTTCTTTTGGTTTAGTGATTACATCTGTGCTCTCACTGGTATTTTATCTTCTAGAAGGTTTAATCAAGTAATCAGAAAATAGCTTCCAAAGTGAATAAAACTAACTGCAGGTAGTTTTGGTCCATTCATGATAGACTGAATTTGAATTAAGATAGTATTTATTAGTCAGTAATTAGTCATTAATTTACAGTTTTTAATCTGTGTTTGGGGTCATGTGAGATACAGCTGCATATAGTAATGAATCCTTTTGTAACTATAGAGAGTTGAACTATGAAGGTTAGCAGTGGTTTAGGTGTTTTTCTGCCAGTCTTCTAATTTTATACTTCCATGACAGTTGAAAGGAGACTTCGGTGTTTTATGAAAAATTGTAGTATTTAACAAAAATTTCATACATGACTGCAGTCAATAATGTAATCAAATTTAACTATATTTTGAACAATTACAGTCTTAATGTTTTTCAAATGTTAGGGGGTCTGCTACTGTGGATGTATGAGCTCCTTGTGGGCTTGACAGGCATTTCTCATTTCAAATCACATATTAGATTCCTAGGTATTTGTTAATGTGGTGTTTCAGATATAATTACATAGATCTTAGCAGGTGTCACTTAAATAATTGTAGAGTGCTGTAGATTATTCTTATCATCATAGGTGTTCTGTAATTCAGCTTTTTTTGCAGATTTCTTATTGAATGCAAAGGCAGTTACATAATCATAAGAAGCTGTAGATTCTCAGCTGAATTGACTAATAAGAAGTGGCAAAAATAGTAAAGTTCGTATGAGCAGAGTGTCAGATGAAAATTCATACTGAAAAGGGAGGTAACATGGCAAAATACTTAATACTGCTTATTTGCTGTAATTATGAATTTGTATCAGGATAATGAGACTGTTCTGATCCATCTGCTGCAGTGCTTGAAAGATTCAAGATAGTTCACAGACTGCCTTTTTCCAGGGTAATAATGGACTTGCTGACATTTGATGGCACTTTCTGAAGCTTATTTGTACTTGCTGTCACAGCTAGTGTTCTGCATTGGGCTTGTATCTTCCATAAATATTTTCATTTATTATTTAGTTTTGCCCGAGATTCTTCCATCTGGATATTTCTAAGATTAGGAAGGATCTTTAAGATTCCATTTCTAGTTGTTTAACTGCTTGGTGGAATTGTAACTTTTCCATAACTGGTGAATAACATATTGTCAGATGAGTGTTTCCGCAAACTGTCTTTCTTTCCAAATGCTGTAGAGATTGTTCCTTTGTAGCAATTGAAAGTACAGTGTGTAATGATTGTCTGAGTTTAAATTTTTTTTTTTAATGAAGTAATGTATTCTTATTTTAACTTTCAGGAAGCTCAGGCTTATGCAGATGACAATAGCCTATTGTTCATGGAGACGTCTGCTAAAACATCTATGAACGTAAATGAAATATTCATGGCAATTGGTGAGTTTATGAACAAACTGAGAACTTTAAGGGGAATAGTTTTCATGAGATTCAGACCATGACAATCTTCCTAACTTAAGATCTTTGTTTTTCACCTAAATTATTTCTGGCATCAGAGTTTTCTTAGGCCCTTTTATTTGTTTAATTTTGTTTAGGCACCTATCTGTCATCCACAAGCTGTGTCAAAGATGGCAATGTGTGCTTCAATTCAGTGTCCAAGTTATAAGTAAAGGACACTGCATGTTAAAAGTAAATCTACTGATACATTTTTAGACCTGACATAATCTTGTGGATTTCTGTAATGATGCTAACATGTAGTAGTGAGTATAAACCAAGAATTTTTGTGTATTCCATTGATATACCCAAAATTGTATTTAATTGTTAATAAACTTTTGAAAGTGGAGGAAAAATAATTAATTTTTAGGCTGGGCACTAATCTGTTTAGTAGTAACCTTAATTATAGTAGATGCTTTGCTAGTGGATAATAGTAATGTATAGCATCAAATAACTTCATTAAATCTGTTTTGTATGTTGCATCTCTCTAACCTACTTTTGGTGAAAAAACATCATTGATATTAAAATTAAATGTTTTTAAAGAGGTCTTAATCTTCTGCTTTTTAAGTCAGGAGAGCAGAAGGTAATTTGTGGTGTCCTTCAAACTTCCAGCAGATGCAAATTAAATTATCACTATAGCAACACTTTATTACAAGTACTTGCTTCATATTAACTATAAATACTTGAAGAGGGGGGATAGACACAAACACTTAACTGTCTGACAGGAAAGTATATTTTTCTCATGAATGTTCAAGATAGGCCTGCATTTAATGATACAGAAATGCTCAGTTACACTGTTCTGTGTTTCGCTGGTGAAATTTCAAAATTAATGTGTTTAATGGTGCAGTTTGCATCCTGTAAAAAAAAAAAAAATCCCCAAAAAACTGAGGGTTTTTTCTTTTTTTGTAATTTGAGATGTCGGTAAGAATTCTTCCCTCTCTGTATTTTAATGAAGTCTGCAAAGTAAGTTTGAGGAAAAAGATGCCCACTTAATAACTGTCTTTTGTCTGCAATGTTGTTAGGCCATGTGAGTATTTTGCATCAGTGGGGTGAAATTCAGCTTTGTCAGGGCATCAGAACAAGATCTGTGCAGCAGTAGACTCTGAATGGAAATTTTGATGAGGCTCTAAGTATCGCATGTAATTTGGAATGGCCTGCAAAATGTGGATGCAGTTCTCAGGACCGTGTGTAAATATGATCTTAAAGCGGAGAGAAAATGAAAAATGAGAATGTTGAAAGAACTGTTGGGTGCAAGCTGCAGCTGCTTGTAAATTGACTGCTTCAGCACTCATTCAGAACTTCCAGTTAAAAAAAATAATATTAATTCAGCTCTAGATATAGTTCTAGAATTCAAAACAACATTTCTCTGAAGACATTTTTCTGTTGGTGCACAGTCCCTTTGTACTGGCTCAGCAGCTTAGTACTGTGTGGGTTCTTGGGTTTTGTCACAGATCTGTAGAACAGCCCAAGTTGGAAGGGACCTCAGAAGATCCCTGTGGCCCACCCTTTTGCCCAGCACCCTGAGGTTATCTGGGACCACAGCATGTTGATGTCCGCTCTGTGGTTTTTTTTGGCTGTGTTTCATTGATTTTAGAAAAAGTTGTTCTTTAAAAAATTGACAGAAGTAACTACTTCGGGGGGGAAACCAAACTGTGGAACAAGAGTGGTTGTTGGGTCCTGGTAAGATAGGCCCATGGAAGTCCTGTTGTGTAGAACTTAGCAATTTTCTGATGGAGAGAAATCTAGGAGAAGCTACTGCTCAGAAGGGTGACAGCTTTCACCCTTATTTTTTCATGTTAAGACTGAGGAGGAACCTTGGAGCTACAAGGGCAACAAAGAAATTACCAATCAATTGACTCATAAGAGCTGAACAGAAGAGGCAGCTTGAAAAAAATAGGAGAGGCTTGATCTGGTGCTGAGGGCCATTTTATATGTTTGCAAAAACTCATTTCTGGCTGGATATCTGGGAGCTGTTTGACCCATTTCTGTCTGTGTTTTGTGCCTTTTCAGTGTTTCTGTATCTTTTTGCACTAACATCCTGATCTTAAAGCCTGTTCTGTGTGGGTGGATTCCCACAGGAGCTGTCGTATAGTGGCATAGCACACCTGTGCAGATACATTTTACTGCTCAAGTTACCAATGTATTTCATTCCTGGAAACCATAGATAAGATGCTGAGCATTAAGAAGTTAAGTGTCTTAACTTCTTTCATTACCAATGCACTGAATCAAATCAGATTATACAGTAAGTATACTGATATGCGTATAATGTGTTGTTTTGTTTACTCAGGTGATTTAATCTTAATAAAATCTCAGGTTTAACTCTTATTTCCTGTTCATCTTACAGCAAAGAAATTGCCCAAGAATGAACCACAGAATGCAGGAGCCAGCTCTGCCAGAGGAAGAGGAGTAGACCTTACTGAACCCACACAACCACCCAAGAGTCAATGTTGTAGTAACTAAAAGAGCAATTGCTTTAAACTGTTCTGAATATTCTTCTGCTTCCTAACAGTTAATAACCATGGAATTGGAGTGCTTAACCTGGTCCAGTACAAGCTTCCAAACAGCGAAGAGACTTACGATAATAGTCAAGTTCATGATACAGAGTTTTCTTTTGACCTAAAATTTTAACATGCATGTATCCACCACTGGCTGCAGTGTTTCAGCAGTAGAGGAGAGATGGAAGCGGAATAAACTTCCTTCGGTTGAAAGATTTTAAAAATAATTTGTTATTATTAGGGGTGTAGAAGAACTGCTTTCTGTGGACCTAATTGGCCGGTTCCTGTAGCCTCAATACTGATCACTGTCATAATAAATAGAATTGGGTCTTCTCATAATTCTCAATTGTGCTTTAAAACCTCTTTAGAAACAGGGTCTAGAAATTACTTCAACTTATTTGCAGTATTGATGCAACCAGTTGTTTCTGCAGGTATCCACTGTTTAGTTATACATTCCATAGTTTAATAATTTTATTACAAATAATACTTGCATTAGCAATTTTAAGAATCTTATGCTTGCCAGAAAGTGGAGTTTTAGTTGGTACACTCTATGTAAATTATATCAACCAGTTAGTTATCTTAACGAATTAGTGATGAATCAAGTCTAACTTCATTTCTAATCTGTTCAGAGGGTACAGACCAGTAAATTCAACTCTACAACTTAGGATATGGGGTTTTTGTCCTCTACAAACTGTAAGAGCTCTTCAAGTAAAGCCGCAACAAACTCGGTGTCTGTGACTTCTTTCTTGTTTCTGATCATTGCTGGCCATTACAGTTTGTTTTTCCCCTAAGGAAAAAAAATAGTGCACTAACAATTATGTACATCCAACTTGATTTTAAATTTGGATATTAATGTACTGTAAATAGGTACTCTGCATTGTAGTCTACATTTGTTTAATACTTTCTGTAATATTTAAGAGTTGCTTAAAGGTATACAGAATGTACAGTTACTTAAAGCTAACTTTTTTCCTCTCTAATCAAAGGGGGTTCTGAGTTCTTCCTTTATGGCTAGAACAGTAATAAATGATGCTCCTGTATCTGTAACATAAGTACTGCTGTCTGTCAGTAATGAACTTCGCAACTTTGTTTTCCAAAGTACATTTTATTTTGATCGGTCCAGTATATTGCACTAATTCTTTTAGTTATTTTCATTATATGAAATCTACAAGGTGTGTCAGAAGAGATGAATTAGTCTATTTAAATGTTGAACTGATAGAAACTTACTTGTGCAGATTTTAAATTTGCAGTAATCTGGGTTTAGCAAGAAAATTGACAGTTCACCAGTGTTTAGTTTTATATTGAGGTGCTCAGGTTTGAATAAAGTGGTTTAAAAATTTTTTTGTTTACCGTTTCTTATTGAGTTTCAGAAAGTTTTATCACATTTGTACAGTTCCAGACAAGATGTCTGATTCACTGTATGGGTCAGCATTTAAGATGCTTACAAGTAAATTCATGCCACAGCTAAATATAAGCTTGTCCTATATATATATAGTGGCACTCCAGTTATCCTATGATAAATTTTTAAATGTTGAGGTAATTGGGTATCTTATCACATCCATTTAGAAGTACGATCAAAGTAGTAATAATCTCTCTTGAACCTGCAGCTAATGCAGTCTGTGCCAGTTGTTCACAAAGTGACTTGTTGTGTTGCATTGTAGTGTCTCTGAGCTGACTGTGTCTCTTCTGCAGCTTGTGATTTGCAATTGATGGAGTACATTTTTGTTTCTTTTTCAAACTGTGGTGGTGGTTTAGAACCCACTGGTGATACAGTCTTTAGCAGTTTTTGACCAGCATCACAGTTTGTCACAAAATGCATTGGAGTCCATTTTTTCTGCCAGCTGTGTACTTGAGTCAGAATTAGAGGGCATTGTTTTGTCTATTTTGGGGGCAATTTCATGGCTTTAGACCTTGGTGCCAGCACATCCTCTTGCAGCTGTAATGGCTGTGACTTGGACCTGTTGCACAGATGATGTCAGTTTCTTCTTGCTCTGAAGTCTGTCACTGTGGATGAAAACTTAGATAATATTTTCTGTCCTCAAACCGAGTTCTTCGGAGTCACCTTGTGTGCTAGAATTGGAGTAGTGTATCTCTATTCTTTGAATTTACTTTGTTTTTACTGAAAAGAGACAGTTCTGGATTAGGTTGTTTTTTGTGGTGATTGGTTTCCTTTTTAGGAATTCCATTTTTACTTTGCCTATAATTCTTCCGAGAACATTTTCACTAATTTTGTTTCAGGTTGCCTTTTGAGTCACTCTGAAAAATACCTTTATTGGAATAAAGTAGCTGTATTCCATCCTGCAGATGATTAATAGGGTTTGAGTCAGTTAAGTTGTCTCCAGTGAGGGATATCAGATACTGACACACAAAGTTCTGTTTTGTTGAACACTGCTTGTGCATTCTCAAATAATGAATGAATGTTAAGAGTTGGTGCAAGTGCTAGAAGTAATCCAAACCTCCTCAAAGCTCATTAGAAGCCAAAATAAGAAACTGGCAAGTAACATTGGTAGGGACAGATACAATATGAGGTACAGGTATGACAGATGTTTTTTTTACTGGATCTCTCTGCTTGTAGTTCTCAGGTATCCCTCTACTCACCTGGTTTATTAGTGCTGATGTTTCCACTGTTCTGAAGTGTTTCCTCTCACTAACATTAGAAGTGCTGTGCTCTTGAGAGACAGTGACTCTTTCCATTTTTATGTAAGGCTGCACATCATCTGGAGTTGAAATAATATTTATAGCATGCTGGGTTTTTTTAAAGATACTGCTGTTACAGTAACAGCCTTTTGTTAAGGACTGGAAAAAAACCTGAGATCAGAGTTAATAATCTACTGTCACAGGCAACAATATGTCCATCATTGAATCTGGTTCTGTCACAGCAAAGTTTTCTGTGCTTTTTCCCCCTCCATTCTTAGAAGACTGTTCTGGAATCTTAAATCTCCTGACTGCAAATAAACTTATGAGGAGTTTTAAGTGACATTTCATTCAGCTTAAAGTGCAGTCTAATATGAAAAATAAGCACTCTTGTTTAAAAACCAGTCAGGGTGCAACTTTTCCATTTTTCTCAAATACTTTTTTTTTCCTTCCTATGAGAATGTGTGCTTTCAGGTGTCTGAATGAACTCATCAAGAACTTTCAGGCTCAGACATTTTCTAGCAGCTTACAATTTTTAGTACCTGAAAATAATTTGGATGTGATGTAGGATTTACTGTTTACTTACATGTTGCCTTAAATCTCTTACTTGGTTAAGGCACGCAAGGGAGCAAGAATTCTTAGTCATTGTGGGAAGTTGAGGACTAATTGCTTTGCTTTAGTAGGAAGAGGTGTTTTTCCCTTTCCCTCAACATTTCTGAAATCTGAGAATTAAAAGTGTTGGAAATTGCAACACTGCAGGGGACTGGTCATATCAGATTTGAACAGAGAGCATAAAGGAAAGCACTCCAAACCAAAGTGCTGTATTGTTTGGGATCCTCTGTGGTGCTCTGGGAGACCATTTCTTGGGTTAGGGGAGGTGTTCCGTCTGCTCCAATGTGTTGGCATAAGGGCAAAAGCTATGCCAGGCAGAAGGAACTTGCTTAGGAAGTGGTAGCTTTCTATACATGAAGTTGGCTGTGGTGTGATCATTTATATTGTATTTTTAATATCATCTAGCTGTTCTGGGGCACAGACCTCTAAAACAGGTGTGTAAGTAGGCGTTGCTTACACAGTGGTTGTGTTTCTTGGGCAGTATTGGCATCATTGAGTGTAGGAGCCAGCTAAGTGTAGTCTGTGAAGGCAGATTTCTTCTGCCTTAAATCAGAAAGTGATTCAAAATACCAAACTGAAGGACGCACCTTTTTAATTAATTATAAACTGTAGATGCCTTAAGTTGTGCTCTGTGTGTTTCCTTGTGCTTGCTTCCCCCTTCTGATTTCCATGGAGAGCTAGAAGAATGTGTAAAATATCCATTGAACCCTTGGAGGAAGACCGCCAACTGTAAGCCTAACAAAGGGCATAATAGAACCCATGTGGAACAATTTGACTGAAAGAAAGTAAAATCTAGTCCGTTTTGGAGGCAAGTCTTGTCTGCAAACCACAGACAGGGCAAAAGAATCAACAGAACTTAGCTGACCTATCAATATGGGACTAAATGAAGATGATGGCCTGTGTCACCATCTCCTGCTCCTTGTATCTGATCATCCTCTTTAGTTGCTTATCTGGAGCTGAAGGAACATGTCTGTACTTCTGTAAGAACACACTCCTTGGGGGAAAATGAAGGTTCATGTTGTGTGATTTTTTTCCTTTGATATTGTACATTTGGTGGAAAATTAATTGTATTAGATTAAATAAATATTATTTGACATTGGTTCAAAAATGTGGATTTTAATCATAAAAGGTGTAAAGTATCTCTGATGACCTTCAAACCTTAACTTGTTAGCAGAGCTTGAATTTATGGTATCCTTAATTGCAGCCAGCATGAAACCCTCTCTGTAAGGAATGGATGGAGGCAGGTAACAAGATCCAGAAGGAATTGGGTGGAGAGTTCACCCAGCCTAAGTTCCTGCCTTTATTAATCTGTTTGGAATAAAATGTGTCTCTGTCCGAATAAGGTGGAAACAAATGCATCTGAAAACATTGCAACCTTTCTGTGAGTTAATGCTGCATTCCAGTAAAGGTGTGACTGCATTTCCTGAAAGAAAACTGAGCTAGTGCTAAACTACCTGTTTGGATTCCTGTGCCAGTAAAGTTCACATAGCTGCAGAAAGCTTGTTTGAGGTAAAGTACAGCTGTAGCAGGAAGCGTTGAAGAATGGAGGTGGTGGGATACACCACCATTACCTAGTTCAGTGTCAGTGCATCATCAAGTTGGTTTACAGTGTTTCTCAGACTGGCAGATGAGTGCAAATTTTTCCTAAGCAAAACCATTTTTTTTTTATATCTGGTGGTGGTGTTTTCAAATGTGGAACATGACTTTTTTCATCCTGACAACAGTGAAGCCTCTCAAATGGTTCTCCCTTTTCCTACTGATCTTTGACCCTCTTCATTAATTTTGGTCAAATTTCATATGGAGAAATACGAAGAAGTCTTACAAGTTCTGTGAATGCACACATGACAGGAAGAAAGAGTGCTTCTGATGTCAGCTGCAGTGTCAGCCCACTCCTTACTAATGCCCAGGAGAGTAGTAGAAAAGTGATGTGGTGCTGGGCATGTGCTTCAAGCAGAGACGAAGAGAATGTAACTGTAGACACATTTGAAACTCTTCATCCACCAGCTTTTTTTATGTAACTGTGCTTGGGCACTCCTTTGTGGGAAAGCAAGTATCTTGCTTGTAACCTTACAGCTGTCTTATGTACACAAGAGGGTTTAACTGATAACAAAAATCACCAGGTGAGAAGATACAGTGCCTAGAGTGGCTAGTCTGCCAGAGCTTTTTCTGGTGTTCCTTGTAGCAGGGGTGAGTGCAGAAGCATTAGGAGTGTTTCATTGTTTCTGATTGTAATAAATAACTGATTCTGTACTAAAGAAAAGAAAGGCTCTGCTTCATAAGGAAACAGGTCTGAATAGTTCTTTCATAACAGTAAAATACAACAGATTCCTACTTTCTGAAAGTAATCGTTCCGATTGTTCCTTCAAATCATGTTTTCAGTTTGCTGGTAGCAAAATGTGGTGGTACTTAGTCCAATGAAATAAATGAATTAAAAGTATCTTAAGCATGTGTCATTGACACAAGGACTGTATCAGATCAAAAATCAAAAGTTTTGTGATTGCCTGTTCTAAAGTAATGACACCTTAAACCTCTTGACTTAAAATTTTAAAAAATCATACTATTCTTATAGAGATCACTTGTTTATTATGGAATGCTTCCTAACTCTGTCTTTTACATTAGTAAATTGGCTTAAATGCTTTAATTCAAATATTGTGCTCAGGCTACTTATCTAATAAGCTGAATATTATTGTCTGGTAGCAATATCAGTTGTGAGGGAATTTATCATGTCTCTTTCACATTGTCAAGCTAAAGGAATTGCTGCTTTTTATCTCCAGATACCAACTGCCAACAAATCTCTAGATTAATTTATGCTTGCCCTTTTTTTTTTTTTTTTTTTTTTTAATTGGATGAAGGGAAAAAAAAAATCCTAGTGTGGAAAAGACATACCTGTAATAGCAACGTGGGGTAGCCCAGCAACACCTTCGACTCTCCTGGCTAATGGACTGTGTGTGTTGTTTTCAAAATGTTTTCTTTCTTCCTCCCCAGTGCCATCTATCTCTTCAGTAGGAATTCTTTTTACCACTGAACAACCACTCCAGTGAACTTTGGAAACCTTATTCCTTCCCAGTTGTAAAAATCTGCATTCTCCAAAAGGACTTGGCATACACTTTCATAGGGACTGGTCTTGTTGGTCTCCTCCTTGTCTGGTTCTTCTCTTTTTCCCTGTAATCTGCCTTGATTACCGTGGGAAAAAAAAAAAAAAAAACAACTAAAATTTGCTCTTTGTCATTATTATTTTTGTAGGAGGTACCTATTTGAGGAAGTTGGTCAAGAAATAAAAATGGAAGCTTTGCTGCAATTGTTTCTGTAGCTGTCACACTGTGACAGCCATCAAGAATCTCCAGAAAATATGTATCTGACCTACTTTCATGGTTGTCCTGCACAATAAACCTGTCTTCCATGTCTCGCTGCCATGTGGAATTTTTATCTTGGCAAATCAGTAGTGCTTTTATTAAAGAATTACTTACTTTCTTAGAAGTATTGCTGATATTGGCAAGATCACAATATGGTGTGGGAGTGGGATTATCCACAAGGAATTCAATTGAATAATGAATCTTCTGCCTGTGTGTGTCAGAGAATTTAGCACTCTAGAATTTAGGAACTGCAAGGACCTGACTCTAGTCAGCACCAGCCTCTCTACCCATCCTCCAGCCAGAGCTCGTATCTTCCCCATCTGCACGTACCTCTGTTTTTTCCACTCCTGCCCCTTGCTCCAGTCTCCCCCATCAGCTCAGTCTCTTTCACCTCACTCTGCATCCTCAGTACTATTCCCAGGTCTAGCAGCTGGTGCTGCAAAGCCAAGAGTCAGAGCTGTAGAGCCTCCTAGTGAGGTGCTTCCTGATAGGACCCTGGTGATGCAGAGGGGCCTGCCTGAATTCAGTATCTGCACACTGGCACGTCTCTACCTGGCATAGGCAAAGTGATGCTGATTTCTAAATACTGTAACTTGCTCTGATTTGGGCAAATTGACAAGAATGACAAAAGATGCACTGCTGGTGCCATTTCAGCCAAATTGCCAAGTGGTAGTTCAAAATGTGACAGTCTTGGAGCTTCTCTAGAAAAAAATTAGACTTTTGGCTTAATACATTCAAAACAACATATTTTCCAAATCATATTCTCAGAAACAGCTAAGCCATTTTACCTAGAATTTTTTTCCAAGTCATTCTGCTTCAGGCTTGGAAAATTTCAGTATGAACTGCTTCTTGCATAACATCCTCTCCCCCTAAGCCAGCACGTGACATACATGCACAGACACCATAACACAGAATCCTGACACCATGTGAGCAGCTAAGCTTGCCAGCCTATACATCATCTATCTACTAAGCATGAAAACACAGTGTTTATATTCAATAGTTAGCATTTATGGATGAGAAATATCAGACAAAAATGCATATGCCATTGTATTCTCTGCTATGAGTTTTCTGTTTCAGTTAATATTTGTTAACTGCTGTTAATTCATCAAAAGAGCAAACAGAGGTAGTTTAGCAGCAGTAATATCCCTCAGCCACGTTACAAGAGCAGCCTTTGGGAGTTTCATCCTACTTTAACCTCATTCCTGTACACTCGATACAGCCACACCTGAATAAACTATTTTGCACCCGTTTTCTCTTCCAGGATTTCAGCTAGGGAAGTACATTTTTTTTTGTTTCACTACTTCTCTCCATCACCTGTATTAAATGGATTTCTTCAGTTTGTGTTTCAATGTGTGCCCCTTTCTTGTCGTGAGAGTTGTTAGATAAAATTTCCTTAAAATCAAAGCCCTAACCTCCTCCAGCCCAAATTAATCCTAATACATCTTAATGAATCCAGTGCTTCTGATCAGCTGAGGTAGATCAATTACAACATATCTTTTGTAATGGATGATAGTATTAAGCAGAGCCACTTAAAAACTCCTTATGACAGCATAGTATAGCTTATCCTTGCAGAAGTGGCTTGCAGCTGGCTACAGCTCCCAGTCTGCTGTAGGAGCAGTTTATAGGAAAGTCTGTCTATCTACAAGAATGAACATCAGCCTCCTCTGAAAATGCTGCATGACTTCAGGGCAAGGTAAGGAGGTACATGGATAAAACTGCTTGTGCAGATCTTTCTTCCTTTATTCTGCATAGTTTGAATTTGAGACTGAGACATGGCTCAAGATTTTTCACTGCTCTCATTGCAATGATGCATTCAGGCCTGAGAAAAATTAGGACTAATGTATACAAAACACCTGGTAAGCTATTTTTTGTTAGTCTTTTAAATACGAATCCATTGTACATAAAAGCCCCTGGGATTACAGACAGGAAATTGAAAACTTCCAGCAAAATATTAGTTTGATCTCACCAAACTGAATTCTTAACACTCACATACATTTTACATGGGTCTGTATCTCTGTAAGTGGCTGTAAGTGCTAACAAATCATATTTCCAAGGCACCAAAACAGTCCCAGTTAATTACAATGTGTAAATAACCAGGATAATATACATAATAATTCATGTAGCAAGATAGGCTACAACTCTTTAGTTACAATAACTTTTCTTATAATTATTAAAAGGGCAGCCCTGATGTTAATTTTTTATGGTATGCATAAATTGCTTATGTTAATAGCTGAAAACCTTGTAAAAATTAAATTAAAAAAAACCCAAAAAACATTTGATTTGTTGATCTCTTATGAAGTAAAAAGATTATTCTGTGTTTCCTTCCCTCCTTGCATTTCTCTCATTAGGAACAGGTACAGACTGGGAGGTTTTTTGCTGTCAGGTTAAAGGATAACAGTGAGATACTGACAGCACAATACAACAAGCTAAAGCACTCCCAGCCTCACAGTGAAAGATAAAATACAGCTTTCTAGCTCACTGCAGTTTCCCTGTGCCTATTTAGGGAGCCAAAACCCAACACAGTTTAATGTTCTGAGATGAAAATAGAAGCAGATAAAAAGAAATTAGATGTAGAAGAATGGGGAGTGAACCACAGTTTAAGATTGTACATGTTTTCAAGGGCAAAAAATCGTATTTACTGTATGTGTCATAACAAAGAGCCTCCTGCTCAGTGCTTAGTCCTGCTGCTTGGAAAGGGAGGCTCCTCCACCTCTGCCATACACTGGCCTGTCTAAAAGGGACAGAACTGAGGCAGAGCATGAGGCTCATATGGCAGAGGATACCATTGTCTCAGTAAATCTCGTATATCTGGAAAACCTTCCTAGCTATGACACTTGGAGCTGCTTGCTGTTAATAAGGTAAGGCAAGATTATTCTCTGTTTCTGCTGTTTGGCACTACAATCATCATTTTTAATTAGCAAAGATGGAAGCTGTTCCTAAGCTTAGAGGATCCAGGACCTGATTTGTATCCAAACAGACAAGTCCCATATGCAGTTATCTCCCTTTGACACATGTCATTCCTATCTCCACCCAGAGCATGGCTTCTTCCTCACTTCCCTTTTGACACACTCAGAACTTAGCTTGCACAATCTCCAGGCCTGAGCTCCTTCCTCTGTGAGACTTGGGGCTTTTATTATTTGCTACATACTTGTGGTCTTAGCAAATGCTGACTGTTACTGATGCTGAAACCAGCACTGGAGAGATGCCTGCCTGCCTGCCTGCCTGCCTGTGGGTGACGGGAAGAAGCATAGATGAGCTGTATGATGTAAAATGGAGGTCATGATCTCCCTGAGTTTCTCATCAAAATATTATCCTCTAATACATATAAACAAGCCTCACTGCTGCAAATTCTTGCTGAATGAGCACCAACCTTGCCTGTCTTTTCCTTCTTCCCTGATTTACTTCTTGCTCATGCCTCAGTCAGCACTTCCCTCTCAGTCCTCTGTTTCCCATGTGCCTGTGATGCCAGGATATGGCTTCATTGCCTCCACATGTTCAGCACGGTTCCTGTCCTGGCTGACCTCCCTCCCCCCTGCCTGTCACCCAGTTTGGCAGCAGCACCTCCCCTGGAAAACTTGTGAGTGCATCACACCCACATACAGAAACCATGACAGAGACTCTCAACATGGCCAGGACTGTCTGTCCCTGAGCTGCAGGGTTCCTGATGCCACCAGTACCTGGCAAAGAGCCACTCTGGGTGGGCAGTGGGACATTAGCATCTGTCTGTTGCAGTGTGACTGTGCTGTGCAGCTCATGTCCTGCAGCACAGTTGCAGCCAGCAAATACCGTACATGAAAACCCTTACAAAGCCTTCCTTAAACTCATATAAGACCTCTGAAAAGCTCTTCAACTGAAAAACCAAACTCATATGCTAACCCAGGAGCCATGCCCTGTACCTTCCATCGCTTTTTTTTAGCAGAGCTAGCCCTCTCATTCTCTAAAACCATTTGCAGAGGGAACAGTGCAGAAGGAACAAGACATCTTCTCCCAAGTAAGTAGGCTATACTGTGCATTCCCAAGTCAACTTAGGAGTGCACAGTATAGCCTGCTTACTCCATCCCCAGAAGCAATGATGCAGCTTCAAGAAAGTCTAGTTATGAAAGGTGTGGGAAGAGATAAAGACAAACTTGATGAGTCATGGGAGCATGCCAGGGGCAGAGCCTGCATTCAGGACTTGGGAACACTCCCACCTGTAAACCTGATAATAAGTAAGAAAGAAGTGATTAATAATTAAAATAATTATGGAATAAATTAAGATAATTAGTCTCCTTATTTATCTTCTAAAGTGTTGTCCAAAACTGGAATCCCAGGATTCCAGGCCCTCTGGTTTTGTGCCACCCTATAAAACAGGAGTCCCTGTCATTAGGTCCTAGGCAGGAGTTACTATTTGTGACACCGTCCACTTGTGCAGAGGGGCAACTCCTCAGCTGGGAGGAAACATTGAACTGGGAAGTGGGAGTAGTGAAACCATGACAAAACCAGCTCTTTCTACACTCCAGGTATTTTGCAGCTCTTCCTGGTAGATGGGTCAGTCTCAGTGGGGCAGAGATAGCAGTTTGCTACCCCCCAAGGGTGTGTGTGGGGCAGAGAGGCCACGAAACATCGAGTGGGGATGGCAAGCCTGCTGGCCTTGGCACAGGAGGGGAGGAATGTGAGGGTTTGGGAATCCACAAAGAAAGCTGTGGCAGAAGGTAGAAGATGGGTGGTGGTAACATAACTGTGCCTTCTGCACTCCCAGTGACATCCTGCCTCCCTCACCCCACGAACCCCCATCTGTGGTTGGTGCTGTACTCCTGGGGTTCCCCTGCTTTTTTCAGCTGTACACAGCACTGTTACAGTTGGTCCAAATGAAGTTTTTAGCCTGTTTAGTTTCTGCTGCTTAGTGGTTAGCTGTGGTGCCTGTGGCTGTGTCTCTAGTTCCCAGGATTTCCAGGTGGTCCCCCACACAGATGTGGGGAAGGCCCATGACTGGGTTTGCACAATCAGTGCTTAGGTCACTGTAACTTCATCTTACAGAAATAATAGGGATCTTCTATGCAGAGTTCTATTATCTAAGGCAGTGCTGTATCAAGGGTGCTGGCTGGCACCTGCACCTTGTGTGCAGGTAGCAGAAAGGAGGTCCTTGCTCTCCCATCCCTGCCAGCTATGCCTGTGCCAGTCTTCCAGGGGTCTGTCAGGCTTCCAGCACCAAATCACCTGCCCTACACAGACCATGCAGTCAAAGTACACCAAGGGGAGTCCCAGAGGATTACAGGGATCTCTGCAATGAATTAAAAGCAGAAAGAACAGAAAAATACATTAGAGAAAGGAATAAACAAAAGAATTGTGAGGAGTCAAAAGAAAGAGAAAGTAAGAGAAAAATAGATAGTACATCCCATGTTTGCATGAAGAAATCCAGAGCTCTCGCTACCAGAAAATAACACTGTGTAAGCCTATGTAGGCTATGTGTAAGCCTAACTGCTGATGGTTAAATAAGTTCAACAAACAGCTTCTGGACTTCACACACACAGGTCAAATTGGGCAAAGGCAGGAGTGATTGTCCTGTGCTGTGTGACTCCAGCCTTTAATTTTCTCACTTGGTTTGTGTTAAATCAAAAGTCTGACTGCAGTCAAGAAGAGCATTCTCTGGGTAAGAACCATATAAAAACTGCTAAATGGTCCATCACTAACAAGAAATTTGTGTGACTGAAGCAGCCATGGGTGTTGCAATGACATTTTCTCCATTTACTTTTATGCATTTTTTCCTTTAAAAACTGGGTAATTGGGGTGTAAGATTTCCTACAAGAGCAAAAACCTGATGGGAAGGTCTGCCATCTGTATTATTAGAGTCACATGTAAGCACCATGGGAAGCTGATGAGATGCTAGACAGCTTAATGAGCAAAACTTCAGCACTGTTAATACTTCCAGTGATTCATAAAATATTGATAGCAGTCCTGAATGCACTGTGGCCAAGAGGGAGGCCACTTCACCCTCAAGGAATGCACTAATGAAAGGACACAACAGGATTTTCTACTCAGAAAGGTTCCCTGGAAGAGCAAGAGCTACACTTTTCCTATTTGAATTGAATGACAAGAATAAAAACAGGTGGGAGCATTGGAAGAAAATCTCACTTGAATAAAAGGAGGGAGACAAGGCTGGGTTGGGTATGCTGGATCTGACTGGGCTGCAAGACAGGGATGAGGGTTAGGGGTGGGCTCCCAGAGCTCAGCTTCAGGCTGGGTGGTCCCTGTCAGAGCAGTACATTCAGCATTAGGCTGCTATTAGCTGAGTCATTCTTTAATTTCTGGAAGCAAGATAGGCCCCAAAAGCCCTAAATGACAACTAAGTAATAACCAGAAGTCAGGCACACCCTAAACTGCATTTTAATTTCCCCTTTTGTGACTCAAGAATGCAGCTGCCTCCTTTGCTGGAATAATGGTAACACACACGCTCTTGCATTTAAGCCTGTCAGGTGTTCACGGTGAATCCATGCACGTCTGCATGTGAAATGCATGTCTGATCTGCTGGGAGCATGGGCTCTGAGCAGGCACCTCCTCGGGGTTATCAGCAACCTGAGTGAGACCTGAAACCCACATGAGCTGGCACTGGTGTCTCACCTAGCTCCCGGCTTCCTTAATTTGATGCAGATGAGTAGCCTTCCTGAAGTCACCTGGCTACTCACCTGAGCTTGGGAGCTGAGCAGCACAGGCAGGCAGGCAGGATCATCTGCTCCCACCTGTGCTTCCTAAACACAGGTTTCAGAGTCAGCTCGACTGGTGCAAACCCACTGACATGCCCCAAAGGACAGAAACTGAAAAATGTGGTGAGGGTTTTTCAGACAATAGTTCGAGTTTGAATCTAATTTAATATCTTCATGTTTAATGATGAAAAACAAGCAACAGTGGGATTATGTAGTGCTCAGATTTATGGATGCATTATAATTAGAAAATTAGTATGTACTGTACTTGTGAATTCAGCCAACAGAAGAAAACAGCTTGGATATATGTAACCGACAATGACATGTATCCACTTGTATGTCAAAGCATAGGGGGTTTTGGTTTTTTCCCTAATGCAGTGCAACCTGTCATGACCTAATTACATTCACTGGAGACAGCACAACCCATGTTTCCAGACAGTAAATGGTCTTTTCACCCCTGATTCTTGATAAAATTCTGAATGTAATATTTTACTTTTCACTAGAGCAATTTAAGACAAAGTAAAGCTTTTTTTTTGTTGTTTTTAACAATATATTTGCACGAAGTTAGAATGTGAGCAATGATCAGGCTTAATATTAAAAAAAAAGAGAAAGAGGTACCTATTTGCAGTTAGAGTGGTTTCTATCTAAGATGCTCCTAGCAGGCAGCAGTTCTGCAAGTGTAGTGAAATTAGTGTTTATAAATGTTACTATAGTAACTGTATCTGTAGCCACAAGCTGGTAGACTTACATTTCTGGTTATCTGGTGAGCATCAGAGTGTGATGGAAAAAAAAAGACATGGTATTGTAAGGCAGCCATGCTCTTGAGTATTCAAGAAGGAACTGCAGTAAAATTATTTGCTTCCTGACAACTTTTATCTTTGATTTTACTTTAATGGAATTAATAGGTTTTCAGGCTTTTAAGGACCATAAGGAATAAGGTTGTTCACCTAGGCTGTGATCCTGTGAGCATTCACCTGTGCAGCTTCAGACATAAATGGCCACTGAACGGCCTCAATGCACGAGTGGAGTTATTCACCCGTGTGAAAACAATAAATGTATTTTTAGAATCAAAACTGTAGTTCATTACATGCAAGTGTGCAAACTTAACCCTGGGTTAAATATCATTAACTACCTGGTTAAAGGAGAACCTGGTGATTTGGAAAAAAAAAAAAAAAAAAGGAAAAACATACTGGGGGACGTAAAGGTACAGCAGCTCCCAGGAAAACTAGGAGTCTATGTTCAGTCATGGATATTAAGTGGTCCATGGAAGCCAGCGTGTTGTTCCAGATGTGCTCTTTGCTTGTAACATTTGCTGCCGAGAAGGAGTCGTGGGAAAGCTGAAAGTGAAACTAAGCAAGAACAGTTTCATTTTCAAGTCCGAAAGGAGAAACCTAACCGGCATAAGGAAAATGCAAGCAAAGGGCTTCATAGGTGGCTGCTAACATACAGCGGCTATTTGCTATTTTAAAACGCGATTCGGACACTTAAAAATTTAAAAATAAAAGACGAAGAAAATTCTCTCCTAAATTTCAGAGAAACTGGATTTTTTTATCACATTTAATTTCCTGTTAAGCTTGAGGCTGCTACCGCCAAGGGCAGCGGCTCCTCCACCTTAACCAGTCCGTCTTAAAGCGCCGGGGATGGCAGCAGCCATCTTACGGGTCGCTGTCACAGCTGCTGGGAAGCCCGAAGCCAGCTCCGGCCTCCGCCGCCGACCCCCGGGGTACCGCGGCTCCGGCGAGCCCGCGGCGGAGGCCGGAGAGCAGGTCCCGACCCCCACCCCCATCAACACCCTGTCGATTTCGAAATCTCAGCAAAATAAAAATATAAATAAGTAAATAAAGAAAAACAACAGACCCCCTTGTCTCATGAAATACGTAATTTTGTTCCATTCTGTTTTCCTATAATTTCATGAATATGCTAACTCGCCGTATAACACCGGCTTGAAAATATCCCCAGCAGCTGCGAGGGAACAAGGAGACCGCAGGGTTTTGTCATCTACCCTTCCCCCCAAATACTATTTCACATAAACCTAGAGTTATTTTTGCTTTCCCCACGCAAGGTGCCAAGGCCCTGCGCCTGCAAGAACTCTCCCTGATCTGGGACTCCCTTCCAAACTCATACTGCTACTTTGATACTTCAGCTTTACACATCAAAGAGCCGTAAACCCCACGCAAACGCCCAGCCACAATCCCAACCCTTTAAACCGTGGTGCCGTACTACGGAATTGCCATTTGCGGTTTCTCACGGCTCAACCACGTTTTTACATATGTGCAACGGGGCAGAACCGCCTCACACCCGGTGCACTTGCTGCTGTGCATGGAGTGCACTCTCTGCGGCAGGACCATTTGCTTAATTTAACTTTCAATTAAAGGGTAATCCCTTTAAGATATAAACTGACCTGCTCTCAACACTTGTTTCTGGACACAACAAAAAAACCGAAACAAAAAAAAACCAACACCCAGAACCAAGACACGAGGAACTGTGCAGAGAGTTTTTGAATTTTCTGGTATCACAAACTGACCCGTACTTTTACATTCAATTAGAAATCATCTGGGGAAGAAGACTGAACCCTTCATAGGTGGCCGCAGAGTGCACAGCGTGGGAAGGCAGTGGTTAAGCCAAACAAAGTAGCGGCACTCCGAGGGGCCACAATGGCTGCGGCAGCACCGCGGGCTCACCGGGGTTCGGGACCGCTCGACACTGACAGCAGTGCCGCCTCTTTCTAGGGCAACTTTCCGCGCAGCCTCCCGGAGGGCCGGGATGGCTCCATAGCGGCTCCGCATGCAGCGGGTGCCGCCGCCGCCGCCGCCCTTCCCGCGGGGGTGCCGCCCGCCCCGCGCAGCCCCCGCGCAGCCCCCGCGCAGGGAGGCGGGCG